>NW_012267274.1:7017349-7069257 GCF_000151885.1 Dipodomys ordii
TCTGTGTCTTATGAAGTCATCAGGAAAACGAGTGGATTCAGACCTGTCCGAGAGGAGAAAGAGCTGGAAAATGTGGGCAGGTAAAGAACTGCAGCCAAGAGCATTAGGAGAAATGCCAAAAATTGAAATGCATGGTCAGCTCAGAGATGAACTCATTCTACTCCGAGCTTCTCCTATCTCACAGGAATCCTCCATTTCTGAATAGGCAGCATGCTCAGTCTTCTTGTAGTTATTAGTAGCTAATAGGATTTTACTGTGGCTTAGAACCATTCAAGATCGCTGGTGTTATCATTCAACTGACCTGGCAGACAATTTTTAACTTATCAGAACCTGTGTTTCCTTATCTGGAAAAGAAATTCTAGGTGCTTCCTCCTCTACATGTTGCAAGACTCAGATAAGAGAAACTACACAAAGCATTGAAATAGCAATGGAAAGGGTATTAGGCAGTGCTGCTTAATGGAAATTAGGCTGGAGCAACAAAGGTAATTTAAGACTCCCTGGTAACTACATTTTAAGAGAGTGAAGAGTAACAGGTGAAATTTATTTTAATGATATGTGTACTCGTTACACTTGAAATATTATTACTTAATATGTGATCAACATAAAATACCATTGAGCAATTAAAAAATCCTTTTTATAGTACTGTCTTTAAAAACTATTCTAAAAACATGAGGTATAGTTGACATACTAAAAACATGCACATGTGTAGTGTATGTAACTTGATGTGTTTGGACATGTGCATACATCTGTGGTACATAGCTATAATCAAAAGAATGAATATGTCATCTCTTCCAAACATTGCTTAGCATCCCTTTTATGTAGGTAGTAAGAATAATGAATGAGATATACTTCCTTAGCACTTTTTTTTGAGACACACTTTTACTATGTGGCCTAGGCTGGGTTCTTTGCTCAAGTATTTGGTTTACGGGTTTAAGTGGGCCATCATGTTTGACATCAAAATTTTAAAGATTTATTAAGGATGATCATATACCTTGTCAGATTATGCATTACATGATGGTGTAACTAAAATGCCAGTTGTCATAGATGATGGAAGACTGAAGATGACAAGCAGGATGATAAAATGGGAAAGGACACAATCATAATGGTGGACACCAGGGATGGTCACTAGGAAGAATCATGCCCTCTCCATGTGGCTCACCAGGTAGGAGAAATAACTAAACTCTCACCATGGTGGACAGCTTCCAGACATCAGGCAGTTCTATACTTTATTTCTTAGGTTTAAAAGATACTAGATGATCCTTTGATAACTTTCCTTTCTCTGACACACATACATGTGCATACACACATGTGCATGCACACACACACATACACACAACCTCTTTTCTTCTTATTCTTTGCATTTCTAAAAGGATATCACATGAGAGGTCTTGAATTACCATTATTTTTGTGTGTGTGAAATCACAGAGTCAATGTTGATGTTGGGGGTTGACCATCCAAGGTCCATTTTCTTCCCTCCAATTAACCCTAAATTAAGCATTATTGGTGCTCGGTGAAGGTGGCAGTGAGCTCAGGAATCGGGGTGCTTGGGTCTTACCTGAATGTACAGCAGTTAGGGGAGAGAGCCGAGTTGAGACAGCAGCAGGGAGAACTGCAATAAAGAAACACCTGTTAGGGGCTGGGAAGGTGGCTCAGTGGTAGAGCGCTTGCCTTGCAATACCTGAGGCCCTGGGTTCGATTCCTCAGCACCACAGAAGCAAAAAGA
This sequence comes from Dipodomys ordii, assembly GCF_000151885.1. NCBI lineage: Eukaryota > Metazoa > Chordata > Mammalia > Rodentia > Heteromyidae > Dipodomys > Dipodomys ordii. The sequence continues at coordinate 7,019,073 of NW_012267274.1, forward strand.
AAAAAGCAGGAAGTGGCACTGTGGCTCAAGTGGTAGAGCGCTAGCCTTGAGCTGAAGAGCTGAGGGACAGCGCCCAGGCCCAGAGTTCAGGCCCTATGACCGGACCCCACCCCCAACCCCCAAAAAAGAAACACCTGTTAATGGTCTACAACTTCTCAAAGCACTCCATGGTGCATGGCCACCTAAGGGCACCCTGGGCTTTTGCAAGATACAATTTTGTCGTAATTCCAAAGTAACCACTACATACGTAAGTGTTACCCCATCTCTTAGTCACTGATGTTCATTTCCAATGAACTCAATATTCCCTATTTTGTCTTTGCCAGACTCAAAATCCACGTGCAGGTATTTGGTGTTTTGTGGTGTGAGTTGTGTGCTTTAGATCTTAATATTCTCCCTGAGAGCTGGCCCAGTGACCTGGACCTTCATTTATTATGCTTATTTTAGTCTTCTGCTTGTTTTATTACCTCTCTTTCTATGGTAGGCACTTCCTATTTGGAGGTGTGGCACTGGTAGACATTACAGTAGTTAGATGGGGAGTCCTTTGGTCAGCTTTTACCATTAACATGGCACGTACGGCCTTTCTTCTAGCTCACCTTCCTTCTCTCAACTTGCTATTTAGGCATCCTATGTCGGTGTGTGTCTTGAGAGTGGTGTCCATTCTGAGCTTCTGACAGTACCACATATGCAACTGCAGTGGCAGAATACTGTCTTGTTCCTCAAAGACATCACGTTCTGAGCTTCTGGCTCTGAAGTCAGAGGGTATGGGCCAGGAATGCAAATCGCCTCAAAATACTGACAAGGCAAAGAAACAGAGCCTTCCTTTCCTTTCTTTTTTTAAATTGTAAAGGTGATGTACAGAGGGGTTACAGCTACATAAGTCAGGCAATGAGTACATTTCTTTTTGGACAGAGCACCCCCCTCATTTTCTTCAGTTTTTCCCCTGGGTCACCAGTGTCTCGTGGGGATCACTGCTGAATTAGTTCACCACTGTTTCTGTGCTTCCCCTTCCCCTCCTCAAACTGGATAAACTATGTACAAGACAAAGAATACAGAAATAAAAAACAGTGACAAAAGGGATAAAACACAAGAAAAAAGGAAAAGAAAAAAGAATACCACAAACAGCACAATTAAAAGAAAAACCTCTTGTTTCAATTTCTTGGAGTTCATTCCAATAAGCATCATTTTATATAATCATACGCATATAGCTATTGAGTCTTTGTGATCCTCTCCTAAGAACATCTTCCTTTGGTCTCACCATGTAAATGCTTAGAGTCCTGTTTAATTAATCATGTCCAAGAGTAAATTTTTGTCTTTTACTATCCATTGGGTTTACTTGTAGATATATAGACATGTTCTAATTATTACAAATGAGGGAAATCATGCAACCTCTGTTTCATTGGGTCTGGCTTACTTCACTTCATATAATTTTTTCCAAGTCATTCCATTTCCTTAAAAATGACAGAGCCTTCTTTTCTAGAGCTGCCATAATGAAGGCAGCCCGACGCACCCTTTGCTGTTATCTAAGTGAGATCCACTTTGGACTTCTGACCTTCAGAACTGTGAGGAAATAAATCTATGCTGTTTAAGCCATGAGGTTATGTTGTTTGTAATAGTATTAATGGAAACTTGTAACAATACTATGTGTGAGTGAATGACTCTTCCTCCAAAGAAAATTCAAAACATGTTATTTACAAAATCGGCAGTTTGAATATTTTCAAAGCTGAGCAAATGAAAGCCTAAGGACAACTATGAAAGTCACATTCAAAATATTATCTTTCAATGAAAGTCTCCTCCTCCTCTTCCATTTCTTCTTCTATTTCTTTTTGTTCTTGTTCTCCTATCCTTTTTCTATTTCTCTTCCTCCTCCTCCTCCTTTTCCTCTTCCTCCTCCTCCTTTTCCTCCTTTTCCTCCTCCTCCTCTTTCTCCTCCTCCTCTTTCTCCTCCTCCTCCTCTTCTTCTTCTATTTCTTCTTGTTATTGTTCTCCTATCCTTCTTTTATTTTTTCTCCACCGCCTATTCTTCTTCCATTTCTTCTTCTATTTCTTCTTGTTCTTGTATCCTTCTTCTATTTCTCCTCCTCCTCCTCTTCTCCTCCTATACTTCCTCCTCTTCTTCTTCTTCCTCTTCTTCCTTTCTCTTCTTCTTCCTTCTCCTCCTCTTCTTCCATTTCTTCTTCTATTTCTTCTTGTTCTTGTTCTCTTATCTTTATTTCTCCTCCTCCTCTTCCTCTTCTTCCATTTCTTCTTCTATTTCTTCTTGTTCTTGTATCCTCCTCCTCTTCCTCCTCCTCCTCCTCCTCTTCCTCCTCCTCCTCTTCTTCCTTCTCCTTTTCCTCCTCCTCCTCCTCTTCCTCCTCCTCTTCCTTCATCTTCTCCTTCTCCTCCTCCTTCTCCTTCTCTCTTTTAAGCCAATAGTTCATCTATTGTAGCAAGACCCTAGAAATCATTTCCATACAAATTCACTTATTATGGATAGGTTATGAAGTCACCTGGAGAGCTAACTAAGCATGTACTGTCATTTACTTCTCTCCTGAATTTGGATAGGTAAGAGAATATAACCCTGCATACCACTGGCCCAGGAAAAGAACAGGATTAAAATATAAACTATGGTTCCTATCACTTTCTTGCAACCATAATGTCTGAAAGTCATGTCATATCTAGGAGGAGATAACAAAAAGTTTTTTCTTACCTGATAATATGGTTACTGAGCTTCCATCACCTATTGATACAAATAAATTGAAATATTTCTTATTCAATTACAATCAATAACCTTTAAATAACCTACTTAAGACTTCTCAAAAAACGAACATGACAGGTTTTAATTACAAAAAGTGGAATAAATCCCTGGTAAAACACAGCCCTTAGGACTTAACAGGCTGCCATGACTTGATTGTTCTGAAGACACTGTAGGTGATACTGGCTTTTTGGAATGCCACACAATGACAGCAAGCCAGTCACTAGAGGAATTTGAGGCCATCTTCTTGCTTTAGACGGTCCATTTATAACTAAGCCCAATTATGTACAGAATATAGAATCTATTCTCCCTTCCAAATTTAAACCAGTAATTAGAATGAAAAACAAGATTGTCTTAAAACTAAAAGGAATATTTGTACCCAATAAGGACCTTGAACTTCAGCAAGAAATCACTTCTTACCTTGATGCATTGGCAGTGATTCTTCAACATTCTCTGCCAGGAGAGGGGCTGAGAGTTCGGTGGCTGTTGGGACATACAAGAGTGGATGGCAGTCAGGTCCTAGCCCTTCCCAGCTGACCTGAGTCCCGCAGAGTGCAGAAGGACATTTACTAAACAGTCATATGAGCAATAGAAACAATTTGCCAACATTTTTCCTCCACCACAGAGAGGTAGGAATTATGCTTTTAATAACATTTTCACTGGAAAAGTGAAAATAACAACATCAGAGGATAAACAAGATTAAAATTAAAATGAAGCTAATTATTTAGAAAGAAGGAACTGACCCTACAGCATTTTGAACCTAATGGCCCGTTTATCTTAATGGCCCAGTGATGTAGAAATGGCAAATGATGACCATTGAAATATGACAACCAAATATCTTCCAACACTATTCCTCCATTATCTTCACACAATTTGTGTTGGAATGGAAAATGTCATCCATAAAACAAAAACATGAACTTACCTGATACAGGCTTTAAATAGTCACTCTCTGTAAACAGGGAGGAAAAGAAAAGATCTGTGTAAGAAAAGGATAGTTATTGTTGCTAGAGACTCTCCTATCACAAGGGAATTTTAAGGTTATAAAATATATCTCTCGGAAATTAAAAAAATATTGACTCTTCTAGGCTTAGTTTACATGACTTCACTTGACCACCAAATGTCTAGGTACTCATTAGCACAGTGTGTCTAATGACCCATGTTGGATCCAGTTGTGACTGTGCTATCTCCAATGGACTAACTCTGTAACACTCTCAAATAGGAGGCAAATACTCTTTTTACTCACAGAACAGTTTAGTGGACCTTAGAAGCTTTATAGAGCACATGTGTTTTGATGGAATTTTAATCAGGAGAGGGATAATAAAATGAAAAATCAGTCAACAATAACACAAATAGATAGGCAGATAGACAGAAATACATACATACCCTCAATTAAACTTCAATAGATGTAAGAACCTAATTCATCACTTTAATATTATGTAGGTCTTTCTGGTTGAATGTAACTAGAAAATTTGATGAGTGACCAAGTTCATTGCTCTAGATACACCCCTGCCACACGCACGCGCGCGCGCGCGCACACACACACACACACACACACACCACACACACTGCACATTGCATACACATTTGCTTTTAGCATTGATAGTATGCAGAAAATTAATCACAAGCATGGAGGACATTTGTTCATATTTCTGGACCAGTGGTTCTTAGTTGGCAGCAATTTGCTCCCTAAGGAGACATGTTGGGAGACATGGTAGGATGTCACAAGAGGTCAAAGACGCTGCCACGTGCGGGACAGCCCACCCACCACGAGGCATCATCGAGCTTCAAATATCCAGAGCCATGGTGCAGGTTGATCATAGCCATACCATTTTGTCAAGGACTTGTGATCCAGAATTCCCGGCCTGAAATCAGTCAGCAGGGCAAGCTAGGGCTGTGCTAACCTGGTCCTTTGCCCACCTGCCCTAGACTGCAAACCCGAACGCTTTACATCGTCACCCCCCACGGGCGCCCTGAATGCTTCGCCTCACTAGGGACTGGGGTCGCCTCTCCAGGAGACGTGTCAGACAGTCTGGTCCCGCCGTTTCTCTCTCTGTCAAATCCATGTCACGACTTTGCCCCCCCACATTTCTGAGCCCCAGCCGAGGTCCTCCGACCTGCCGATGGACCAAGCCGGAGGCGGCCCTGGCCTCACAGCAGGCAGGCCTGGCCCACGATCACGCAGGCCGCGCGGATGTGCTTGGCCGGGGAAGGGGGGCGGCGCATGACCTCAGCCGTGACCTGGGGGCCTCCCCTGTGCCGATGACGCCCTGTGTCTTGGCCGGGGCCGCAGGCATGCACGTGCCCGCATGCGCATACTGTCCCATGACCTCAGCCGTGACCTGGGGGCCTCCCCTGCGCCGATGACGCCCTGCGTCTTGGCGGGGGCCGCAGGCATGCACGTGCCAGCCCGCATGCGCACACTGTCACAGAGTGCCTCGCTGCCGACACAGTCCACGCCGTCCAAAGGAACCGGCCCGGGCCGGTCTCGAACCCACCCGGGCCCGGGCTGGGGCAGCGAGGCGCGGCCGCAGCGCAGCTGCCGGCTCATCACCTCGCGCCGCGCTGGTCCCACTGGGGGTGGCACACCCGCCCCACCGACCGAGCAAGGAGCCTCGCACTCGCCCGAGCACCTGCCGACCTGAGCACCTGCCCGACCTGTTCACCGCGGTGGCGGGTAGGGAAGGGCGCGGATGATGCGCGGGGAGGAGCCTGCGAACACGCATCCACCTCGTGCGCACGCGCGGATGGCCACACACGCGCGGACGGGCACACACGCGCGGATGGGCACACACGCGCGGATGGGCACACACGCGCGGGGCCACACACGCGCAGAAGGGCACACACGCGCGGACGGGCACACACCCTCAGGGTCACACACGTGTGGACGGCCACACACCCTCAGGGTCGCACACCCGCAGGGCCGCACACCCGCAGGGTCACACACGCAGACGGTCACACACCCGCAGGGTTGCACGCGTGGACGGTCGCACACCCGCAGAGTCACACACGCGGACGGTCACACACCCGCAGGGTTGCACGCGTGGACGGTCGCACACCCACAGGGCCGCACACCCGCAGAGTCACACACGCGTGGACGGTCCCACACCCGCAGGGCTGCACACCCGCAAGGTCACACACCTGCAGGATTGCATGCATGGACGGTCGCACACCCACAGGGCCACACACCCGCAGTCACACACCCGCAGGGTTGCACGCGTGGACGGTCACACACCCGCAGGGTTGCATGCGTGGACAGTCGCACACCCGCAGGGCCGCACACCCGCATGGACGGCTCCGGGGACCGTTCGTGGAGAGACCCGCCCTCGCTGGCCCGCAGATTAGAATCCAGCTTCAGAGTCTGGAGGGGTCGGGTCAGCCTAGAGTCAAGGGGGATTTGGGGCTGGGCCAGGGGCCAACGAACAAAGGCGTGGGGGGGCGTTCACGATGTCTTGAGAGGAAAATCGTGTTGGGGATGCCCCCCCCCCAGGCCTACTGTGTGACTTTGGTCAAGGCGCTTGACCTTGACTTAACTTTGGCTCTGAACCTCAGTGTCCTTATTTGCAAAACAGGGATCATGAAGCAAGCCCCTGGCAACAAGCGGTTGCCAGGATGGATGGAAAGCACGGTGCGACCAGATGGGATTCGTGCACTGAGGTCATCTCTTAGACAAAACCACTCAGCGATTTTTATACCCCTGGCTTGGAATAAACGACAGGCAATGATCCCAATGAGAATTCAGTAAATCAGCCAAAATAGCATAGTTACAAGAAATTATACACCCCTGCAGATACAACAGGATAAATGCGATCAACTTCCATAGAAGATGGGACTCCCAAGAAATTGCTGGGAAAAGCTGGATGGGGCTAATCCTTGGGGAAGGAGCTATGGACAACTTTGCTTTCATTATCAAAACAATTAATAATCAACATGTTATTAGTTAATAAGTCAACATCATAATTAATACATCCAACCGCACATGCATGATTCTAAAGCAGAATTTTTCAACCACAGCACTGTTGAACTTAGGGCTGGAATACTGTGTCGGGGAGGGTATTTAGTAGTGCTCTTAGCCTACCCACAGATGCTAGTAACCCCCTCCATTATGACAATCAAAACTGTCTTCATACATTGCCAAATGTCTGCTGGTTGGGAGACAGGGGAAATTGCCATGCAAGAAAGTCTTTTAAAAGTGCTTTTAAATCTCCTAAAGCAAAATTTATCTTTACAGGAATTTGCTAACTGGTCTATCCTCAGTTCTTCCCTCTCGTCCTCCTCCCTCTGTCTAGGGAGTCTGAGATAATCATGTGCTGAATAAGAGAGGCAAGAGCCTCCTGCCCACCTGGGCTGCTCACAACTTCCGGATGAGGCGAAGGCAAATTCTGCTTGGTGCCGCCAGGGCTTTGGTCTATCTTAAGGCAGGACTCGGAGGTCAGGGAGGCTGGAGGAGGGCTGTCCCCCATAGGTTGGTAAAGACTGTGGGGACGGTGGTTTTACAGGACAGAGCTTTCTCTTCCACCACCTGTTCCAAAACCAGTGTCAACCTCAGTGAGCAAGGCTCCTGCCAGCGCAGAGCTCACGTCCCTACCGTTACCAAGAGAGAGAGGTCTGCTGCCTGCTGACAGAAGTAGGCACAGGAAGGAAAGTTGTTTTGCTCCCTGATGGATCTCCAAGGCTTTCCACCAGTAAGATGCTTCAGATCCTACTTTCTGGCATGTTTCATTTGGAAGAATGACTAGGGGAGCAGGAGAGAAATAGATCCCATAACAAACAGAGTCAGCAAGGAAGGATCAAGAAGGGGGCCTTCCTCCTCCTCGTCTTCCTCTTCCTCTTCCTCTTTTTTTTTCCTAGCCCTATGTTTTACTCTATCATCCAAAGTGGGTCTATCAAAGACATAGCTACTCTAAGAGGTTGTTTCCCCCCACACCAGAAGGCTCGCCATGGCACCACTGTCAGCCTGATTCTAAGCAGAAGGACAAGTTAGTAGATCAGAATGAACAGCCATCAATGATCCTCGAGCAATACCATGGGAGGAAGTCTGATTATTGCCATGGTGATTATTGCCATCTGATCAGAAAAAGACTAAAGGGTATGCAAAAAGCCACATTGGATGGAAGGGAGAGAAGGTGTGAGAAGAAGGTAGGGCATGCAGGGAGGACGGCTTTCGTGCCGTCCCTCGGGACCTGTGGCCCCAGGGGCCCCGCGGTCCTTCCTTCACTGCTCTGCTGGTGCTGTGCTCTTTGGAACTCTGGGGCCCAAACTTTGTGTCGCTTCTCCTGCCGTGAGACTGAGTCTTTTCACTTCAACTCTAGAATTCTCTCCAATGTTGTTACTGTTGGCTTTTCAAGTAGACACAAGAAGAGCCTCAGCTTCTTCCTAAACCCCCCAGGGAAGAGATGCCACGCACCCTTTTTCCAGGGGAAGGCCCTGTGAAGACAAGGGCTTTCCTAGCCATCAGTGAATACACAACAAAGTGACATAGGCATTCTCTTGCGTCAGAGATGAAGGTGAAACTCAGTGGATGATTGGACAAAGTGGGGGGAAAAAAGATCAACTCTCAGAAAAGATGGAAAACAATTGACCAGAGCAGATACACCAGTGTCTTCTCAGTGTCCACAGCTGTGGGTGAGCCAGCCCGTGAGGGAGCACTACCTCAGTCCCAGAGCACTGCACATCGTCCAGAAGAATGGAGCTAGAGTCCTGGCCAAAGTGGGCCTCTCCAGAGGGGGAGACGGCTGCCCCACAGCCCAGCTGCTGGCACACGACCCGCACATCCATCTTGTCCCACAGGTCATCATACACTGTGCTCCACACGCCTTCAAAATACACCTCCACTCAGCCAGAACACCGTCCAGAACCTTCCACCAGCTGCACAACAAGCCACTCTTTGGGAGAAAGGCAGCCTCGTTCCCCACCATCCTCCTCCTCATTGCAAAAGCCAACTGTGTTCCCAGCACAGAGACAGACCCTTTACGGTGACACTGTTTAAAGTTCATGACTACTTTGTAGGGTATGATGGTCCTAGTTTTACCAAGGAGAAAACCAGATGACACACTGTTATTGGGGGACAGAATGGGACCCTCTCAGTTCTTCATAGCGCCCCCCCACTATTTTGAATGGAATTATCCATGGACACTTTATTTGACCCTATGGCGGGATATCCCAGGAAACTGTTACTTCAGAAGCATTGGATCCTCCCTCCCCACTGGTAAAAACCAACAGACACTGGCAAACGCTAGGCACACTGAGATTTTAGCCTAAGAACCTCTCCTAAATTCTTGAATAACTATTAGTGTATCACCGTTGATGTTAAATCCAGGGTATTAGAGAAAAACAAATGCCCAGAAAGTATGCACAGTGCTTATTTCCAACCTTTGCCCAACACCTCCCAGGACTTTGCTGGGTGTTATCTTATTGGCTGTCCTAACAATCTCATAGATAGTGATGCACCGCAGGTGGGGCTCAGCAGGGACCAAACAAACAGAGTTTGTTTCTTAGCTCATCTGCTCCTTAGCTATGCAGTTGCACGGACCACTAAGGCACTCTTCAAGCATTTGTAAGTGAAAACAAGACACCTACCTGAAATGATTCATGAAGCAAATACAAGTAGTGCCCAGCAGCACTCAAGAGATGGAAGTTTTTATTATCTCCATCTTAGAAGTCAGAAATAAGATAAATGAAGGGACAATTACAGATTCCCAAGTCTGTGGGTGAATTGGGTTCCTGTGGCCTTAACATGTCCTTGTTTATATCTCGGGGTGGTGGCGCGGGAGGGGGGGTGGCTACCTATGCAGATTCGTGGGATGTGCGCATGTCTGAAAATGAAACCCAAGGTTTTGAATATTCAAGAATCTCCTGGAGTGCTTACCATACACTCCTCAACTTTTAAGAACACCTGAGAGGGAGACCGTTAAGTCAAATCTTTAATGCATGTGAACAGTGAAGACAGAGAATGATCTGGCAGCATTCCTAGCTTGTCTAGCAGAGATAAAACTGGAGAGCCTCTCTCTCTGAAGGCCCATGACATGCCTTGCTCAGTGGGGGCCATGTGTCCCCAGGGGCTATCACACCTTTACCCCAAGATGTCACCCACTTCCCACTTCCTTCCTTCTGCCATGTCTGACTGGGGCTTACCTTCCTGCTGCTCCACAGGCGTGCCTTCGGGGCTTCTCTTGGTGCGTCCCTTCCCCAGCCTTCCTCCAGATCCTCTGACACCTCTCCTGTAGCCAACTGAGGTACATCAGCCACATTAGCGTCTCACCAGCGAACTGAACACCGCGGGCTCCCAACAGCTCCAGATCTACTGGAATCTGATTTTTATAAATTCACAGTAGAGATCCTATTGTGGAACCAAACGTGGGAAGCCATGTTCTGGAATCAGCTCCTGCCTGGGGGAGGGGGAGGGCAGGCGTGGGGTTGCAATCAGCTCCTGCCTGGGGGAGGGGGGAGGGCAGGCGTGGGGTTGCAATCAGTTCCTGCCTGGGGGAGGGGGAGGGCAGGCGTGGGGTTGCAATCAGCTCCTGCCTGGGGGAGGGGGGAGGGCAGGCGTGGGGTGGCATGGGATCCTTTCACCAGCTATGTGTTTCTACCCGTTCTTCCAACTTTTTTTTTGGGGGGTCCGGTCGTGGGGCCTGAACTCTGGGCCTGGGCGCTGTCCCTCAGCTCTTCAGCTCAAGGCTAGCGCTCTACCACTTGAGCCACAGTGCCACTTCCAGCTTTTTTCTTTTTGCTTATGTGGTGCTGAGGAATCGAACCCAGGGCCTCAGGCATGCAAGGCAAGTGCTCTACCACTGAGCCACCTTCCCAGCCCCCCGTTCTTCCAACTTTTTGCCAGTCTCCATTTCATTGTGAGTCTCTAGTTATCTACAGTTGATCTTGAAGCATTTTGAGTAAGATACAGCTTGTATATACGTATGACCAATCTGATTTAAGCACTGCATATACATGTACCATGGTGAGGCGCCTTTGAATAATGAACATGCACTTCCACAAAAATAAATAGCAGGAAGGCAAAACGTGTCCTGTCTGGGGCGTGGGTACTAGTGGGGAAGAAGAACAAAGAGGCTGGAGAAGGATGAATCCATATTAAGGAGGCAAACTGCTCAAGACAATACAGTGCAAATTATCCGGAATGGGACCTGTGGCTTGCCACTGCCCTACACAAAGGGCTCATTGCTGTCCTGCCTGCTGATGGGCCAGCCCAGGGCCAGGGTCCTGGGGTGCCACCACACAGACGTCAGTCTGGCCCTGAGACAGTGAAGGGCAGCATGGAGCAGTGGAACTTCCCAGCAGGCATTCAGGAAGAGTGATGATGCCACGTCATTGTTTCACCCCAAGACTGAGCCTCATGTGGACCCTGCTCACTGCCTCACCCAGGATCCCAGAAAGCAACCCGTGGGGGATGGGCCAGAGAAGGGGGAGAGGACCACCGTATGCTTCTAATACATTTCCTCAGCTTCCGCAGTCGGTGAATGGTTTACTGGATTGAAAACATGAAGCATGAGAAGTGAAATACTAAGGAAAAACTAGATCAGAAGGGACAGGTGGTGAAGGGCTTCTAATGCCTGACCAGGGTCTTAGAACTTCATTCTATAAGAAAAATGGAGCTAGTGGGCATTTTTGCAGAAAGGAATGAAATAATCAGGGTTTGAAGTTTTGCAGAAGGAGTGAAATAATCATGTTTTACACCATGAGCCATGAGGAAGGTGAGCCCCAGTGAATGTGCAGAATGGACTCCTAGGTAGAAGAGGCTAGAGGTGGGCGAGGAAAGGAAAACACTGGGGACAGAGCCAAGAGGTGGCAATGGGAAAAGACTCAGGAAGGGAGTGGCAGATATGTTGATTAACAATGCTAAGACTGGCCAGCTAAGAGGAAGGACTCAGAGCAATGACAGGACCAGGAGAGGCAAGCCTGTGGGTCAGTGAAGTCAGTGTTAGAGACCATGCTCTTGATGGTGTCTATGATCTGACAGAATTGTTCAGTCAGGAAGCAGATGAGATCATTGAGGGGAACGTGCATAGAGCGTCTGCAGACTTCAGATGGGAAGAAGGAAGATGGCTGGTGAAGGTGAGACAGGAAGCCAGGAATAAAAGCAAAAGGCTGAGCCACACACACAGACAAGGAGAATGATGGGTCCGGCCACAGGGACTCTCAGACGGAGGCCACTGGCTTGGCAGTTACAGACCAGTGGACGTCTCTGCTTAGTAGAGAGGAGCTGGAGTGGAGACAAGTGAAGGGGGCTAGGGCCTAAGACATGAGATCAAGGCACCGTGGCTACGCAGTCAGAATCTGCCTCTGGAGAAAGAAAGAAAGGTTTCCATAAAGAACGGTAGCAGGCAGGAGTAAACCCGACCTCCAGCCTTTCTGTGTCGTTGTGTTGTGTTTTTCTCTGTTTTCTGGTCAGGTCTTGCTATGTAGCCCAGGCTGGCCTCCAGTTCACAATCCTCCTATCTCAGTCTCTTGAATGCTGAGGTAAAAGACCAACACCCCCATGTCTGCTTTTGGCCTTTTATTTTTTTTAAGGAAGTGTGGGGATTAGACCCAAGACCATATGAGTATGAGTGTGAATGTGTGAATAAACGAGAGGTGTGTGGGCCGGAGTGTGACAAGTGTGAGTAGAAGGTGGTCCTCAGAGCTCTCAGGAGAGCAAGGTGGTGTGCCACCTGTTGGCATCTGACAGGAGGTACATGGCATGGCAGGGTAGCTGTGGACATCAACAGTCACCACCTGGCTGGGGTTCCACAGTGAAGAACAGAGAGGACAAACCGGGCCCGTGGGAGAGTGGGAAGGAGGGACCTGTGGTCCCCACAGACAGAGCCTGGGAGCAGCGTAGCAGCCCACATAAAGGACTGTAGAGACTATTTAACAGCTTAATTTGGATTGTGTTAACCAGACAGAGGCTACTCCAGGGAATGATGAATATAACTCTTTCTTGGGTTGCCCCTCAGCCTCACTGTGCAGATGAAGTGCTCTACTATTGAGTGAGCTCTCGTGGTTGCAAGTGCCCCGCATCCTTTCCAGTGGCATGTGACCGGCAGAGGGTTGGTGTGTTCCTGGAAGATCATACCGGGGCCTGTTGTTCCTGAGCCTCTTGTACAATCCGCAGGAGCCTAACAAAGCCTATTGGGTTATCTCATGTCACTAATCCTGAACTCCCGGAAGCTCAAGAACGCTTCCCTACACATGCGTGTGCGCGTGCACACACACACACTGGAAAACTGCAGGAGGGTAGCAGACACATCCTGGGGGAGAATATGAGAACAGGTGTGGCCAAAGGTCACAATGGTGGCAGGGACAGAGGAGAACTCTGGGAGCCAGGAAGAAAAATAGCCCCATTGATACCTGAGACTCATAAATGGTGGTGACTTCCAAGATCAGTTGAGCCTCTCAAATATCCTGAGATTTGCAGTAACTTGGGGAAAACAATCTCATAATCCTCTTATTTTTATTTTGGGAGGGTCTTCTGGGCAGAGATTAGTCAAGAATGCAGTGTTTTTACTCACTGTTGCTCCATTCCCTGACTTGGCCTGTCTATGCGGGTCTCTTATTTTGCTGAGTGTTCCAAGACATGGGGCCACAGCAGGGGCGTGCATCCCCAGCATGGTGAACAGCTCTGCTATGTGGTAAGAAGCTGGCAAATTTTAAGGGAAACGGAATAAGACCAACAAGAGAATGGAGTGTTGTAACTGGATTATGAATGAGTCCTACTCAATCAGCCCTCACGCAGGCTGATTGCTCCATTGGAGGTCGGAGTGAGACTCAGGAGGGTTGGGACCAGGATTGAGGCTTACCCTTGATCTGAGAGACTCACCTAATTGTCCCCAGTACATTATCCTGTGGCTGTTTGCTTATAAACTTAAGAAAACCATCAGAGGAGCCCCCGCCCACCCAGCCTGGCCTCCCAGCCGGGCCTCCCAGCTACCAGAAGTTATTAAACTCATCTGGGACTGGGATTTCTCTCTTTACCTCTCACTCCAACATCTATCTTCAATCCTGTGGGCACTTTGGGCCCTAAGCCATTTTCACTTCCCAAGGACTAGGGGTAGGGAGAGGGGAGGGGAAGGCAGAGGTCAATGTGACTCCCGGATTGGTCCATGGTGGCTCCGCCATACCCGGATTGGCCCATGGTGGCTCTGCCATACCTACAGCCATGCCCTCAAAGGCCGCACAGGGCCTCATCAAATTCCGCCTCATTTTTTTTTCTCTACAGTGAAACAAATATGATGGATTCGAACTCTGAATTCTCTCCGAGATTTCCAAACATTGTCATGTATCAGAATGCTCTATAGGGAATGTACTCATTACCTTGATCATGTAACTGTAACCCCTCTGTACAGTATTTTTACAATAAAAAAATGTACAATAAAAGAAACCTCCACCAGTTTCCGTATGTGGTTGTTACGGTTTAGAGAATTGATTTGCATCGTATGGAGGAACTGGGAGAAAAACAAAGTCCTTTCCTGTTGATTTTCTTTTTTTTAGTTGGCTCTATTGAAAGTTACATTGAAATATTGAAAGGGAAAACAGCTTGGTTTCTTGGAGAGTAGAGATCCAATGGAAAATGTTATGTTCTAAATCCAAGAACCTATGTTTTTATTACTTCCTATTTTATGACACATTTAGTCATTTATAGCATCTACTGTTGTATTTGATAGTGACTTTACATTTTCTATGCCTGAAGCACTCTCCCAAGTGTTTTACTAATATTAATTCATTAAAGCTCCTTTAATAATCCTATGCATTATACTCTTTTTACATGAGAGTTTATTGAAGCATGGAGATCAAAAATGTATCTAAGTTCATGGAGTCAGAAAGGGCCCAGTCCAGTTGACTTGTTCAGTTCTTGTGGCCCCAAAGGCCACATTCCCAGATGTGATCCTCATACTATGCAGGTGAGAAACACAACCCAGAAGGATTCAAGAAATCATTAAATCCTTAACATCCTAGTATATTTTGATAACTATGCTTGAAGATTGGACATCAATGTATCTGTACATTTTCTTACAGAATTAAAAAAAAGAATCTGAGAATAAACTTTACAACCATAATTCTGTGGATAGTGAGCTATGCCTCTTTTACAGTTAGTAAGAATAATATTCAGGGTGTTTGTTGGCCAACTGTTTTTCAAAATTTTTATTTGATAAAAAGAAAAAATATAAGTAATTGAGAATCTCACTATTTTTACCCAAAGCCACAAAATAATAACATAAATGAAATTATGTAGCTGTTTTAAATTAGCTTGGGTCCAAAGTACAGTAAAACTTTCTTAAGAGAACTAGATGTGGGATGTACATTAAAACCAAGAGTATGAAAAGGACCAATTTGTTTTTATAGACAGGTATATATTTTCAGATTAGACAGCTGCATAAATCAAGTCGAGATAATTTTATGGCATGCCAAAGTTTTTAAGCTAAGAATATTTTACAGTACATTCTAGAGCTCCATTTAGCAGCAATAAAGAACCCATGTCTGTAATTCAACACCCTCAGTACAAAATACCAAACTATAACGCATAAGCCAAATAATAGTTTAAAATCCTCATTAGATTATTTACAGCCGGGCATTCCATTGTTGTCCATTTCTATCCAATAGCCTACAAAAAGGAGCTATAAATTGGCTAGTGCTTTGTTTACTGAAAACAAATCTTACAGAAAATACTTGATCCGACTTTCCTAAAATTGATTGTGATGATGCATGGTTGGTTACCACAGCAATGTCTCATCAGGGAGTTTAAAGGATCCCTCTGTCCAGATCGGATTTTAAGCCAATGAGTGGGTGAAGAAGATTCAGATAACCCCACTTTCCCTTTCCAGGTTGTAACAAGGCATGCACAAAACAGCCCTGGGATACTGGCTGCCTACCTGCTTCAGGAAGCACAGCAGCTTGGAAGAGCAGTAGCCAGAGGAGGTGGGCACGGCTGCCCATGTTGGGAGGCCTTCCTGCTGCTTGCCAGCTTGGGGTTCCAGCTTTATACACTCTCTAGGCTCCCCGGTGGGGGTGGCTCTGGAAACCTGATGCTCTGCCCCGGCTTGGATTGGCAGGCGTCCAGAGCAGGGGACAACCGATTTCTTTGGACATTTTTGTGCAAATTTGCCATGGGGAGACAGAGTGATTTCACCTGTAATAGGTGAACCTGTTGGAAGATGAACTCAAAGGTTAAACAGTGGGCTAGTGCCTGGTGAGGCAGATGAGGCCCTGTGGCCCCTTGGAGAAGAGAGGACTCCAGGTGCCCTGGATCCTACAGAAGACATACTCTCCTATAGCACATGGGAAGTCTGCTCATCTTTCCATGCCCACATGCTCTGTGTCTCCATTTTTCTTGTAATTTCCCTGTTAGTCTCCAACTAATGGAGGAAATGGAGCACATATATTTACCTTATTTGCTAATGCTCACAACCTCCTGCTTCGATGGTCATTTCTGACATTTTGCCTGACTTCCTGTCAGCTTGCATGCATTTTGAGGGTTGGATTTCCCTTTAGATTGTTTATCGTCTTGCTTCCAATAGAGCTTACGTGTTGCCTGTTTACTAGGATGCCATGTGCATGAATGTTGAATGGAACTGCTCAGTACAGATGGATAGCTGATGTTCGTCAAATGTTCATTTTGTGATCAGGTAGTTTCTCTCTACCTAGATCAAATAGTGTGCAAATAGTAACAAATTATCCTACAATCTTAGAGAATTCTTTCCGAAGACTGTTGCACACAGACTGGAAGCAGAGAAGTTGTTAGGATGCACTTTTTTTTTCTAGACTGAACATGCTCATCTTCATTGTCAAGACCACTTTACGAGGGGAGCGGAGCCCAAAGGTTGATCAGCAGGCATGGCTTTCTGTTCTGTGGGGAATTGCAACAATTCGCCACCAGTTACATATCTAGTCATGATAGCAAAATATTTAATATGGCTGACCCTGGAACTGGGTTTAAAGGGTTCGGGTCTTGCTCCCTACATCGTGATTTGAGAAATGAGCTCAGCTTCACAGCACCTTAGTTTCCTCATCTGAAAGAGAGATAACACTATCTGTCTCATTTATTTTAGAAGGCGGGATGCTACCAGGAAAAAATTAGGAAAATGTAAGATTTTCATATTATACAAATGAAGATTACTATTTTTCAACAGATACCAGAATATAGAGCTTTTTGTTTTATTTTATATTTTTATTATCTTTAAGTAGTTGTACAAACTAGTTACCATCTAACAAAGCAGTTTATGAATACAAGGCATCTTGACCAATATCACCCTATATATTCTAAAAGCTTTTCAGATGGCTACAGAATAAATTCTGTCCATCTTAGCCAATGCAGGAAAAACAATAAACACCAAGGGAGAAGGGGATATCACACAGATAAGCATGACTCTAGCTAACATACTTCACAGACCAAAGGTGAATCTATATTTCTTTTCCTTACCTCAGCCGCTCCTTGGAGGCCTCATTTGTCTGACAGGGGTCTGTAAGGAAGCTCCTCTGTGCCAGGGCTTTTCTTCTTATGTCCAGGATTTTCTCTTCCTCCCTTAAGTACCTGGAAGCACTCAGCAGGTCTTGATCCTTGGTAGAGGAACCCCTGGTTCCTAGATGCTGGTTCCAGTTCACACTGCCATTCATGATGCACCTGCTCAGTCTTGTCCTGTCCTCAGACACAATCACCTCCACACTGGTGCTTGCTGAGGTGTTGGTATCCCTGTGTGGTCCCAATTAGTAGAGTTCTAGCTTCTTTCTTCAGCATCTCATGTCCTATCCCCACCCCGTCTTTGCCTCTCTTCTCCTCATCCTCATGGGGAATGCTAGCAAGGACACTGTCTCTCACGGTCTCAGGTGATCAGAGGGACATAAAGTCTCTACTTTTGGAACCCACAGTCCCCACATGATCTCTGTGTTCTCATGTCTGTGGGCATTAGGGCCCTGACAGTATAACCCTCTTGTTTCCATCCTGTCCCCTTGACATTTTAAAGAACCAAATGAGATTTCTTCCCTGTATTTCTTGTTCTGTATCTTTGAACACATTGAATTCATACTATGATGTTTATATATTTTAGTACTTTCCAGAGATGGTAAAAGTCAAGATGAAGAGGAAGAAAGGCCCTAGATTATTGCTGCACTGTATCATCTGACCATATAATGAAAGAGCCAAATTTTACACAGAGACACCATCATGCTGGTGAAATGGGGAAATGCTGTAACAGCAGCCAGATCTCTGAAAGTAGATTCTTTTGTTGTTCCATTTTAGCTCTCAGCACTCGGCTCTCTCACACTGGAACAGTGATGTAGGTCTCACAGGGTCATTGTAAATAATTAAAGAGCATGTCTGCAGAACACACAAGAGAAAACCAGCAAGATAAATGAAACCTAGTGTTCTGTTATGAACAACAATCTGCCCTCCTGAGATGATATAAAACTATTTGCAGTGTAATGTATAGAAGATATTTGTTTGCTTTTTTTTATAACAAGCACTGAAAAGTTGAATTCTACATATAACACACTGCTCTGAGTCTTGGATTATCCAACTATGAATAATAGATTTTGAAAATACTGAAGCAGAACAAAAGGGCCTCTAAGTTGCACACTTCATCTCTCGTGCTTTGGCTGATGGCCCGAGGCTTTGGTTAAAACCTGGGTTCATCCAGGCTGCTGTGGAAGGGATGCAAGGAACCCAAGCTCTCAGCTGACAACATCTGTCCATCAATATCACATTTTAGTATCTGCACCTTCATAAGACAGGCCTCGTTTCTAGAACTTAATCACTCTGGATAAACACAGGCTTAGGGAAGTGCAGGAAGGACACCCGGCCATCTTGAAGGCTCAGCAGTTTCCTGGTAATGGCTCTGAGAAAGTGAGCAGAGCTCTGTGACTGCTTCCTGCTATGGTAATGAGGGAAGAAATCTTCCCCCACCACCCATAACCTCCTTCTTTCTTTCCCTCCCTCCTTCTTTCCCTTCAACCAATACCACATACCAACCTTGTTTTTGCCACTAGGGATGTATCAGTTAAAAATAGACACTACCCCTGCCCTGAGGCAGCTCTGTATTGAAGTGAGCAAGACAGTAACACAAATGGAATGCACAGCCTGTTATTGATGGGAAGTACTTTGGAGCAGGGGAGGCTTCTGTGAACAGTTAAAGTCTGAGCAAGGACATCTGGATGAGGTCTGTAAATGAGTCTTTGAGTGACTCCTAAAAGAGCATGGAGAGCAATCAAGTAGATGTAGCCCAGACATTGTAATGGTGCCAACACTGCAATAGCACCCCAGGCCAAGTTGGGTGAGGGCTCAGGATGCCACTGTACCACTGCAGGATAATCGATCAGGAAAGGGTGTGAGACATGGAAAAAATGAAGTCACATTGGCATGGTGATACATGCCTGTAGTCCCAGCTAATCAGGAGGTAGAGTAGAAGGACCTTGATTGGAGGCCAGTCCTGGGCAAAAGCATGAGACCTTATCTGAAAAACAGACTAAAATGAAAACAACTTAGGGATAGGCTCAAGAGCCAGAGCACAAGAATGTCTCACAATTCCATCTCCAGTACTGAAAGAAAGAGGACAAGAAGGAGAGGAGGGGAAGAAACAATGCCAGAGGGGCCTCCAGGGACCAGTGGGGGCAAGTCCTAGTGCTTGCTGTAATATTGACCATCAAGTTTTCATTACAATGAAGTTTTGAAACATCTCCCATGTTCTCCTTTGCAGTAGTAGGAGATGTTGGAGAGGATATGAATTGTGTCTATAAGTTGTGAAGAGTGCTAACATATGTACTCTTACAATAAGAAACCTGAGCTCCAGTCTCCTCTTCTCTCAGCGACTTCATGCACACTGCTGGCACATGCTTTACCTCACTTAACCCACTGTTTCTTCTGTAGAACAAGGATTTCAGACCCACCCAAGACAGCACATGGCCCAAGTAAATGTCACCTGAGATCCTCCTGGGACAAAATTTTGTCTTTATCTCTCTCATCAGCGTGATTAAATGTTGCAAGGGGACACAGGTTTAAAGAAACAATGTGACTGTGACTGGGCACTGGACTCAAGAGGGTGAGATCTCAGGGTTGTGATTCAAAGCCAGTCTGGGCAGTTAAGTCCATGAGACTCATATCTCCAACCAACCACCAAAAAGCCAGAAGTGGAGCTGTGGCTCAAGTGATGAGTAATAACCTTGAACAAAAAAGCTCAGGGACAGTGTCCAGCATGATTAACATAATATACATTCACTAATAAAATCATGTAAACCACAGGAAAATTCGCAGAAGCAAATATACAACCAGTGCTCACAATGTAGACATTATTAGTGTACATCCTTTAAAGCTGGTTTCCTGGGCATACACCCCTTTTCTTGTAAAGTATCTAGGCACTAGTATTGAGTTCACACCCTATGTATGGTGGCGTGGCTGTATATGCCTTCCAAAGTTCTCAGTATATCACAAGAAACTGCCAATTTAAATGTTCTTTGAAGCTGTGATTCTGGATAGCTGCATATTATATTTCTGAGTGTCCTTTTTCTGTTATTGATTGCAGGTACTGTTCTCAATAACTGGTAAAAGTAAATGCATTTAAAAGCCATAGCTGGGTTGTCTAAGGGTCACCAACTATTTTCAAATTGTCTTTGCTGCATTCTTTGGCCTGTGCCTATCCCCAGACAGCATTCTCCCATTGTCCCTCTTACTTCTAAACTCTTCTTCTGTCTCTGCTGGGGCCTGTGGCTCTGAGGAGCAGATTGCGTTATATGTCAACGGAAGATGGGGCAGGATCCCTGGAGGGACAAGCTGCTCTTGAGAAATAAGAATATAAGGAAATTCCTGCTTTCCGGTTACTTACCATGTACAGAAACAATTGATCCTTTCACCTGAATAGAATGCAGTTGGGTTGTATTATGTTGATATTTAAAGAAATTGAGACTTCTTGCTCTTCATAAGTGTTCACACACACACACACACACACACACACACACACACACTCACAGAGTTTACTAGTTCAGACCAAATCCCCATTTGTGCCAGTAAGTTTGTGTTCAACTTGTAAAACTTGACTAGTGATTCTAGAAGTTATATCTAGGTGGAAGACAGTTTGGTAGGATTGAGTCCTGTGTCACTGGTAGCCTAATGTTACCCAGAGCTACTAAGGAGGTAACCTAAAATGGCTGATGATCACTGAGCACTCCCTGGAGTGGCTGATGATCACTGAGCACTTCCTGGAGTGGATGATGCTCACTGAGCACTCCCTGGAATGATTGATGATCACTGAGCACTCCTTGGAGTGGCTGAGGATCACTGAGCACTTCCTGGAGTGGCTGATGATCACTGAGCACTCTCTGGAATGATTGATGATCACTGAGCACTCCTTGGAGTGGCTGATGCTCACTGAGCACTCCCTGGAGTGGATGATGCTCACTGAGCACTCCCTGGAGTGGATGATGCTCACTGAGCACTCCCTGGAGTGGATGATGATCACTGAGCACTCCCTGGAGTGGCTGATGCTCACTGAGCACTCCCTGGAATGGATGATGATCACTGAGCACTCCCTGGATTGGATGATGATCACTGAGCACTCCCTGGATTGGATGATGCTCACTGAGCACTCCTGGAGTGGATGATGATCACTGAGCACTCCCTGGAGTGGCTGATGCTCACTGAGCACTCCCTGGAGTGGCTGATGATCACTGAGCACTCCCTGGAGTGGATGATGATCACTGGCACTCCCTGGAGTGGCTGATGACCACTGAGCACTCCCTGGAGTGGATGATGATCACTGAGCACTCCCTGGAGTGGATGATGCTCACTGAGCACTCCCTGGAGTGGATGATGATCACTGAGCACTCCCTGGAGTGGCTGATGACCACTGAGCACTCCCTGGAATGGATGATGATCACTGAGCACTCCCTGGAGTGGCTGATGATCACTGAGAACTCCCTGGGGTGGCTGATGATCACTGAGCACTCCCTGGAATCGCTGATGCTCACTGAGCACTCCCTGTGTCCTTGCACAGTGCTTGTGCTCCACATGCACATTTCTGGACTCTGCCCACACTCTAGGAGGTGGACACTGTGTTGTAGATCTGGGGATTTAAGAAAATGACTTGACAGATGGCCAGTTTATCACTGTCTCCCTGGTGTCTAGATCAGTGAGACTCGATTCATCCAGCTTAATTTGTAGAGGAACTAGAACTCGGGTTCAGGTATTGGAGTGCCAGCCTTAACCAAAAAAGCTAAATGAGAGCGTGAGGCCTGAGTTCAAACCCCAGTACTGGCATACACACAACAAAATAGTGTACAGAAGTTCCCACAACTAGATAGCAGTGCAGACTAAATTTTAACCCAGAGATTCCCAACCCCATAGAGTAAGTAGAAGGCAAATGCTCCGTATGACTTACATCCTCTGTACACTTTAAATACCTCACTGTACCAGGAATGATTATGTCAGGTTTGACTAATTTGTGGTTATGCTTCAACAGTCAGGAAATAATGACAAGAAGAGCAAAGCATGCAATCTTGTTTCCACAGATGCAGATGCAGCTGGTAGGAGCTCTAACCTGGTGACGGTTGACACATCTCTCTCCCAGCCCAATCTCATATTCACATTCTTCTACAAAATGAGGCCAGACTGGCCCATGGAGCACATCTTAACTCCATTTCACAGGCAAATGTTAAAGACTAGCACTGTCTTTATTATTCAATATTGTATTAAACATTTTTACCCTCTAGGGAGATCTTGAAATACTCTATCTCTGTCATATAAGTTAACAAATGGATAATTTTCTGAACATGAAATGTGAGCCTATTGGAAATTTAACATTTTTATTGTTTTGATAAGCCATCAAAATCAGATACACACATCCACCAGCTAGAGTAGAGTCTGTTTCAATGACCAAGTGGCAAAGTCACAGGGATGGAACGCTGGACTCCTAAACCTGTTACTTTTTTTTTAATCAGTTTTTTATTGTGAAAGTACCATGCAGAGGGGTTACAATTACATGAGCAAGGTAATGAGTACATTTCTTATCAAGCATTGTTGCTCCTCCTTTGTTTTTCCCCTACCATCCCTTCCCTCCCATCTCCATGACTACACTCCACCCCCCACACCAAAGCTGTAAAATTCTAAACCTCTTACTTTAACACGGTGATCTCCTGTGACAATCCTGATACATCTCTGAATTCAGCCCTGTTCCTAGATGACCAAAACCACCCTCATAAGAATCAAACTATAGTGACAATAAATGTATAGACATGGCTATAACATATGTGTGTGTGTATTCAACCCAAAATTCATTATAGTTTAAAGTGGAATAAATGGCTTTTTTGTTGATATCATAAACTCATTTTTGTAAACAAAAAATGCTTTCTTTAGAAGTCTAGTGCCTAAGATTTTAAGCACTTATTAAATTTTTTAATACTCAAAGTTTTTCCCCAGGACACATACAACCCTGGCACACAGGCTCCCTCAGTGCCCGGATCTGGCTCTCCATCCCCGTTTCCTCCATCTTATCCTCGGTCCCTCAGAAGGAGGCATCATCGGATCCTACAGGCCGTCTGGCCTTGTATACTCTAAGATCTACACTCAAAGAGTATCAGCCAGTGCCGAGCGCATTAGCAAAACACCGCACACGAGGAGGTGGAAACTCGTGCATGGATTACTATGTGGTCGTGAGATCCTACAGGCTCATCGTGTCACCAGCACCCTTCCCTTCTCAACACTCACGCTGCGCTTCGATCCTTCATGCCCCAGACCTGATTGGCTTCCTTGCTCAAATGTCTCCACTTCCATAGCAGTGCATCAGACAGGTTGAAAGAGCACCTGACACCTCAACAACCCACAGAGGGTGCTGGAAATTGGTACAGTGACAGCAAAAATGGCAAAGACAAGAATGAGTGCGATTGGAGGCAGGGGCTCCTGCAATGATGGAGGCTGCCACAGGGACAGTTCACTGGTGACAGAGGAGAGGAGGCTGAGCTGCAAGGAGCACAAGCCTTGCCTGTGACGGGAACGGTGGGATAGAGTGGGGAGCAGGCAATGAGCCCAGCAGCCGCAGTAGGGCCTGCTCTATAGACAGAGCCCCCCCTCCACAGCTCTACCTTCCTATGACTATTGAAAATGTTAGTAATTGCTACCGAAAGAACTGACGGACTCTTGAATGAAAAAGAGGCAAGGTGCTGCCCACCCCATGTAAGAGTTCAATGGTTCATTTTCAGCTTCCCGGCATTAACCAAACAGGGCTCTTCCCAGAACCCCATTGAAGGCACACAATTGACCTCACAGAAATACACTCTCTTAGGGGCTAGATCCCCAACAAGATCTACCATAATTCCCTCTTTTCCACCTTTGTGAGCACCAGTATCCTTAGTAAAGGCCTTACCAGCCAGGGTTTTAAGATAAGATGGTGTCATGTTTGCATATCATAACTCAGCTGATATTTTCATGCATGCTCAATTAGGTTCAGCCTTCTTGGGAAAACACAATTCTTTCTGTAGCAGAACTCCTTGAGGGGAGGAGGGCAGTCTATGGGAGAAGTTCAGAGATAGATTAGGTCTTTGTGTCACCTGTTTATGATCAGTGATAAACTCATGGCCTTCAGAGCGATTCACCTCCATGTGTAGAAAAGGGTTTTACATGGGAATCTGCAAACCCTGGGAAAGGGAAAACTCTGAAAGAGATGGATAAGGAGGGAGGGGGAGGGTTACTCTGAATTGTGTGAAACATGTAGAAGATTCTACTCCAAGAATGATGGTGATAGCAGGTGAGGTTTCCTGAAAAAGAATAGGTAGACCACAGGCTGATACCAGCCTTTAGGGCTGGTGTTCAGTTACTACCGATTGCCACCAAGGTCTTGTTGGAAGAGATTACAGATTACAGATCTTTCCACTGGTGGACAAGTCACCCCTAGAACACCAGCCTCTTCCCTGGCCCACATTCCCCGACAGAAAGCATAAACACAGAACCTCTGTGCTCTCTGCTGTACTAGGCTCCAATATTTCTTATGGCACCTGTCTGTGATGCCTGTGATGAATAATGAAAGGTGGCACTAGTTTGTTTTATAGCAGATGTGTCTTCTAAGAACTTTTGTTCATCTTGTTTTATGAGTAGACATTTTAATGAGTTCATGCTTCTATAGCTCATAAACTGGTGCCTGCTTGTGGTAAATATTTAATAAATTCCAGCTATTACTATGATTAATTGTATTGATGCTCTTTGTTTCAGGCTAAGCCTGTCATTTAAGGGTGAGGGTGGTGGGGACTACTAAACCTTTGCCTATCCTTACAGGGATCTCCTCCTTCTATTCCATTTAAATCTTCTTATCAGACCAATTTGCTTCGTTCAGTCACCACACCATTTCCTGGGGAATCAAACCTCAGATTATATCGAGCTTGGTAAGGATCTGTTTTGTTTTACTTTCTCCAATTTAAAATTCTGTGACCTTGGGCAAACCACTGGAACTTCTACTTAGTACACTGGTTTCTTTGTCTGCCAAAGGCTAGGATCAGACCTACTGAGGGAGACTGAGCAAGCGTTAGCTCTGGGACCCCGGCCCTGACACATGCCTCCCTACTGGGAAGCATGGGGCGTGGCTTCTGCGCAGGCTCATGGGTGCTGACCTGCCCTTCACCAGGGTTACCCAGGCAGTAGTAGCTTCTCTGGGTTCTTCTCTCCAGTCTTCACCATCCAGAATCTTCTACGAATTCTGATGAGACCATCTGGAAACACAGGCACTGTACATGTAACAACACTGTTTGAATTTGCAATTCTTCCTTGCATAGGAGCTGGGGGGACTTACTCTCTTTTGAAAAGTCTTTCTCCTTATAAGCTGATTCGGACACAGTATTCCCCATCATTTCTTCTCTGCTGTGTCGTAACTTCTTTTCCCTTCATCTTGTTAAAGCTCTCACAGACCTATAGCAACCAAGTAGAGAACTTGAACCCAGAACAATATCTTCCTTGGGCAGGAGGAGGGAAGAGGTGATAGCCGTCCTTTGCAAATGTAATGTCCTGGATTCTTTCTCTTCTTCCTCCTCCGTGTCTCATTTGTGTGAATTACTCTCCTGGCCAACAGTCCCACACCCCAGGGCTCTGAGCTGGCCCTGTTAAGAATTGCAGTCACATGACCACATTAGTAGTGTGGAGTTTTGAGCTCAGGCAAGCACAGTGTCTGGATAGAGGTCTAGAATGGTGTTATGGTCTAGGATTAAATGTTGTGACGAAAATCTACTAAAACCAATATATCAAAAAAAAAAAAGACAAAACACATTTCACAAAGTGAGATGAGACAGGCAGACAAAAGACCAACGCAAGTTCTTCAACAGTCTAGAAGAGATTCTCCCAACAAAGACCACCCCTCTTCACCTTGTGCTTGTACACCTCTGTCTTCTACTTCTATAAGACCAAGATATCATGTGGAGTCCACTCATGGCAAAATATCACAGAAAACAAAGGTAAAGCTCTCGTGTACTTTACCTTTGAATATCCCTAGCATTGCCACCTAAGAGGTTTCTCTGAGCACTTGGTTCAGGATTGCCAGTGTACCTGCTTTGTGTACTTGTAATAGGTTTTGTAATGAGTTCTTTAAATCTGCAAATCTCATCCCACATTGTGAGATCTTCTGGAGGGAAGGTCCCAGTCTTCTTTATGTCTATGTCTCTAATATCGAGCACACATGGTTGAGCTCAGGGCACAATTCAAGTGAATAAATGTGTGTACATATGCACGTATGCATCAATGTTCAAATACCAAAAGAAAAATGTTCTCTTGGGGCTGGGAAGGTGGCTCAGCGGTAGAGTGCTTGCCTTGCATGCATGAGGCCCTGGGTTTGAGTCCTCAGCACCACATAAGCAGAAAAAGCCAGAAGTGGGGCTGTGGCTCAAGTGGTAGAGTGTTTACTTTGAGCTGAAGAGCTGAGGGTCAGTGCCCAGCCCCAGAGTTCAGGTCCCACAACTGACAAAAAAAAAGAAAGAAAGAAAAGAAAAAAAAAAGAAAAGAAAAAGTGTTCTCCTTTACATGGTATTGAAGTGTGTCCAAATGCAAAGCAAGCACACAATAGTTAACCTACCCCATTTTAGATTTTTTTCTGTGTGTGAATAAGAGGGAAAACACTCCAAGTCTGCCTACATACCAATATATTCTTCAGCTCTTTCTCTTTTAGCCTCAGCGTCCGTGTTCCACCCGCTAAGCCTTCTATCTGGTAAGCCACATAGGATTCATCACCCAGAGATGACCAGTTCCTTTATCCACATGTAGCAACCCAAGACAGAGATACATGGGGTAGTCAGTGAGGCATAGGGAAAGAAGACCAGAGTGGATCCTGGCATTGTTAATCCCACTTTCCCCCCTTCCTATCACAGAAGAAAAACTAACAAGACAATCTACAATCTTGATCAGATGGGGCAAGAGGGAGTGTCTTCTCTCCTATTTTGTTTACGTGCAGACTTTGAAGACTGCTATGTGGGAAGGAGCATTCCAAGAACAGGAAGGATGCCCACCCCCAGTCTCCTGCCTGGTCTGGTGGTGGTGGGACCAACAGAATCATGTCTGGCTTGCCTGGCGCCATCTTCATGCAAGGCTAATACAGGAAGTTGCTGCTTAAAGATAAGGGAAACCACAGTCAACACCCTTCTGCCATAATCTGGTGGAGTCAGCCTACAGAAAGTTAAGAGGCTCTGCAGCCAGGTGTGTGGGGAAACCCCGGGCTCATGACCTCAGGCATTATCACCCTTACAAGCTTAGGTTGGTGCTCCCGGCTTCAGGGGAGGAGGGCAGGTTTCATGAGCATGGATCTAGAAATCCCTCTCAAGATGACAGGGGCAATGAATTAACCTACTCACTCTGGCCCAAAAGGCAAGGAACAAAGGCATCACTTTAAAGTGAAAATATAAAAGACAAGTCTGCTGAGACCTAAAGATTGCCAATAGCTGCTTGAGAATTAACTGCAAAGTGGCATAATAGATGTTTATGGGGTGATAGAAATATCTAAAATTGAAATGTGATTGATGCCAGGTGTATGACCTGGTAAATTTAACTAACTGCCTGCTTAAAATAAGTGAATTTCATGGCATGCAAAGTATACCTTTATAAAGTTCATTTAAAAATGGGAATATTCAGCTTGCCACTTCCTTCCTTAAATAGTTATGCAGGATTCACTGCCTTACAGAAAAAAGCCTAACAAAATCTATTAAGGTCTTCAATCTCTGCTGACCTCTTTTTCTAGCCCCTGCCCCCCATTCCACCTGCAAATCAATCTGCTTCCAGTTCTCTAAACACACTAGCTCTCTGTCTCTCTCTCTCCCACCAATTCCTCCTTAACAAGTCACTCTAGATGGCTCTGTGTGTGTGTGTGTGTGTGTGTGTGTGTGTGTGTGTGTGTAAAACCATATCAAGCCCAGCCCTCCAAGATTGGCAGAAGACAGAATGAGCAGGCCTGGACTGCTGAACTCATGGGTTACATGCACGTTCTCTTCCTTGGGATGCACCATGCTCTCAGAGGACTCCTCTCCAGAGTCCCAGACTGTATTAAAACCTGCCTCCTGTGGTCCAGTTCAGTTTGTACTGCCATTTTAGCCAATTTTTTCTTATTCCACCTATAAGTGAGTACTTTCTATGTCCCATGTATTAGAGACGATGCTAAGATCAAGGAAAAGAAAACATCAAATCAGTAAAGTTCTCATCTCTAAGAGCTGACACTTAATTAGAAGACATAAGGACATAAAAACAGGATTCCTAGAGATGTCTCTAAGGCAGAAGTTCTCTATCAGGGTGTTCAGGAAAACAACCTAAGGAACAGCCAGCTATCACAGGGTCCAGCCTACCCCAGGTCTATCAAGCCTGGTAGTTTATTCTGGGTACCAGCATTTAATGAAGTTAACGCATGAGTTCAATGCCTCTATTTCTAAAAGCTATGGATGTCAAATCCTTACATGCATAACTCGCAGACACGGGGTGCTGACTCTACTCACAGAGATAAGCAATCTGTTTCAAAAACAGAAACAATTGTTATCTCATCAGTGGCTCCATACAGCGACTGCAATTCCAGAAGAATCTGCTGTGGAGCTTGGATGTTTTAGATGAGTGACCATTCAGTGATGAAAAGAGTTCCAGATTACAGCACATGTCTCATTAGAAAGGAGGCTACTCCAAGAAAGTCATGTTTGTCAGACCAGGAATGATTCTATATGCCAGACAAAGGACTAATGACCAAAATATACAGAAAACTCAAAGTACTAAACTCTCCGTTTGGGCTCCAGATCTTAGATTGCTGAAAGATACCACTTCCCCATGACTCCATATGTATGTGACTATAAAAGGATGTGGAAAGATTAGTAAGCTAGCAGCATGTATGGGAAAATGGACAAATAGTAGAGAAAAGTATTGGATAATAAATCTCTAAAAGAAACAAAGAGAAAACTTAGCTCACAGGGAGACAGAACTGATCAGCTTCACCCCAGAATTCATTTTCTCTTTATTATTATTTTTTTCTGTTCTGCTTTGTTCTGCTTTAGTAAGAGCCACCCACACAGACTATTGTGCAAACAGAAGATGGCAATCTTTTCCTGCTATCCATTGGACAACTTCTAACCAGTGTCTGTGCCCCACTTTCTGGGGCAAAAATTCCAACAGGGCAACCAACTATTGGATTAAACTGGTTTCAACCCTGATATTGTTTGCACAGGCCAACACAGCACAAGGAGACAAATGCATGCCCCTTGAAAAGTCATTCTGTTAAGCAGACTGATTAAAGATCCTCATACCTGGAACCAGATGAGTGTAAATAACTTCACAAGACCCCTACCCCTACTGCATGACCAGTGTTATGACTCAGTGCCCTGAATCACGGTCTAGTCAGCACAAACATTTGGTCTCAATTCTCAATGACATGATTTGGTGAGCTGGTTTACAAAACAAGACATGAACATCTGTTGCTTCACAATAACCTCCAAAAATAGCACATACATTTGTTCCCAGAGTTAATGAGAGAGCACCACTGATCTAGCTTCAACTGCTCAGGCTGAAGAGACAAGTATCTACCAAAAAGAGAGACTTTGGGTGACTGAAAACTTTTTCTTTGTCCTATAAGAACTGAGCGTTCAGACTTCTAACACTGTCCATTCTCTTCCTTAGGCTCTAGTCCGTTGGAATATGGTAGTGTGCTGAATCTGGATTGCGACTCATTAGTGTTAGATAAATTAAATAAGTAGTTGAATTAGGTAGCTGGTAAAAGAACACCATGAGGTATTCAGGGAGGAAGTTTTCGAACAGCCCCCACACACACTGTGCATGGTGGAGAGGCCCATGTTCCACCTGGGTTTAAGTAGGGCAGGGGCAGGGAGCATGTGTGGCCAGGTGAGGGAAGGTGTGGCTACGCCAGGTGCAGATGTGACCTCAGGGCCTGGGACCCTCCCTTGGCCCAATGGGAGGCGGGACTTGGGAGAGCCCAGAATGTAATCTTGGAGGGGAAGGTAACTGCCTCCAGGTGTGCCAGTTACCTAGGTGACACAGGTACTGGGTGGAGACTTAGCCAAGAGGTGGGAAGGCCAGAGCCTGCATGGCGCAGGGAAGACCTTACAAGTAGTTACTGGAAAGTCCAGAGAATCTGCTTATCTTTGAGTGGTGATGCCATTTGCCCAGGACTAAGCACCTCTTACAACATAGTTCTACATTAGTCACAATTTTGTTTTACCCAAAGCAAGCAAACCATTGCCTCTGCTGGAAACCTGTCAGAGGTACAGAATTCAGATCCCAAGAGCCAGGCATAAGATTCTGTAGAGGAGATTGTGCTAGTTAACTTTCTGTTCCCTAGAAAAGATACCTAAGAGAAATACCTTGAAGGGGCAAAGAATGACTTTTGGTTCATCGTTTCAGAGGTTTCCGTCCATGATGGGTTTCTCTATTGTTCTGTGAGGCAGAACATCGTGAAGGAAGGATGTGGCAGGATAAAGACTCACCTCATCGTTGCTAGGAGGGTGAGCAGGAGGCAAGGACGGCAGAGTTTCAGGTGGAATCCACCTGAGACTTGAGCTCTTGTTGCCTTCATCTATGTCCCACCTTCTAAGTTTCCATTAGTTCTCAAAAGCCCATCAAGTCATGAATCCATCAACTGAGTAGTCCATTGGACTCGATTACTCCTACAAAATCCCACCTCTGACTAATTGCAATCAATAATTAATCTATATACAAGTGACTCAACTACTCAAAAGTTCTGCAAAAGTTTCACCTCTGAGCCCTGTTGCATTATACACTATGCCTTCAATGCATGAGCCAACGGGGGGTGGCATTTCAGGTCTGAATTATGGTAAGGACTGTGCGCAGCTACTCACTTAAGGCTTGCTTATTATGCAATGTTAAGAAGGAGCCATATATCAAGGGCATATCACATAGATTTAGCTTTGAAGATGGCAGGAGGGCCTTGGGAGTCAACATGTAATGGGCTGCAAGATCCACGAGAGGGAGCCAGAGAGCCCACACAGAGCAAGGGGAGGCTGCAAGAAGTCCTTGATTTTTTCCCTTCGTTTCCAAAAGGAAACGAAGAATGGTTCTTTTCGGAATTCTAACCCATTGGCCTTTCTGTCTTCCAGGATATGGATTAATGTCTTGTTAGCATATAAATATATTCCCAGCTTTTTTTTAACAGCTACAAAAAGTTAGTTGAAAATATACTTAAGAAAAAGCAAATAATTACAATAATATATTATTAATAATTACCATTAAGTTAATTTTGCATATATAAATATGAGAGAGCATCATTCCTGCTTAGGGAACAAGATATGCAAATTACTAACCACAAGAAACATACTTACAAGTTATAGTACAGATAGCATGACTCTGACATCTTCCATTCACCAAGAGACACCTTTGAGGAGATAGCCAGGCATGTCATAGAGAATGAACAAATAGTTACAAAGTATATAACCAACAAAATACATACAGATGTCCTCCTACATATCAATAAGAAAGTAAAATTTTATTAGGAAAAAATGTGCAAAGGAAGGACTTAAATAGACAGGATAATCTCAATAGCCACTAGGTATTCCCTTCACTGTAATCAGAAAAACTTTAAATTAAAAATAAATTAAAAACAAAATTTAAATCCACTTGTGGGAACTGCAGATTGGTGGAGACACTTTGGAACACAGATGAGAATTTTCTAGTGAATTCATACTGCGTAGACTTCCTTCCCCAGCAATTCCACCCCTACACGTATACCCACCATGTGTGAGAGTATTCTCCAAATCAGAACAGAAATGCAACAACTGGAAAATCCAATGGATAGAATATGGCAGTAATTTTCTTCACTTCTCAGGGGCCTCCTGCTGAACTCCAGCTCACAGCTGGTAAGGAAACTACTTTTGTCAGGATGGGAGGGAGGATTGCTTCTGGATTTCAGATAGTTGCAAAGGCCTGAGCCCCGGACAAATTCTAAACATTTCCCCTGTGAGTTTCTAACAAAATCAAAGAAGTTGCAGGATCAGTACATGTCAGGGACTATGTGCGGACTTTTGCCATGAGCTGCTTGTTTGTTTTATGAGTTTATTTTTTCCAAATATTTAATGCATTCAGGTGGTTTTAAATTCAAGACCATATAATAATATATGCAAGGAAAAATCTCCTTTCTCCCACTTCCTTCTCTGCCAATATCTTCCTCAGGTCACCACAAGAGTCTCTGCAACTGAGATGTACACACTTTTTGTTCTCCAAATACAGAAACATAATCATAGTCAATAATCATAGCTGTAAACTAGTTAAAATTAAAGTACTGAGGAGAAAAACTAGGCAAGAACAAGGAAGGGGTGACACTGTTCAAAAGAAAATGTACTCATGGGGCTGGGAAGGTGGCTCAGCGGTACAGTGCTTGTCTTGCATGCACTAGTCCCTGGGTTTGATTCCTCAGCACCACATAAGCAGAAAAAGCCAGAAGTGGCACCATGGCTCAAGTGTTAGAGTGCTAGCCTTGAGCTGAAGAGCTCAGGGACAGAGCCTAGGCCCAGAGTTTAGGCCCCACGACCAACAGAAAAACAAAACAAAACAAAATAAAACCCAAGAAAATATACTCATTACCTGACTTATATAACTGGAACCCCTCTGTACATCACCTTTAAATGAACTTTTTAAACCCAAAAAATAAAAATAAAATTAAAGTACTTCACCTTGTCTTTTCCATTTAGCCATATTTGTTGGAGATATTCCTACATAAAGATGTTTCCTCCTTTTTTAAAAAATTGTTCCTGTAGCCCTGTACTTTATGTAGTATTTCATGTGTGGCTCACCAAAACCCTGTCCAACCCATTACTAGACAATTTGATGTTGCTGTTTGTTGTGTTTTTGTGCTGGTACTAAGAATTAAACTCAGGGTTATGGGTGCTGTCTCTGAACTTTCTGCTCAAGGACAGCACTCTACCATTGAGCCACACCTCTTCTTCTGTCTTTTTTTTTTAAGAGTCTTACAGACTTTCCTACCTAGGCTGACTTTGAACTGCCATCCTTCAACTCTAGCCTCCTAGCTAGAAGCTAGGATTACAGGTGTGAGCCACCCACCCCAACAATCATCACCAGATATTTGAGTTTGTCATGGTCCTATTGTCCAAACAAGTTTACATTAACTAACTTTTGCATCTTTGATTTTTGTAACTGTCATTAGGCCAAAGACTAAGTATACTGGTCATTTTGCATATATATTGCCAAATTACCTTTCCCAGGGCTTCTGACAAAATCCATTCCAACTATCACCATTCCTCACCCCGCCTCTGCAGCTGGGACTCGGGAAGCATCTAGCTGAGCCTGACCCCAGTCCCAATGCTAAGCAACTGCACAGGAAGGAGTCAGATGCCGGTGGCACTGGTTTTCAGTAGAGAGGGAGGCATGTTACCAGAATGCTATGAGAAATGGACGGAGAGTCAGTTATTCCATAAGGAGGTCTTCCAAGGAGGCACAAAGAAAGCTGGGCCCTGAGAGGCAAGCATATGGGCAAGGGACAGACAGATGCTTGAGGGACAGACAGACAGATGCTCCAGATACAGTTGTAGTTGGTCTCTGGATACTTGTTTCCAAAGCTACAGATAAAGCAGTACTCAAGCTAAGATTGGAGAGGAAAGTGCATACCAGACAGACTTTAGGTGACTGAAAACTCTTTTCCTTTGTCCTGGGGGAACTGAGCCCTCAGATGACTGCCCAGCCCCACTCTCTTTCTCTCTCTTCCTAGGATCCAACCTATCAGAGTGCGGTACTGTGTGCCAGTTTCACCCCAGGAGGCCTAAAATGCAGACCTCACAATAGCCTCCAGACAGGCAGGTTATGATGCAGGCGCTGCTCATGACTGCCCCTTGAGGTCCCATTAAACTATCTTGGGAACAAACTACAGGTCTTACCACCTCCTCCCCCAGCCTATTGCCAGAGTATGGTCCGAGAGTGGGAGAAAGGCTGCCAGGGAATGGAAACCCCTCGAGCTGCGTACCTGAAGGCCCAAGAAAGGCCCACCGCGGAGGGGAAGTGGAGTAAGAAGAGAAGGCCAGACAGAGTTTTCAGTGTCATCTCTTTGTCCCCGTATGGAGAGCTCGCATCTTGCCAGGAGAAGCTGTGTCCTGTGACACCAATGAGGTGAGCGTGATCTGGGCTTCCTGCGCATTCGTGGGTGGGAAGCCCCTTAGCCAATGTAGGGTTACTCTCTGTGAGGTTCTCACTGCCAAAGGGAAATGAAGAATGGTTCTTTCCGGAATTCTAACCCATCGGCCTT
The DNA here is from genome assembly GCF_000151885.1 of Dipodomys ordii. Taxonomy (NCBI): domain Eukaryota; kingdom Metazoa; phylum Chordata; class Mammalia; order Rodentia; family Heteromyidae; genus Dipodomys; species Dipodomys ordii. The sequence goes on from NW_012267274.1 coordinate 7,053,486, forward strand.
TCTGTCTTCCAGGATATGGACTAATTTCTCCAGATCAGATCCACGTATTGCCTTCGGGAAATACTCCCCCTTGGAAAAAGAGATTCTAGTAAGTTTACACAGACAGATGTCCCTCCAAAGTTTGCCGGTTAAGCTAGGGGAAGCCCCAGGTTCAAAACCCATCCAACATCACAGTCTTGCCAGTGGACCCAAACTGGCCAATCCTAATGTGGATTCCACACTCACACAGCAAAATATTCTCTTACTTAAAGGTTCTGGTTAGAATAAAGCGTAAATGATAATGAACGACACAACTACCTTTTTCTTTTTCTTTTCCTTTTGAGTTTTCCCCTTGCACTTTTATATTCACATGCATTGTCTTGAGGTTTCTCAGTATCTGTCAGGTCAATAAAATTCAAATTCATAGGAAATCAGAGAGAAGTCAGGACCTGAACACTGGATTGTCTGACTCCCAAGGTCTGCCCCTCTTTCCCACTACCAGAGACTCAAACACTCTCAGCAAAGGAGGGAGAACAAGCCACGAGCCAATCATGTCGGGCAGTGGCTACCTAGCTCGGGGCAGTGACATTTTAACAATCTCATGTGTTGTCAGCGTCTAGGTGGTGTTCACACAGTAGCGGCAAGAAGGTTCTTGGCTGCTAAAGCAAACGAAGAACGGAAAATGATGAAGCAACTACAGTCCATATCTCCAGAGTTCAACCAAGTGACAGAATGTAGAGAACTCTCCTCTCCTTGCATTATGTGTAAGCCTACAGAGAAAATATGGACGGCGAAAGTGATGATACCTGCAGAAGAATTTAAAATGCCCGTGCGCGAGAAAGCCAACATCAGCAAGCACATAGAAAGGATGCAGCTGGCCCGGGCCCAACAAAACGAGAAAGACACAGTGCACATTGCGAAGTTCGGAAACTCTCCAGTTCTATCTGGAGCAGGCCTGGGCCTTCCAGAGAAAGACAAGTCCAGGGAAGAGGGAAATCACCCCAGCTGTGATTCCTCTGATAACACCAAGCAGGAGGAGAGCGAGGAGGCTGAAGGCAAACCCATAAAAAGGCGAGAAATGAAAGTGGATGTCACTTTTAAGTCAGAAGAACCCAAAAAGAGACTGAAATACCATCGAAATGATTGCCAGCCATTCCTCCAAAAGAAACAGGAACGGTGCATCACAGGCCAAACCAACCGAAATCTCTTCCCCTTGGCCAAATTCCCTGGAGATCTGATGCTCTTGCGTCAAGGTTTTATAGCTGAGGGATTCCCCCCAGACATGGGACAAAGACTTACCCCCAACCCCAGTAAGAGAGGGCCGGCAAGAGTGCTTTGAATCCATATTTAAAAAAAAAAAAGAAAAAACAAAAAACTTTATTTCTCACAGGCAACCACGTGTTCCGATCCTTATTTCTTTGGGACACGCTGGCCCATTCTCTTTCTCTTTTGTCTTCTTTTGGGATTTTAGCTTCCTCTGTTCTAGCTCTAGTGATGTTCAAAGTAAGACTTAGTTGGGAACGCTTCCTAGTTTCTGACAACTTTGGGTTTTTAGCTCCCACCCTCACCAACAGCCCAGGCCTCCTCGATCTCACCTGCTCCCACAGAAAGGCCTCTGTCTCTTCTTGCTCCCTTGGATCCAATATCAGTTATTTGTTTCCACCAAACCGATCACCCCAAAGGAAGGGACTTAAAAAGAAATCATCTCAGGTGACTTGTGGTTTGTGGACAGGGAATTTAGTCCACCGGTGAGGGGGGCCTGCTGGTGTCAGTAGACTCCACAAAAGTCAGCACCTGCTGCAGGTCCACAAGTAGATTTTTGCCGTGGGAGCTGATTACTCTCCTCCGGGTCAGTAGAGATGCCTGGACCACTCATTTCCTTCCTGCAGCAGCCTGGCCCAGGCTGGTTCACAGAGGGTAACAAGAAGCCTCCAAGACTTCCTGAAACTAAGGCTCAGAAACAGCTGTCAGGAGTGTGAGGTATGTCAGACACGTAGGTGGACACCCTGCCGTCTGTCCACCATGTCACAAGTTCTTGGATAACCATAAATTCACAGCACACACTCGTCCCCTTGGCACTGATTTACCAAATACCACTGGCTTTGCTTATGCTGAGAGTCGGAAAATGGCTTTTATGTCCATCTCAATGACCCATACTGTGTCTCCATCACACATTGCACTTCACAATAAGAAGGAAGATGCAGACGGCTAATAAGGGGTTGAAGTGGCTTTAGGGTTCAAACAAGCATTTGCTGTGAGATTCTGGCATGGTGAGTCTGACGTGGTGGAGGCCAGGGCAGAGAGCTCAGGGTGGCCCTGCCGGTGGTCGGATGAGATATTAGCAAATCCAGTGACGTGTCAAGAACACTTGAGTTGCTCCAAGGCACAAGGTTGGTTCCAGGTTGGATCAACAACAAATTCCACCGGTGACATTACAGGGCCAAGCTGAGCAGAAGTGCCTGGAAGTCGGTGTTCATCGTCTGCTGGTGTGTGATGCGTGCCTCAGACGGTCTAAAGAGGTCCTCGTGCGCTGCAGTGCTGTGCAGTGCTTCTGATGTGATGAAGCCTGTGCCAGCCATGAGACTTTGGACACGATGTTGTAGCTGTAACCCTCTCAGGTGGGTCATGTAAAGGAAGGGCACCCATTTTCATACACGCATATGAAGTACTTTGGTTTCACACCTCACCTCATCTTCTCCTTTGCTTTTTGTCTCAACTACAGACTCCTCAAACACTTCCCTTCTCTCCCCATACGTCTACACTCTTTAGTTTTTAGGTGTAGACTCAACATATATATATATATGTGTACATATATATATCTACATACATATACATATATATGAAATATGTATATATATATTTATATATATGAAAGAGAACAGGTGATATTTGTCTTTCTTAGTCTGGATTATCCTGCGAAGCATGGTGATTTCTAGTTCTGTCCGTTGTTTCCCAAATGATGTATTAATAATGCATTGTGTGCATATACAGCATTTTTTCAATTTTCTTTTTTTCTTCTTCCTTTTTCCCTTCTCTTCCCTCCCCTCCCCTTTTCCCCTTCTCTCAAACTAGAGTTTAAACTCAGGTCTTTGACTAGCCAGGCACTTTTGCTGCTGAAGCTGAGTGCTGTAGGCTGGGGTCACCTGCAGAGAGTGGGTCTAAGGTGGTGGCCAAATTGGGGATCCAATAAGCTGCAGGCTCTTGAAATGAAGCACTCCGTCTCACACTTTGGGCATGGTCAGACTTCATCTTGAGGAGACACTCGGGGCTCTTTCTGGATCCATTCCCGGCCTCATGCGCTACCTTGAACAAGCTTATGTACAAAGAAGGAAACAAATACTCTCGGTGATGCTAGCAGCCCTATCTGACCATCTCACCTCCCCCTCTGTGCCATACATCTCCTGTTCCTGCACCAGGCCTTCAGTGTGCCCCGAAACAGGGTGCTGTAGGTCATCAAGAGCCTGGCTGGGGCTGGGACTGCTGTCAGCAGCCCTGGGGGTGAACCCCTGGTTCATTAGGGGACATATGGGGGATCTCAGCCTAGGTCTGAGACATGACTCAGCTGAAAGTTCCCTACCTGAAGGGTAGGCCTACCTCACAGAGATGAGGTGGTCAATGAGGTAATTCCGGGGAAATCAGGGGTGGTTAATGCAGCATGAGGCTTAGTAAGCGCTTCCTAATTACTTCCTGTTGGCAGACGTTTATAATACCTCTCAGGCCTAGGTCAAGATCACCTCCAGCACTCATTTCCTTCAATCTGCACAGCTACCTCTTAGTCAAAACCACCCCCATCCATCACCTGAACAAAAGCAAGTTCTTTCTCCAAGGGCTCCCAGAACTCAAAAGTCCACCCAATAACCCATGGTAATTGTTTTTTTAAAACATAAATCACGTAAAATTATTATGAATTGAATTGTACATTTCTGTAGATTGCTGTCAGCATGTAGTAGGTAGATGGAATTAGAGTTATATTGATTTTAGATAGAAATATCGACATTAAACTAAATGTTGGTGGTACTTGCCTGAGTCATTACCATTTAGACTAGCATTGCTGTAGGCCAACAGCTATCATAAGAAAACCAGAAGTGAAGGTTTTATGAAAAGAGATTTGCATTTCCTACTCTGTAAATTTAAGAGACAAACTCCAACAAGGTATACTTTTTAAATAGTTTTCCTTTTTCAGAGCTTTTTAAGGAAGTCATACATGTATACTTTGCAATTTTGGGGTGTGTGTGTGTGTGTGTGTGTGTGTGTGTGTGTGTTACTAGGGATGGAATTCCAGGCTAGGGGCTTTGTGATTACTTTCTATGAAGCCCTTGGCTCCAAACTTGGTGATATTAAGACTTTCAAATCAAGGAAACAAATTCTGACTTAGCTAAAGCACTATTTATTCAATGGATTATAACAACAAGTAGAAAGCTCCCATCACAGGATTGGTGACTATCTGGAGGTCAGGAGAAAGCAAGTTGGTTTTCCATGGAGGAGGGCGGAGGCTGAAGACCTGAGGGAAGGAAAGGGAGAGCAGGTTGTGTCCTCAGATGTTTTCAGGAATCTGCTTCCCCACGGCCGGCTGATTTCTGGAAGTATTTTCATGGGCATTCCTCCCCTTTTCCGTGTTGCTCTGAGAGGGGAAACAGAGCGTATGAGGCAGCTTCACTAAAGCTTAGTTAGGCAAGTTCATTCTGGAACCTACATTTAAGAAGGAAAAAATAGAGGGGGGGGACCGTGTGTAGGTTGTTGTATTTAAGAGCCGTTTCGAGGGTGGGTGGTGGGAAGGATAGATATCTCATCTTCTGGAAGCCACAGGGAAGGTTGGCTTTTCATGATGAGCCATTCCTTAGAACACAAATGAAGGGATTTCCTTCCCATTCTGTTCCTCAATATAACAGGGCTCAGGGAAGGGGTTCAGTATTGTCAATATGACTGTGTCTGCCAGAGGTGTCCTAGGACCAACGGTACTCTACTTTGCATAGAACTCAGCTTGTATTGTTGCACCTGGTTAAGTGTAAGACAAATAAATACAGTCAAGTTAACCTTATCGCAAGGCCCCCTCTTGCCACCACGCACATCCTTGCTCTGCCCTTGGCCCTAAGCTTACAGGATTCTCATTTAACTCCTCATGATGGAGCTGTCCTCCACTCTGCAGGGGAGGCTCTGCCTTCCTATCTCCCCACCCCAACTCATGATGCTAGTCAGATAGGAGGGTGCAGAGGCTCAGGGACTCTCCCAGTTGTGAGAGTGGAGGGTTGGAATGGACCTTCAAAGATTAGACTAGAAAGGATGTTGAGTCGTTAAGGCTGCTGTGGTTGGTACAGTTTGGGCCATGAATGTATCCCTCCTCCTGGGCATTTTCCTCCCTGTGAACCATGTGGACTCCAACCCCAAGCCATGTGAGTTGCTGGGAAGGCTAAAATAACAATAGCAAACTTACATTTGCTCCTGGCAAGTAAAGACATTGCTGCTGAAGAGTTACCTACATGGAAAAATGACATGAAGCCGAAGTTACTGACAAGACCTCTCACGGTGGAGAGGCCTCGGGGTGCAGAAGTCTGGAGCTGAACAGAGAAGAGGGGGCACCAAAGAAGCCCGGGCCTGCCAGCGCCCACACACCAGCTCAGTCCCTACTTCCATTTCCATTCTCTTCTTCCACTCAAAGTACAACAGCCCTACACTGGACCCACAGTCAGAAAACTCACTTAACGCTCTACAAGGACTTAGTGAAGAATCTGCTCTGTCTTGGACAAGACTAGATGTTCAGTCCCTTTCATTCCAGCCCTTTCTGTAAAGTGTTTAATATCATTCACGATCAATTGGAAATTGAAGTAAATTGAATAAAATTTCTTGTTCAGAGACCAAGAACCATTTCATTGATGGCGATCTCACCATTGATGAAAATTTCACCCGAGTTAAAGACCTAGATTCAAGCCTATGGCATCGCTCAGTCGCTGTGGTGTGGTGTGTTATCATGTGGTGTGCATGGGAGGCAGGGACTCGGCCTGTGAAGACGGCCTGGTTGTACCGTCGTCACACTTCAGGAGGGCTCCGTCACAGGTGTGCCTCTGGAGAAGGGAACTTTAAGAGCTTTTGTTAAAACCCTTAGATCCTGGTGCAGCCATATACCCATGTCAAATTATGAAGGCTGCACATGTTCTGGATGTTGTGTACGTGTTCTGACTTTAAGATAATAACAAGTGCTAGTTTACATGGCTCTCTCCATGTAATATGGTTGCAAAAGGAGAGAGGACTCACCCAAAGCCACACAGGTGTCAAGAACAGACTGGGCCAGGTATCTTGTTATAGTTACCTTCTTGATGAGAGTTTGAGTGTAAGTTAACTGGCCCCTTCTAATGGAAGACATCAGTGTGCTACCGGAAGGGATGAATCTGTTGGCCAAACACATTACTGAGCCTCCAGGCATCTCTGGGAGCACCCAATGTTTGGCCTGCTCTATGTTCCGCCCACATTATCAGGCGTTGTGAGCCACCGCAACAGGGCGGTCTTCCTCATACAACTGAAGGGACTAAGAAAACTAGCATTCATTAGTCTTTTGGAAATATCTCAGCCATGAGGAGGAACATACCAAGAAACAAAAAAATCACAGGGATTATAAATATGTTAGAAAGAAAAAAAATATTTGTGTCCTTATCTTGGGGTTCATTTCGCTTAACATCATCTTATATGGTCATATGTATATAGCTTTAGACCTTTTCTACTTGTTCTACATATGTACCTGTTATTCCGAATAGTTCATCCTAGGCGGTATAACCCCTGTTTTCACTGTATTTGATGTTGGTGCCCTGCATCTTGTATAATACATCTCTAATTTGGGGTGGGTGTGGGGAAGGAAAAAAACAAAATGCTTAAATAGGGATACAGGTTGATCCATTTTAACAATGAGCTATACAAGACACTATGTTGAAAACGAACTTTACAACTTTGGTGGGGGGAAGGGTGGGGAGGGCTGCAGGGGGAGTTGTGGAGGTGGGAGGGAAGGGATGGTAGGGGATAAACAAAGGAGGAGCAACAATGCTGATAGGAAATGTACTCATTGCCTTGTTCATGTAATTGTAACCCTTCTGTACAGTATTTTTACAATAAAAATGTACAAAAAAAAGAAAAAGAAAATAGCAGGTTTCAGGTAATGATTGGAGCTTCAACACAAAGCTTCAGTTAAGATAGGCCAGGTGCTGGTGGCTCACTCCTGGAATCCTAGCTACTCAGGAGACTGAGATCTGAGAATCAGGGTTCGAAGCCAGCTTGGGCAGGAAAGTCCCCAAGACTCTGATCTCCAATGAATCGTAGAAAGAGCCAGAAGTGAAGCTGTGGCTCAAGTGGTAGAGCACTAGCCTTGCACTAAAAACCCTCAGGGATCGTGTCTAGGCCCTGAATTCAAGCTCCAGGACCAGCAAAAAAAAAAAAAAAAGGAAAAAGGAAAAGGAAGGAAAGTGGATCTCACTTTACGTGGGGTTTATAGAAATCTAACGTTTCAATGTGTCTGAAGAGATGAATGAATAACATGGCTGAGCACTGTATAGACAGTTTGTTCCAGCACCACAGAGCACAGAGCTAGGTTTATATAGGATGGAGAGCATCAGCAGGAAGCCCTTCCACCATCCCATACCTGCCTGAACCGCATAGAAGTATAAATCAAAGGACGAAGGTGGCTGGCTTGGCTCTCTGGAGTATTTGATGGTTAGACAGTTGGTGGAGGAATGGAATTTCAGATATAAACCTTCACAATACTTCCCCAAAGACTGAGACCCTGGAGGTCCATCCAGGATTTCCACTTCCTCATTCTCACAGGTGAGGCTGTGGGGCAAGGGGAAAACAGAAATCAACGTCGGGAATGGTCCTCCCTCTTGTCTGCAGTCTCCCTTCACCAATGATCCAAACCCAGATCCCAAAGCTCAGAAAGGAACCCACATGACAGACGAGGTTCCACCTGACCCTCGTCATCCTCCCTGAAAGCTTTTGTCCACCTGGGAGAGACGTGGTTTCCAGGTGTGATGGATTCCAAGGCCTAACCCTAACCTATGGGGCCAAAACTCCCATTCAAGTTTTTAATTCCAGGTAACTGTTGCGTATAAGACCCCCCAAAAGTATAAAGACAGAATCACAATGGAATACCCCTTGAGCCACAATCTGTGTGGCCGCTGTATCTGCCTCCACTCCAACTCTCCTGGAAGTTGAGGCTGGAGATGGGGGTGCAGATGGGAACAATCTAGGCTTCCTTTATACATGGCAGAGGAGGAGGGACTAGCACTCTTATAAGAGACCAGCTATGCATGGGATGGATTCAGCTCTGTGAAATCCCCCATTTCTGTCTCCCTCTGTGCTTGTCAAGCCTTGAACTTGTACCCCGCTTCTCACCAAGGCACAGGACGCCTCCTGCTGAGTTCCTGGGGAGCTGGGACCTGTCTGGGGTATAACAAGACAGCCTACCAGGACACATGTGGCTCCTTTTAGGGTAGACCTTGGCCAGGCCTCAGTCTTCTAACTTGGAGCTAAGGACAGTCAGCTCTAAAAGCCATCTGTAAAGACAAGGAGGCCTGGCATTGTCACTGTGCCTACTTCCCAGGTGCCTGGGAGAGAGAAATAAGAGGACTGGGAATTCTAGACCAGCCTGGGAAACATAGCATGAATAGGTTGATGGAGAGAGAGAGAGAGAGAGACAAACAGATACAGACAGAGACAGACTGAGAGAGAGAGAGACAAAGAGACAGAGAATTTAAAAAAACAACTGTTTCTCTAAGGCCTGAGAAATGGATGCATAAGAAATGCCCAAATCCTTAACACCTCACTTGCCCATTCTAATCTTGGCCCAACGCTGGGTGAGAACCACTGGTCACTGTGAGAAGTTCACTCAAGATTTTGAGGCTCCATGTCATGAAGGTTTTTACACCCCAGAGCACCTGCTTCCCCTACATTCTGTGCTTACAGCACACAGGAGTGGCAGGCACCTCAGGTGCATTTTGCCATGTACCATCTTCTATCTCCTGGAACGTCGTCTTCCTGGAACTGATAGGAATGTGGTTTCCTCCTTCAAGACTAGAAGAATGCATTGGAATAATTTGTATTAATGTGTGCTGCACTGGAAATGCTCTCTGTGGGGTTATTCATTCCAGAAATATTCCATAAGCCACAAAGACAGCCTCCTAGCTAGGAGAGATGGACACAGACAGAGGAAAGAGAATCATGGCACTTTAGACCCCAGTCACATTACCAGACAGTCTCTTGGGGAAAAGTTGATGGGCCGTAGCAGTGGAACCTAACATGAAACTGCTGGACTGCAGTGACCAGAATCTACAGTGTGTTATACTTGGTTCAGAGACAGAGGCCAAAGTGAGGTGATAAGAAGGAAGCTGAGATCAAAGTGTCAGATCATGAAGAGCTTGTAAGGCATCATCAAGAGCTTCAGTTTTATTCAAAAGAGAGAGACACTGGGGAGTTTCCTTCAGGGATGCTAGCAGAGGTGGGCTGCAATAAATGCCTGTGGAAGAGGCATGTGGTAGCAACAGGGTGGAGGAGGCCAAGCTGGACACCTTCCTAAGAACAAGAGCACCGTCAGCAAACACAGTCACTCTCAGCACTCACTTGAGAGATGGAATTGCCATTGCAATATGCTGATCATGCTTCATCTCAATGACCCAGACACAATATGTTCTTGGTCCAATGTAGTTGACGAGCCTTCCCTCACTTTCCCTGATGAGACCCCCACAGTCACTGTATCCTGCAACAAAAGAAAAGGAACATGGGACTCGTGCGAAGCCAACGGCAGGCGGTGCATTCCTGGTCCCCACCGTAGCTCGTCATCAAGAACAATACTGCACGGAGCATCCCAGTCTTTTCAGAGATTCACAGGTGACTCCTACACCTCAGTAGCAGCTATATTCGGAAATAGATAAAATGAGTATCTCTGCCTTGAGTAAACTTTTTTTAAAATCCCATTATCAGAGTGTGAACCAAGAGGTTGAAACAAGCACACCATTTCTGCCTCCCTGATGGTATCTTCCTAGAACAGGTTTCAGAAATCTCAAACAGGCAGTCATCCTTCCCAGAAAGGATCAACCTGTCAGACAAATGAGGACCCATCTCACCCTCCATCCTGGGGAAGGGCTGCACCAGACTGCTCCTGGATGCCTCTGGTTCCATGACTGAATGTTGGGAAAAATAAATAAAAAGTCCTTCCTTGGGGATTGTTCTCATTGGGATACCTTCGTTGTGTGTAGATCTTTTCTGCACCTTTCCTGACCTGCCTTTGTCTTGATGCTGTATTGCTTTCCAACCCCAGCCCCCATCTCCAGTCTCCCGGCCCCTCCAGTGCCAGTACGCAGGTGTGTCACATAGAGGATGAAGCCATGCGCAGCTCTCCAGAGTCTGTGCTTCTAGAGGAGGCACCATCCTCCCGAATCACAGGCTCTGGGAAGAGGGTGCTTCTTTCCCTGCCTCATGAGGGCTGAGGGGAGGGTGCAGGGGTATCTCGGGGACTGTGTACTAGTCACAGTGGGTGAGGGGAAAATCAGTGAGTCACAGGTTGACATAGCCACTTGGGAGTTGCTGCACAGACAGTCAAATCTTTTCCACTTCCTTTTGGACAAGAATGTATTCCAGGGCCCGAGTTTTCACTCAGGTCTTTTTCACTGGATGTTACTTTGTGCTTTGCACCAGGAGTGCTCATAGTCTGTGAGTGAGGACATGGAAGGGGAGAAGTAATTTTGCCCACATTTACCTCTTGTTCTCCTCGGAGAATTGTCCTTGTCTGAAAAGACACCAAAACAGAAAACCATGAATATAGGGGCAGAATCCATGAATATAGAGGACTGAGTGAACTTGAATCTAGGACAGACCCGAGTGAATCACATGACCATCTCCTCCTCATGATACATATACCCCAGGCACATTGCCACATTGTAACAGCCCTGTTGGCCTCAGAACTGAATGGCTGGAGACACGTGATTCACTCTATGGAGGCCTTGGTTCTCTTACCTGTAAGGTGTGCACTTGAATAGTAAATGTGCGATACGGTGAGGCAGGATGAACCACACAATGCTAGTGGCACAGTGCCCAGCCAGAACAGCTGGCTGCCAGCCTTCCCCGTTAGGTCATGTTGTCAGGACATTCACATCATTTTCCAAGTTAGATGATACTTTTCTCCGGGGTAAATTAGATTCATCACGGGGCCCTACATTCCATTCTTACCCCACGGGCCCACCAGGCCTTCCATGAAACGTCTTATCCACAAAGCCTCCGTTAGCTGCTCCCCCTGCCCCCTTCCTGAGGCTGCATAGAACCTGTGAGGTACGGGAGGAGTCCCCCACCGCTGGAACGTCTGTCAGCTATTCTCTGGAAAATAAAAATATGCTTTTCCAAAGATCAGGCCTGAAGTACACATCTGTGATGTGTTTCTCTTATCAGGGAGGACCTCCAGCTATGACATTTTCTGACCAAGAGACCTGGGGAGACGAAGGACAGCCTGCCCCAACCATACTAGCTACTCACTGTGGACCTGGAGACCTCACATCATTTCCACTATGACTGCGCATCGTTCCATATTCGATGGAGAAATGACAAGATATGGCCAAGCGTGTGCACATTTATTACCTTCAGGCAGCAAAATCTAAGCTTCCTTATCCCACGTTTAACAAAATTTGGGTTCTTCCCCCAAAGAGCGCCTGTGAGCCCACTCTGCTGGGCGTTCTCACTCTGACGGGGGCTTCTGCTTATTGCTGCTCCTCACATTGATGCAGCCACCAGCTGACAAACTCTGGGGGCTGAGAGAGTCTCGGCAGGCCCACCCAGAGGCCCTCCCCATCCCCTGGGATGCCCACCCTGACCCATTTCTGCAAGGGCTCTTCTGTAGCAACTGTCCTAAGTCCCACTCCTGAGCTCACTCCTGAGGACAGCTTAGCCAGTCTTAACTCAGGCTTTCCCCAGCTCGCTCAAATCCCCACCCATCCAACCTGAACATAAGCTTTCTGGGCAACAAGGAGGCCCTCAGAACACATGTCACAATCAAATCCCAGAAGACGCTCAAAATCACCATGGTATCATCCCCATGACATAGGCATTTTTCTTGTTCCTACAACTCCAGCACTAAGGGAAATGTGAGACATTTTATATGGAGCAAAGAATCTTGCAGCCTGTCTAATCTGATGCTTCTTTATGAGTACCAGACAAATTACAAATATTTCTGAGGTTGAATAGGGAATGGGGTGGGGGAGGGGGGTCCCGGAGGGGGCTCAGGGCTCATGCATTACCTGCGCTGATCAGCAACACCCAAGCAAGAGCTGTGAAGGCTGTGGACACCCTCATCCTGGGCAGGGCCTGGCTCTAGCTGCTGGGAGAGCTCAGACCTGCTGGTGTGGCTATAAGGAGACTCTCCTGAAATCTGATCTCCTCCCTCCCTCCCTGGAGCCACATTGGCCAAGTGGCAGGAATGAGGGCCTGCCTGGCCCTTCCATTTCCTACAGGTCGGTGTGAAGTGTGGCTGTGTACCAACTCACATTTACCATCTGCAGCCAGGCTCCAGGTCCTCTGTCACTGAGATTGGAAATATAGGTCAGTGATGCCTTCTTTCCATTCCAACCATAGAAGTCAGAGGTAGAGTTACTGGTTAAACTTAAGCCAATATGATCTCCTGTTTAATGATCTCTCCGGCCTTGGCTTAACTTATACCATATTTCCCTTCTGTGCCCATCAGGATACTTATACTTACCACATCTAGGAGGTGAACAGGCCAGAGACAGGTGAACGACGGAGTTCAAGACATCCAGACACTTGCTCATGGCCAGCAGACATTTGTGGCAGAGGCAGAGTGAGGTCCTCACTGTACAGTCTCTTCACGATCTCTCCGAATGCCACTCAAAGAGCCATGCCACAGAAACAAGCTCTGCTGCTGCCCAGTGTCTGCACGGCAGTGGGAGCAGGGCTGGGGGAATGAGATGCCCAGATGCAAGGATGTGTCTCTGTATTTATTATCTATTTATCGTACTGCCACCTACACGGCTCATTTCCAGGGTCATCACTGTCTCAAGACAAGCTGCAGGATATACCCTGTGACTCCGTTCCTCAAAAGCACACACACAGAGCTCCCTTCTGGCCCAGCCATGCTACTACGTATCCTCACAAGAATTCAGAACACATGTGCACACACAGACTTCTACATGAATGTCCCCAGCAGCTTTCTTATAGAAGCTTCACAGTGGAAATAACTCAGATGTCCATCTAAAGATAAGAGGAGCAAATAAAATGTGGTATTGAAACTAAGGTGTGTAGTAGACCTCAGGTCCAAACTCCAGAAAGTTTTGTGGGAGGGAGGTATGCATAATGATTGAAAAGTCCTGGTCAAAATGTGGCCTAATTGATCAATATTTCAACCCATGTTTGGGAGGGGTTTACTGTCAGCACTGGTCAGAATAAATAGGTCCTTGTGCCTACTGGCTTTGTCCTGTATTGTTCCTGGAGTCCCTTTGTCACAAAGATCAGCCATCACCGTCATCCTTTTCAGATTCCAAAGTGATTGCAGAATGACTGCAGAGAGAATGGTGTAGAGTCATATACCAAATGGAAACAGACGTGCTTTCAAGCACCTCTTATAGTAGGTCCTTACAACAGAATATTGTTTAGTCTTAGTAACATCACCTACAATCTTGATAGGGTACAGCCCCAAGGACAAGGGTGTTTATTCCTATTTTATCTGTGTCTGGACTTTATGAAGACTTACAGGAGCATTCTAAGTACAGGAAGGATGCCCACCCCCAGTCTCCTGCCTGGTCTGGTTGTGGTGGGACCAACAGAATCATGTCTGGCTTGCCTGGCGCCATCTTCATGCAAGGCTAATGCAGGAAGTTGCTGCTTAAAGATAAGGGAAACCACAGTCAACACCTTCCCTCATTAATCTGATCCAGCCTCAGAACTGTGTCAGCCTACAGACAGTTAAGAGGCTCTGCAGCCAGGTTGTCTGAGAAACTAAGATTCTGAGAACTCAGGTATTATGACAGCCACAGACCCTGGCTGGCTGGGTTTCAGGAGCATGCAGCTAAAGCTCCCTCTGGGGAGATGACAGGGGAACAACAAAATACCCAACTCTGCTGCAGGAAGCCAGGGGACAAGGATAACATTTTAAAAATTAAAAAAAAAAGTTAAATGAGATAAACATTTGTAGAACTGGGTGTGATAAAAATCGACTTTCCCAGAGCGTAGACACAGTGTTGCCCTGGGGATACCTTCCTAGGTCCCTTCTCAGCCTCCTTTCCCCACTTTGAAAAACTCTATTTACTTTAACATTGAATCTCAGTCAGACGTTATGCTTCAAGTAATATCAGGGTTAAAGAAAGCTAAGAAAAGGTTGAAGTGCCTTTGGGTTCAATTAAGTCATGGTTCACTATGAAATTTGGACACAATGACTGACTTGGTAAAGGCAAAGGAAGAGGGTCCCTGCACATGGCTAGATAAGATGCTGTACAATGACTCCACTCATATGTCAAAACACAGAACTGTTCCTAGGCACAGAGTGCATTTTCAGGGTTACACCAACAGTGACATTAGGGAGACCAAACTGAGCTTAAGCTCCTGGAAAAGAGTCAGAATTTCATTGCTGGTTATCCACTGATGCCTGCACCAGATGATCTGATGATGAGTGCTTGTATGTCACCACACCCAAGCACAAGGTACCCTTCCTTTGTATGACCTGGGTTGCTAGCCACCAAATCATGTCAGAATTTCATTGATAATATTGACTTGGTCCAACTAGAAGCATAGCACAGCCCCCATATGAACCTCGACAAGTCATCTCAAGTTGCTCTTCTCTCTCCTTCCCAGTGATCAAGATGGAAGATAGACAAACATGCTGACACATACCTGTAATCCCAGCTACTCAGGAGGCAGAGGTAGGAAAGATGGCATTCTTAGACTGGCCTAGGCAAAAGCTCAAGACATTATATGAAAAACTGAAGCAAAAATGGGGTGCAGCATAACTGCACCGAAAGAGTACTAGAGACCTTGAGTTCAAACATCAGAACTACCACCACCACTAAAAAATAGGACAGAAGAAATATTTTCACTTTTGAATGGTTCTAAGAATTTTTTGAATGTCACTCTGATTTCTTTAATAATTCACTGATCAGTTGAAGAGTGATATGTTGAGCCTTCATATATCAGGATATTTTCTGAATTGTCTTATGTTGTTGATTTGTAGTTTTAGTCTATTGTGCTTTCATAAAATACAGAAAATTACTTCAACTTTGTAGTACTTATTAATACTTGTTTTATGTCCTATGATTTATTTTGAGGAAAGTTCTATGCACTGCAAAAGGAGTGTATATTCCGTGTGTTTTAGATGAAATACTCTGTAGATGTCTATTAGTTCCATTTGATCTAGTTTAAGTTTCTTGGTTGTTTTTTAGTCCAGATGATCTACCTATTAGGAAGAGTGTGATATTGCAGTCACCTAGTACTATTGTGCTGTGTTCTATCTGTGTTTTTTTTGTATCTAGTGGTATTAGCTTTATGAAAATAAGTTCACTGAAATTTAATGCATATATGTTTAGAAGTATTATCTCCTCCTGCTGGACTGTTCAATTTGTCAATATAAAATGGCCTTGTCTGTCTCTTCTGGCTAAATTTTGCTTGAAATCTGCTTTGTCAGATATGTTGTAGCTACTCCTGCAATCTTTGAGGCTCCATTTGCTCAGTGGTAGAGCGCATGCCTTGCATGCCAGAGGCCCTGGGTTCGATTCCTCATCACCACATAAGCAAAAAGAAAAAAGCCAGAAGTGGCGCTGTGGCTCAAGTG
>NW_012267274.1:7069307-7170655 GCF_000151885.1 Dipodomys ordii
GCTGTGGCTCAAGTGGTAGAGCGCTAGCCTTGAGCTGAAGAGCTGAGGGACAGCGCCCAGGCCCAGAGTTCAGGCCCCATGACTGGACCCCCCCCCAAAAAAAACCAAAAAAAATTTTAATCCGTGCACAAAGCCTGTGTTTGTGCTTGCTCATGAGGTGCATTTGTTTTAGGCCACAAATGTGTATGCCTTTTTTAATCCCATCTACCAGTCTTATTTTCTTTTTGTTTTGTGCTAGCCTTGAGGCTTGAACTCAGGGCCTGGGCACTGTCCATGAGTTTTTTTGCTCAATGTTAGCACTCTATTACTTTAGCCACAGCTCCACTTCCAGCTTCTTTATTAATATAAGGTAAGAGTCTCATGGACTTTCCTACCCAAGCTGGCTTTAAACCACAATCCTCAGAACTCAGCCTCCTGAGTAGCTAGGAGCCACCAGTGACTGGCTTCATCATAAGTTATGAATGGAGAATGGTAACAAGTCCATTAATAAGGATTAACAAGTTTATTATTAAATGATATGTAGTAATTGCTACTATTTTTATTTGTTTGGTGCATCTTTACCATTTATATGTACAATATATACCACAAAATTAGAATTCTATATAAAATTACATACATCATTAGAATATATTTAATGATATACATTCTTTCTGTGTTTTCATGATTTAATTTATCTTTGTTTTGTGTCTAGGATTCCTTTTTATTTTTATTTTTTTGTCTGTCATGGGACTTGAATTCTGGGCCTGAGCACTGTCTTTCAACTCTTCAGATCAAGGCTGGTGCTCTACCACTTGAGCTACAGTGCCACTTCTGGTTTTCTGATGGTTTATTGGAGATAAGAGTTTCACGGACTTTCCTGCCTGGGCTGGCTTTGAACCGCAATCCTCAGATCTCAGCCTCCTGAGTAGCTAGGATTACAGGCAGGAGCCACTGGTGCCTGGCATCTAGGATTCCTTTGACTATTTTCTGCAGCAGTGGTTTATTGGTCTTGAATTGCTTCATTCTTTGATAATGTTGCTATTTCTCATTGAAGGCTTTATTTCTCCTTCAATTATGAAGGATAGTTTTAAAGGGTAGAATAATGTAAGTTAAGTTGCTTGCAAACATCACTCAATACTCTCATTAATCTGATGAAAAAGCTGCTGTTACTCAGATGGCTTTGCCTTTATAGGTAACTGTTGGGTCTTCATCTGTCCCAGGAAAGATGGATGGGGCCCAAGGAAAGGTAAGTGCGGCTGCTTCCCCGTTCCCCAGCCTCCCTTAGCCCAGGAGACAATCAGACTCAGCAGGAGAGTCAAGTCAAGCAGGAACTTGTTTATTAACACACAGCAAGCCCTTTTTAAAGCAAAAGACTGCCTGGGAGGGGAGGAAATGGAACTAACCAATCACTGTAAAGGTCACACCTTATCATGCACCTAAACTTCCAAGAGCTGTTTATGCACTGAAGGTAAACAAATCCGGCTCTGCCCACTCAACTTCCTCTCAGGGCCATCTTTGCTGCCTGTGTGCCCCACAGGTGACATTGACACTTTTCTCCTAAAGCTTTCAATATTCTTTAAGTGTCTGTTTTAACTGTTATGTGACATGGAAAGGTTCTTGTCTGTTTAGACTCAAGGCCTTCCGTATCTAAATGAGGATCTCTTTCTCAAATTTGGAGTTTTCTGCTATGGTTTTATTAAATCTATTTTCTATGCTGAAGGCTTGCAGCTCTTCTCCTTCTTCTATGCCCATTTAGTCTCTTAATAGTGTCCTGGAGATTTCAATTGTTCGGTTCACACACTCGGTTAGTGTGCTTTTCACTCGTCATCTGTATGTTCTAACATCTTTACCTTAAGCTCTGATTTCCTGTCTTCAATTTGACCCAGTCTACTAACAAAGCATTTGACTGAGTTTTGTCTGACTTACTGAACTTTTTATTTTCAGAATTTCAGTTTGTCTTTTATTTCAGAATTTCTGTATCTTTATTACATTTTCATAGTCTGCATTATCTTCTTTATTTTGTACAGCATTCCATTTGAGCATTCTTGGGATTCATTTATGTCATCTTAAATTTCAGTCTTCATTCTTATAATGTGGATCTTATTTTGCTCTTCTCATAGCTTTTTAGGGGATTCATATGTACAGAAAATGAGTTTTTATTTAGTTTAGTTTTGTTTGCTTATTTTGGTGTTAAAGATGAACTCTCAGCCTAGCACATGCCAGAGACTTCTTGATCACTGTTCAATATTCCCTTCAATTTTAAGATGTTGAAGTAAAGAAAACAAATTTTGACTTAGATAAGGAATTTTTTTATTTGAAGGGTGATAGCCACAAGTAAAAAAGTTCCACTCACAGGATTGGAAGTATCTCAGGGCCAAGGGGAAAGGAATCTTGTTTTCTAGGGAGGATCTCAGAGGCTGCAGAACTCAGGCATGGAGTGAGCAGGCTGTGTCTTCAGAAGTTTTCAGGAAGGTGCTTCCCAGCTCACCAGCAGAAGCATTCCCAAGGGGTTCTCTCTGCTTTTCAGTGTTGCCCTGAGGGGTGAATCAGAGCGTAGACTCTTATAGGAAGCTTCACTAAGGCTTAGATAGGCCAAGTTATACAGGAAGGGTGGCTTTTTATGGTGAGCCATTCCCAAGAACACAAAGAGAGGGAGGCTTTCCTTCTCATTCCTATTTCCCAATATCACAGTACTCAAATGAAGTGTAGTATTGCCAGTATAATATGTCTACCATAGAAGTGTTACAGGGTCAACTCTATTCTACTCAGCTCAGAGTAACACCTGGCTAAGCTAAAGACAAATAAATACAATAAAGTCAACAGCATTAGAAGACAACCTATTCTCCCCCCACTCCCTCCCTCCAGTCTGGCCTTGTGCTGGCCTATCCCTCTGTCTTCAATACTCTTATTTCTCTTCCTGACAAAGGAATTATCCTCAGCTCTGCAGACTCCAGGAGTTCAGAGAAGGCTCCATCTCCTGTGGCATAGTCTATGTAGAGGCATCCCAGTTCCCTGTCTTGTGAGGCTAGGCAGATAGAAGGGTTCAGAAGACTTCCTGGGGCTCTTACAGTGGTAGTGGTGGGGATGTGGTTGGAATGGAGCTTTGAAAAGTTGGACTGGAAAGGAGAATATAGAGATTGTGAAGGCTGCTTCAGGTGCCACATTCTTTTGATTATGCATGAGTCCCTAGTATATGCATCTCCACCAGAGCCTTTTAAATTCCTGCTCTAAAGTCCATAAGGAGACAGAAAGCATGACATAATGCTAGCACACTTACCTTCTCTCCTGGCAGGTAAGCGAATTGCACTGGAAACATTGCCTACATGGAAAAATAACATGAAGCTGAAGTTACTGATGGGCTGGGCATGTGGTGGTCATTGAGTTCACTGTGTAGAAGAGCCTGAATGCAAAGGACTTGAGCTGAGCAGGAAGAGGAGGTAGCATTGCCATCCCCATCCCTGTGGGCAGTGCTGGGGAGGACAGCGGGGTAGCTGTCAGCATCCAAACACCCACTCACTATCTGCTTTCCCCTTTTTTGACCCCACCAAAAGGGCAATGTCCCACTCTGGAGCCATAGTAAGGAAAGTCCACTGCTGTTGTGAGGAGCAACTTGCTCTGATTTAACTCTAAAGTCTCCTGTCCCAGAAAACCTCTGCTTCTAGAAAAATCAAAAGATCTTGTTTAAAAAAACCCACTTGTATTTAAATATGTATAGTTTTATATTCCACATAAGGTCAGTTATCAAGTTGATATCGGAAAAAATTGTTTGAATACAATTTTGTAGTGAGAAATCAGTGATGTAATTTTGGGACCATTTGCCATACTTGAGATGCCCCAAATAGATGCCTGTGGCCCCCACAAATGAAATGCCAGTGTGGTCCTTCCTCATTCTCTAGTATGCAGGATCACAGTTTAAGACTCAGGTGACCCTGTGTCTGACACTTAATCAACACTTAGTACCTTGATCACATTATTTACTCTTTCTAAATCTGTTCTTCATCTGCATAGTAAAGATAATTCCAACCATATAGGGATCTGTCCTCTCTGTTATTCTTTCTCTTCTCTCTGTGTTTGTATCTCTCTGTCTATCTCTCTCTTTTCTGTCTCTCTCTTTCTCCACAGGTCTTTGACTATGATCTTCCCACCAATGCTTCCTGTGTAGCTGAGATTTCAGGCATGTGGCACCACAACCTGGATTGTGCATAGAGTTCTTTTCACATTATTTCTTTTTGAGAAATACTTACTATCAAAAAACCCTAACATATTGGTTACAGCATCACACAATGTACAGTCTCCACCCTATATCATGTCTAGATGTATGAATACATACAAATGGTTATTATATAAGACCAATAAAGGTAAAAGATTTTATATGTACGTTATCCAGGCTAAAGGAGAAACCTTTTAATAATGGATCTACCTAACTCCAAAGCCTTATGATACTGAAAGGCTGGGCCAAGGCCTCTCAACATAATAACAGAACATGTGTATGTTTCTAGAGAAGATCACAGAAGCACACTGACTCTCCCGAACCCAGTGGCGGTCCACTGGCACATTTTCCCTATCTCTTTTCAACAGGGAGGGGAAGCCACATTAACAGAAAGCCCTCCCTTACCTACCTTTTGAAGAAAGAGGGAAATAGGCATCAATGAGAGTGGGCGAATAGGTGGCATTTTTGATGTACGAGATAGTTAAATGTTTAGAAGATGGTTTATACACAAAAGAGATGTCTTGGCAAATTTTCCAAAGCGAATACCACCTAAAAGTTTTGCCGGCCACTTCCTCTTCGCTTGCACAGGCCAGACTGTTGGGGTGGAAGGAAAAGCACACGTGAGCATTTAGAGTCATCCTCTCCTCAACCTCAACCAAAGCCCGGAACCCAGGTCACGCAGCTTTGCTCGTAAGACAAGAAATGCCAGGTGTGGGCCAGGGAGGAAAAGTCTCTCAGTTCTTCTATACAGAAAGTCTTCCAGGGATCTCATCTTTAGGAGTCTCCCCCAACCTACCAGGGCTGTGAGGAGATCCCAGGTCCAGTGATGTTAGTGATGCATCAAGCTCTGCCTATGGCTCTGGGATTTCCACACAGGGATTTAAGTTTTCAAGACCACACTGTGCTTCCGGTCTCATCAAAATGAAGCCTAAAACAGTGGTGTGTTTCCTTTGTTTATGGATTCAGTGACAGGCTGAAAAAACCCTGGGTGTGACTGTGTCATTAGTGGTTTCTACTTTCCTTTCCCCTGGCAGAGGAGGCATGAAGGGAAACAACATGGTGCAGTCACCCACACTCCCCCAAGGATGGGTACAAGAGAGAGAGAACAAGAGCTGTTCAGCCCTTGATGGGGAAACATGAACTGTTCTCAGACCTTGGAGGCCTGATACTTCTTTCCACGCTCAGCTCCCTCAACGTAATCTTTTGCCTCTACCATTATGTACCCATCTCCAGGTTTTGTGCTTACATTTAGAAAGTCGGGACCTCACATGGAGACAAGACAAGTGGGTATATGTGTACAGACCCTTTATGCTAGATTTGCACTTGACCAAGCCTGGCTCCTCTTCAGTGCTAAAGAGACTGAAAAGCACAGAGACCCATATGGGGACATTTTCACAATCATTCACACTCTGACATTTGGAGAAAGGGTAAAGAAGGAAATGCCTACCTATTTAGCCTATAAACTTCTCATTAATCACCCTGTATGTGCACAAACCTGGTTTTCCCTATGACAAGAGATTTATTTTTTCAGAATTCCTGTGTCAAAAGTTGGAGGCAGAAACAGCTTTACTCTTGATATAACAGCTCTAAGCTTTTTTTTTAATCCCCCAGAACACCTCTGTAGCCTAAAAGTGGTTTGCTCCTGCAATCAGGCTGGAGGAGCGGGGACCCTTTGCCACAATTTACAGTATGTGTAGTCTACCACTGTGAGCTGGCTTTAGCTCTGGTCTGGAACAGAGGTATGTCCCATGTTAAAATGGTGGGGATGTGTGGGATACAATGCTGTAAGCTGTTCCTGCACTGAGAAAGTCTCCCGTGGATCTATAACTGTCCTCTCTGCCCTCCCTTCCTTCCTTCTTTTCTTCCTTCTGTCCTTCCTCTCTCCCCTTCTTCCCTTCCTTCCTCACTCTTTCTCTCCTATCTTTCATTCCTTCCCACCCATCTGCTTCTATTCTTTCTGTCTCCTTTCATTCAAGAATTAATCCTTGAATCCCAAAGGTAGATCACATAATTACGGTTAAGTGAAATAACACAAAAGGCCTATATATTGCTTCATTCCATTTCCATGAAATATCCACAATAGGCAAACCCCCAGAGAGGAAAGCAAGGTAGATATTGCCAAGGAATATGGAGAGAAGGGAGAGCAGGGAGTGATTTTCAAAGTTACTGGTGTTCTTCTGGGGTGATGAAAAATTCGGAAACTAGAAGGAAGTACAGATGTGCAGTGTTATTAAGATAATAAACGCCACTGGATTACACCCTTTCAGATGGTCGATTGCATTTTATATGTACTTCAATCACTTAACAAATAAGAATATATGTTTGATACTCCTGAGGTCATGTGGAGAGTGAATTGAAAGGCCAAGAAGAAATGCATTCTCAAAAAACCACAAGGTTAGTGAACAAACACACGATCTTCCACACTCACCTGTGGATGGGAAATGCCAGGACTTGCCCTGACGGTTTCCGATGGACATTCCAGACACAGATGATTCTGGGCCCGAAAGAACTGAGGTACCTGCCTGAATAATGTGTGAGGTGGTCGCCGCAGTCCCTGGGCCCTGCGGACAGAGAAGAACACATGGAGGGGTGAGGGCGGGGCCAGGCGGGGCTGTTGGTGGCTTCCGCACCATCCTCCATGCTCCCATCATTCCAGAGATCAGAGCAGGTGCCTCTGCATGGTGCCAGTATTGCTTTCCCTGTCTCCTGAGCTGAGAGGGTGCCGGGGACTCCCTGGGCTGTGGAGGAGCTGTGAGTGGATGGGGAGGGGAGATGAATTGGCAGAAGATCCCTAAGAGGTGGGACAGGGGGACTTGGGGTGGTGAAGCGGAGAAGATGCTCAACACTTATTTCTGACCTAGAACATGACCCAGGAACCTGAATGGCCTGCTGAGCGATTTGGATCTGGATTACAAAACACATATTCACTGTTCCAGGAAAAGGCAAAATTATTTTGACCATGCTTACCTTTGTTCCCTCTCGATGACTCAATGTCCCCTGAAAATGCACCGGGGGAGAAACAGAATCAAAATAAGAAGTAATAAATGAATTCAGGCTTGAAGCTGGAGAATGGATGTCAGGCTGAGGAGGCGGGAGGGCGAGGAGGGAGCTGAGCAGAGGGGAGGCGCACGGACCCCTCTGCTGCACCCATCCTGACCTGGCTCTCAGCATGCAACGTCCAACTTAATCCCTGCTTTCTTCTTTGTAAACAAACAAAAATCCACCCCATTAAAGTACAATCTTCCTAGTTTGAGCCACAGTCAGAAAAATGAGCTCTCACCAAGATGGTCAATTTGGAACTGATTTGTCCTAAATATGTATAACTTTCAGTACTTGGCATCCTGGGTCCCAGGAAACTCATTCTGCCCTAGACAAAGCAGGAGTTTGATCATCCTAATTCTGTCTTGAATACTTTGTCATGACATGAACAATCAACTTAATGTTGCAGTAAATTCATTGAAAGAATCTTCATTTGAGGAGAAATAGATCATCAAAATCTATGGAAGTGTTGCTGTTTCTGAGACCTGTGCTAAGTACATGGGTTCCAAGAGCTCCAGTTGTAAAAACACCGCATCCCATGACTGACTGGACACTGACTGGACACTGGTGCTTCCCTTCCCAGGCATTGCAGAGAGCTGAACACAGCTCTGGCTGAAGTCTTTGTCCATCTTAGAACTATATGGCTTGAAGTCAGTCATTGATGCTCTCTTTGCTTCTCAGAGTTCTGATCTCTAAAATGAATGTCATAATGCTGAACATAGGGAGTTCTTTTCAAGAGAAATTAAACACTCTAATATAATACCTTGAAGTAGTACCCTAAGTGCTGAACGGAGTCATGTGATTGCTACAATTACTACCTGTTTACTGTTACCCGATGGTACTTTCAATCTATAAACATGGAAACTGGATGTTTGCTTGTTGATTTGTCCTGTTTTTCATTTGTAACCTTGGCTGGCCTTAAACTTGTAATCTGGCCCAGAACTTCCTAGTGCTGGGGTTACAGATGAGCACATAAGAAACTAGATTACAAAAGATGAATGTTTCTATCTGCACTTGGCAACTCTGTACCAGACCAAGCCTAGAACTCTTGCTGTTTTTACTTCTCTGACATGCATTGCTTGTGTTTGATGGGATCCATTGAAATCACACAGCATAAACATCCTGAAAGGGAACTGGGGCTTAAGTGACCAAGGGCTGGGTGTGGCACACTCCTAGGCCTATCTCCCCCTCCATCGACCAGAGCCACAGGACAGTGTTTATGTGAGGAACTGGAGCAGCAATCCTAAGGTTGTGCTTTCCTTCTCCAAAACCTGTCTTAGCTTTCGATGGTCACTTATTCTCTAAGAAGGTATGTTCATGGACTCAAAAGAGAGCAAAAGGATTTAAAATGCTCCTGTGGCCCACCTACCTGGGGAGTTACCATAGACATATGCATTGAAGAGTGTGGATTGGTGTGTGGGACTGCTGGAGTAGGAGATGGTGATGCGGTTGGACGCAGTTCTATAGATGAAAGATATGTTTTGACACACTCTCACAAAGGACTTGTCTTCGAAAGGACTATTCAGAAGTTCCACGAACCCGCTGTCACAGGTGAGGTTGTGGGACCTGAGGAAGAGGTAGAGTCACTCACTGTCCATAGCCAGGGATGCAGATAGAACGAGTTTCACTTGTAGCAAAGGAAAGCCAGTGTGGATGGGTGAAGAGAGCCAGTGTGGATGGGGGGAAGGAAAGGCCATTCGTTCTTCTGACATAGCCAGCCAGCCCAGGAACCTCCTCAACCCTGGAAGGCCTCCCCAAACCCAGGTGTCCCAGGGGCCTGGTTCCAACAACTGGAGTTTCCAGCTTAGGATTCATATGTGTCTGGGTCCCCACAAGGATCAAAATGCATCCAACTCTGGGGCTGGGAAGGTGACTCAGTGGTAGAGTACTTGCCTCGCATGCATGAGGCCCTGGGTTCTATTTCTCAGCACCACATAAACAGAAAGTGGTGCTGTGGCTCAAGTGGTAGAGCACGAGCCTTGAGCTGAAGAGCTGAAGGACAGTGCCCAGGCCCAGAGTTCAAGCCCCACAACCAATAAAAAAAATGCATCTAACCCAATGAGCTGCAATATCTATATCAGGTGAGAAGACTCAGGCTTAGCGGTGTGGTCGCCACTCCCCAATCCCTGTCTCCCTTTCTTCCTACCCGCCTCTCCTCAGAAGGATGAGACAGGAGAAGATGCACTTGACATACCTCCAGCCTATGCTTGGCTTTTTGGCCCAGGGTAGAGGAGAAGAAGAGGTCCCCCAATTCCTCTAGCAAGAGGTCATCTGTATATGGGGGTCTCTCAGTCCTGGGAGCTCCTCACTTTCCTTTTCTCCCTCTGCTTTTCAGTGATTGATCTTTTAGTCTACCTCTCCAGCTCTAGCACATCTGACATTCATGAGATGGGGGCTGAGGATCTCTGGGTACAGCAAGACATTCAAAGGACGTCTTACCTGGACCCTTTATACTACTGCTGCCTTTGTCCAGCTTCAATCCTTCCTTAGAACCAAAGTCAGTGAGATCCAGTCAGTCTTCTAACAGGACCAAGAAGGGGAAATATTTTATCCCACTGAGGTTTGGAGAAGTGATAATGCAGGAAATGCCTAGCTCTCCCATCCCTGGTGGGCCTTTCCTCAACCTCATTTTCTTCTCTTTCCCCATCGTGGTCTCCTGGCAACACCTTCATTTTTAGAATGGGGAGCAGGTTGGGCAAATGGTCTGAGCCCTGTATTGGAGGCAGCCATCTCAAAGATGACTTTAGCGCACAGAGTACTTGCCTAATCTGTTAAGGGTCCCATCTCCTTAGCAGCTCTGGAAAGGAATGGGGAACTAGCTACAGTGATTCTGTCATCGCTATCCCTCACCGTTCCAGTCTGGTCTGTGTTTACTTGGTTGACAGAACTGATAGAAGTGTGGTTTCCATATGAAAATCTCAGAACAGAAATGCTATGATTTATGAATGCATTGGAATTGATACCTGTAGTGGTATCCTCACATCTATTTATCCAGTCACTCATATAAAAAAATGTTCCCTAACTTCAAAGCTAAAACTTTTCTTCTATTAGACACATAAATAAGTTTAAGCAAGGGTAAGTTTTAAGCTTTGCCTTCCATGTAGAGACTTCCATGGAAAAAGCATGGGAGACAGACAGACAGACAGAGATAAGGCACGTGCATATAGTAGGAACTGAAGGAGGCATTCAGGTAGAGGAGAGTGAATGGAAAAGCTGCTACATGCTCTCCTCCCCAGAGGTTATTTACCTCCCTCTGCTCCCCAATGATGCCCATTTGACTGATGAGGACACTGAGAGAATCAGTCACCCTCTCAGAGGGGAGGGAGGCAATTTGAAACAGCCTTTGTCAGATCATGAGGGGTGTTTCAACGTCATACTAAGGACCACTGGAGGGTTTTCAGCAGGGAGTGCAAATGGGTTCAGACTGTATTTAAATGCTGGTTGTGAGTGAGCAGAAGGTAGACAGGAAGAAGCCAGTGTGGACTGCTCCCTGGAGTTTGAGCAATGTCTGTGAAGAAAGCTCCTATCCTTGGCACTCACTTGAAGAAAGGCAAAGCCAGCAAGCCCTGCTGAGTTGGCTTTATGAGGATGCTCCACACACAGGGAGAGCTGTTCCTGAATGCGTTGAACCAGCCTGAGGGGTCAGTGGAGAGACTGTCACAGTCACTCAGATCTGCAAACAGAAGGAAAGGATCTGGAGCACTCCAGGACAGCTCCACGTCTAGGAGGGGGGACATTTCCTTGTTTATTCTTCTCATTTCCTGGTCCTTGGGAGCTACCCGCAGCATAGAGAATCTGAGGCTGACCGTGCCACAGACTCTTATGCTCTTGTTTCATTCTTCTCAGAGACATTGAAGGGACTCTACTTCAGCTTTGAAGCCAAGTTCATTGCTGATCATTGGAAAACAGAAGTGATTTAATAGCTCAGAACTAAAACATCATGTATCTTCTCTACGTGGCCAGATTGCAGACTGGAAAGCCAGCAGCAGCAAGTCATTGGTGTTTCTTGGGTACAGGCCACAGGTAGGACAATGGACTGGTTTTGCCTCCAGAGAAGCCAAACCCCTCAGCAAACGAGGTAATTATATCTGAAGGCCGCCATTACTGTCAGGGGTGCTGTCTCTGTGTCCACATTTCATGGTGAGAATAAAAATAGCAATTTCAATAGGAGGTGCTCTGGGATCAGTTATGTTGGTATTTGTACAGATGTTTACAGTAGCCCACACATCCTAAATACTTCATAAGTAAGTTCACCAGGTCTTGCACAATGAGATAGCCCCCCTTTTCTCCTGCCCACATCCTCGTGGTACATGTACTCTCCCTGCCTTCGACCCTCTCCTGTGGGACGCATCCTCCTGTGACCCAGGCTTTGTTAAAGAGATGGGTCCCCTTCCTGCCTGTGGTGACTGGGGACTGGGGAGAGCAGAGAGGACTTACCATGGCCATGGAAGAGTTTTAGGTGGGGTGGAGGGGGAACGCAGGGAAGGGGGTATGGAAGGGACATTAGGAATTATGAGGGGGCTGAAGCTGATGGTTACAGAAATATCAAGTTCTTTCCATGGGGATTTGTCTCCCTCAGGTACCTGCCCTTCCCAGTGAGCTCTAAGAGTTCAAACCCAAAGCACCTGGTCTCTGCTTGAAAAGAGAGAAAGAAAAGGGTACCATAACATTGTCTGTATTTACCTTTTGCCATTGTTGATGATACCATTGAGGCTGAAAAATATAACAAAACAGAAACACACAGTGAGAAGCGGAAGTACTGACAGGTCAAGCAGGAGAATGGATGAGCTCGCGCTGAGCCAGGAGCCAGGCATTGCTGCTCCATCCCTGGGAGCCATCTTGGGCCCATGATGGGAGTGAGGGATGAAGGCCAGGCTCTCGTCGTCCCCGGGCGAGCTCATTCCCTGTTTTCTCCTCCTTTTTCAAACTCCACTCAACAAGCCGTGCTATTCTCCTTGCCGTGCCATTTGCAATGAAGCAACCAGCCACCCCAATTTCCCTGGCACTTCCCTGATTGGGCCCTGAGTCCACTTAGTGGGAGTGCCAGTCATCTCAGCTCTGCCCCGAATGCTTCACATGAATACCGGAACTACAGCAGTGATATTGGAGTAAACTGATCGGACAAAGTTATCATCAACTGCGGAAAAAATATGAGCTTTCTTGTTTAAAGAAAAAATACCCAGAGACCTGAGTGCAGTCACTTCACCTTCTACAGTCGACATGCCACGGCGGTCCTTCTTCAGGGTACTGCTTAGTGGGCACAGTCTGAGCAGGAGCAGGGCTCTGGGTTCCAGTACTAGCTGCCATCAGCACTCAGTGTTCTTCTAAGCCCCAGGTTCCTGGCGTGTGGAATGAGCATGCACACGCCTACCACACAGAGACCCCCTGAAGACAGAGACCCCCTGCCCTCTCTGAAGTCTCCAAAGGAGGACTGAACATGGCAAGTGCTGAGTAAGTGAGGGCTGGATGCCACCACTACTGAGGGTTTCGTTGTACCCTCATTCTACTTCCAATTGATTGACTGATTGAATGAGTGACTGAGTGAGTGACTGAGTGAGTGAGTGAGTGAGTGATTGTGCCATTACTGGGGTTTGAATTCAGGGCTTTGTTTTCTCAGACCCCTTTTTCTCTCAAAGCTGGAGCTCTGCTGGTTGAACCATACTTCCCTTTCCAACTTTTTGTTGGTTGATTGATGATAGTTAGCCTCACAGACTTTTCTACCTGGACTGGCTTTGAACCTCAGTCCTCAGATCTCAGCCTCCTGAGTAGCTAGGATTATAACTGTGAACCACTAGCACCCAGCTTCCACCTCCAGTTTATAAATGAGGTAAACCAAGTTGGGAAAAGCTTACCTAAGGATTCCTAAGAGAACAGAGGCTGGGACACTTGTCAAAGTGCCTTCCCTAGCTCCTTGTGACCACAGTCTGACTGAACTTGACAAGCCAAAACACAAAGCAAGTCACCCAGACACCAGGACTAAGCTGATGCCTTGTATGATTTAGTATCAGGAGTTTTCCTAGAACATTAAAATATCTAGAACTACATACACCACATCATATGTTTACTTTGTGTTTCTAACATACATACACATGTGTGTACAGAAATAGATACACATATGTATATCTGTGACTACATATATATTTGGATAACTGAGTATACACATACCTAAATAAAGTACATGCATGCATGCAATACACCAGGTATACAAATACTATGCACAAATATGCTAGCAAATGTGAAATCACTTATAATATTGTCAATTTCAAAAAGAAAACCATTATATTTTCTGACAAATTCAAGCTCACTCACCTGAGCAGAAGGAATACTTTTGAAAATAGTTTTCATATTGATTCTGCCCAGCCAGGAAAATCTGTAGGCCTATAGGAAATGCTAGGATCCATACACACCCATTAAAACCACAGGATCTGTGTCTCTCTGAGGTCTCAGGGTCTCTCTTTCTCTCTCCATCCTGGCCCAGTAGAACATTGCTCAACTCAAGACCAGCATTCATGAAGAGCCATGTGTACAGCACAGCACAAATTCAAGAGAGAGAAACGCAACAGGATCTTGTCCCACTTACCATTTGGCTCTCCATAGTAAGATACATTGAAGGAAGTGAGTGGATGGCTGGAATTTGTAGAGTACTTAATGGTCAGGATGTTGGAAGAAGATCTGTAGGTTAGACAGCTGCCTTGACAAACCTTCCCAAGGAAATTGGACCCTGGAGGCCCATCCAGGATTTCCAGCTGCTCATTCTCACAGATGAGGCTACCAGGGCAGAGTAGTAAGAGTTTAGAATCACAATCCCTTCAGCTGGCAGCCTCCCTCTACAGTATCTGGAAAGCAGCTCCACACTGTTGCTTAGGGAGAGTACAAGGCCAACTTAGTCAGGAGAAGGTAGATCTTTCAGCTCTTTGTAGGAGGAAAGTTACCCCAAGAGCTTCCCAGCCAGCCTGGAGGTTTTTTCTACACATGAGTTATATGTCACTTCCAGATCCAAGCAAAGGCACAGAACTGCCAAGCAGCTTTTATGTCCAAGAACATCAGTGTTATGGCTCAGCAAAGACAGGAAAATGTGACTTTGTGCCAGAGTCAAGTAGTACTGTCCTATTAAATAGAACAAAGCTTACCCAGAAAGCAGGGTAAAAAGCAGAGTTTTCAATAGGAATGATATAAAACCTATTTTGAAACGTATAGTAGATGAGGTAGAAGGTGAACTGGAGGGAGCCAAGATAAACTCCTTCCAAAAACCACAACACTGCTGTCCTCAAAGGAAATTCACATCCTGGTACTCACTTGACATTGGCCAACTTCAGAATGATTTGATATTGTGGCTTTAACGTTATGATCCAGATACATGTGGTGTTGTTTCCTGGATAGCCAGTAAAACTGCTGAAGGGTTTTGTCAAGTGACCCCCACATTCAGTAGGCTCTACAAAATAACAAGAAAGCAGGGCCGGCCGTTCCAGACGATGAGAAGCCATGACATTTGTGGGTAGAATCCTTGCTAATTCTTCTAACAGAAATTGGTTAAGCAAATGCAGAGTGGATGACCAGAAGCTGCCAGCTCACACGCTGCAGGACTTCCACGTTTTATTTCTCTCCCTGATTTTCAACAGGGCCATTCTTACATGTCCCACCACTTACTTTGCATCCCAAGAGAGGCTTGACCCTCAGAGAAGTAAGAATCCAACTCATCAGAAGACCTGTGGAAAAGGACCCTCAGCCTGCTCAGGCTCTAACACAGAACTAGAATAACAATGGCTCATTCCTCAGGGATGCCCCAGAACCCACTTAGATCCTGCACCTGGCATCTTCTAGTCAGGCATCAATGCATCCCTCCACCAGCAAGTGCTTGCATCAAGAAGCAACCTCCCCTTCCTGCTCTACTCCACCTCCTGTGCCCTTGTCTCTCTGCCTTCCATACTCTCATTTCTCTTCCTGAAGATGGAGCTACGCTCAGCCCTGAGGAACCCAGGCCTTCAGAGAAGGATCTATCTGCGACAATACAGGCCTTATTGCAGAGGTGGCTCCTTGCTCTGCCTCCTGAGGCTGAGGAGAAGGGAGTGTGCAAAGGGGCTGCTTGGAGGAGGAGCCAAGGGGGAGGATCAGGTGGACAGAGCCATTCAGGAGCTAAGATGATTTTAAAGCAGATAGTCAAAACCTATTCCACTTTCTTTTGGGCAAGAATGTATCCTGAGACTGAGTCTTCCCACTTAGCTCTCCAACTGCGCTACACATAGTCTGCATGAAGGAAGTGGAGGGGGAAATGACGTTGCCACGTTTACCTCTTGTCCTTGTTGGTGAATCATCCTTGTCTGCAAAGACATCAAAATGAAAAATAAAATAAAAGGAGTTGTTAAGTTACTGGCTGTGGAGGCAGAACAGAGGACAATGAGCTCGTCGTAGAGAGGAGCAGTGAGGAGAGAGAGTACGTGGTCATTGCTCTTGTCTGGTCGGCAGTCCAGGGCCCACAGAAGCAGGACAGTCTGGCTCCCACCCCCGAAAGGCCAGCACATGCCCTGCTGAATCCACTCAAAGGGCCATGTCCACCCAAGGCACTCCAAGGAGTTACACAGCAGTAAGGGTGATCAACCTCTTTCAATTTGCCCATGAGTTCAATATTTTTCTCACTGAGTCCCTAAATCTCCCACATTTCCTGGGAAGCCAGGCACCCTAGCACTGAGCTGAGTATATCTTGTTTGTGTTTATGCAATGGATACCTTATAAAAATGTGACTATTATGTGATGATCCAAATATAAATTATCCTGCAAAGAGACCAATGTTCAATTTGATGCTGAGTGAAACAAGGTAAAATTTTCACATTGGGTTCTCCTCGTGTGAAATGACACATCTCGCCTTGTGGAACTTGCACTGTGTCAGGGGAGTATGTTAGGTACGTGGATCCAAGAGGTCTGAGCACAATCATCTGGAACCCCATGGTTGCCAAAGCACTGGAATGTCTTCGTGATATGACACAAAGAGCACAGACCCTGCACCAGCTGGCCCTGGGTAGCAGTCTTTGCTAGTAGTAGAGCTGAATGGCTTTGCACAATTTTATTTTCTTTCCTGAACCCCAGGTCACTGATAAATTTGGTACCTTAATTCCAACCACACAGAATTCTTATCAAGATGCTATTAGATAATCCAAAATGCCTTTCAATGCTCAACCTTATATGAACTCCCTTATTCCAGGACAGATCAGAGAGAGTATCAAGGAAAGCCTGTTTTGGGGCCCTTAGTTCCTAAGCTTGCCAACGTGATTGACTGTTGGTTTATTCATAAGTTCTGCACCTTCACCCTGGGTCACTGAAGTGCCACTGATTCCTGAAGGACAGGCTTGTACCATCCTTCACAGGCTTTACCTCCCGGTAACACCTGTCAGGATCATGCTAGTCAGAGAGAGATGCTCCAGTCCCGCACAGTGGCTGTAGCTCCTCATGTTATCTGACTTTTCGATGGAGGCTGATTGTAGGCCTCAACTGAATCATAAGTTTCATAGGGCTAAAGACTGAAGCTTGCACCACTGAGTATTTCATAGAGTGAATGGTGTGAAGTCATGGCCATCATATGGTCTTTATAACATATGAGTATGGTCTTTATAACATGTATAACATGGGTATGGTCTACATAACACATAGTCTTTATAACACATTATTCACATATATCTTTCCTCATATATACATATATATATACACATACATACTTATGTAAGTGGCATGTGTATACTATATACTAGGTCTAGAATATTAAAAAGCATTATACCTAGACATATTAGTGATATTCTATTTCTATCTTCTTTTTGGTGGGCTAGGTTCTAGTTTCTGATGCATATATATATATGCATATAGCACATGCATAGAAGGTAAATTCAAATACAGTTTTAATCTGAGGCCTGATAACAAAGTCTGGACACACACAAATCCATAAACTATGAGTACCTACGTGCTTGTAGAGAAGACTACTCTACTTATTGCTACTTATTTGGACTTACTTTACTTAATGCTAACCAAGGGAACCCTACTTGAACCATCACCCAAACAGTCCCAGCCCGCCATGCCATAAAGCCATGTTTAGACATGGAAGGCATCAGCAGCAGATTCCCTGCTCCCACTCACCTTCTGAAGCATAGTAATACACACTGAAGGGTGTAGGCTGTTGGCTGGGAATTCTGGAGTATTTGATAGTCATGGCCTTCGAAGATGACCGATAGACCAGAAAAGTGCCTTGACACACCTTGCCAAGGGAAGGGGCGTCAGGAAGTCCATCCAAGATCTCCACCTGCTCGTTTGCACACATGAGGCTGTTGGGGGCAGAGGAAATGGCAAGTATCAGTCTTTGGAGTTCTTTCTACAGCTGGCAGCAACGTCCACAATGACTGGAGACAGACAGCATCAAACCAACTTCTTCACGCATGAAGTGCAAGGCCAGGGGTAGACAAGGGAAGGAAGGATCATTGGTTCTTCCAAACAAGGATGGCCTTCCTGGGACCTCTCACCACCCCAGGACCTCTCACCTGCCCCCGGGCGGAAGGTAGCTTCCACATTCCTTGGTTTCCACTCTCCCAGGAAATTTGGCCTGTGGCTCTGGAAGTTCCATGCAGGAATTTTAAGTTCAGGCCTCTGCAATGCTATGTTTCACACAGTTTTACAGCAATATAAGAGACTACACAAGAGTACGTGGATGCCACTGCTTTCTCTCCTGGCAGGCAGACAGGAGGTAGGCCTCCCCAACACCCTCAGCACAAATTGCATCCCCTCTATTCAGAGCAGAAGGGAAAGGGGCATCCATCTCTACCTAGAGCAGGACCTCCTAGCATGCCTCATACTCCAAGGAGAGAGTCCGAATTTATTTGGGGTAAGATACATTTGTAGAAGGTGACCATTAAATGACTCTGAAATATGACTAACAGTACACGAACACTCTCAAAACATACTCACACCCTCTCTGCCATTTCTTGAACGGTCTGAGGTGTGTCTTCTGAGGTGTCTCTTCATTCCATTTTAACAACCAGTTAAGACAAAACCTTATGTTTCAAAAATCCTTCCTTATCCCAAAGCCGCCCCTTTCTTTACTTGCAATACTATCTTAGCAGAATCATTAACAAGAGCCAAACCAGCAAGCCAAAGGAGAAACTTTTAAGCGACCCATTTGGGATTAAAAAAGAAGAAGAAAAAGACGGCTTTCCTCAGAGGGAGCCAAGGAGGGGATTTGAATAGAAGGGAGTTTTCAGGAGGTATACCATGAAGGGTTGTGAAAAAACCAGTGAGTGAATTGTACTAAAGCGAGGGAGATTTTTCCCAGAAGACACCAGAGTCCGGGTTTTCATCAGGAAAGAAAAGAGTGGAATTTTGGTTCAGATGCTACTAAGAGGTCGGATAAAAGGTGAGCAGATAGAGATCAAGATAGACTCTTTCCTAGGAAACCACATCAGCACCAGAAAAGAAAAAGGTCACAGCTTGAGAACTCACGTGAGGTCAGGAAGTAAAACATGAACTCTCTGCGTTGAATTCATTAGGATGGTCCAGAGACAAGTGGTTCTAAAGCTGAGAGCATTGACGATCTTGCCGTGTTCATTGGTGATGAAGCCTCCACAGTCACCGGCCCCTGAGCATAGAAGAACACACTGATGAGCTCCAGGAAGGCTCTTGGTCCCTAAGGAGGATTACCACGTGTCACAAAGGTGACACGTGGTTGATCTCTCAGCTTCTCTTCTTTCCCCTTTCCCCCCAAAAAGATCCCACAGCCTAAGAGAGCTGAGTCCCCACAAACAAGGAGAACGTTTTTGTTGGCTTCTTTTGGGGGGCTCTCAAGGACTCGGTGTCCAACATGATGCCAAGAGGAAATGGCCTCACCTTCCGAATCTCCCGAGTAGTGCCCATCAAAGAAACCGGGTGACCTGCTAGAATGCGAGGAGTACTTGATAGTCAGAATGTTGGATGCGGATCTGAAAACCACAGAGTAGCCTTGGCATATCTTTCCCAGGGATTTGGACCCTAGAGGACCATCCAGGATTTCCATCCACTCGCTGGCACATGTGAGGCTGTGGAGCCAGAGACAGAGGCGATGGTTTTAAGTGGCAGGAACTGCCTTTCCTCCAGCCCACAGTCTCCCTCCCCGATCTCTTGATATGGATCCAGTAGTGCTCCTTGTGAGAAACCTAAGGCCACAAGTAAACTTGCGAAGAAGAGATATTGTCACCCCCACACCCTTCGGCTCCCAGAAAGGGAGTTCCATCCACCTGGCTGGAGCTGCCTTCCAAGTCTTCCTGGGAGCACAGACTGTGGCACTGAGATTCCAACACAGGGATTTTGGTATTAGAGCCCAGACGGTTTCAGGTTCCCATGAACGTGAAAATACATCTAACGCAGGTCCAATACAGTTATGTCAGGGCCAGAGGCCCAGACACGTAACGTGGATGCTCCTCCCCACTTCCTGCCACTTTCCCTTGTGAAGTGTGGAGCAGGAGGTGGGTCAGTGTGTTCCCAGAGTCCAAGGTTAGCCCTTCTCACTCCGAGCAGAAGAGACAGACTCATCCATCTCTACCGACAAAAGGAGCAAAGCAACTCGCCGATGAGTTTTTTCAGCTGCTATGGTGGAACAAGAAGCTCCAGGCAGGAGCGCCGCGTGGGCATGGCTGCAATTGCCTTCTCCACCCCTGGCAGACAGAACTAGAGACAGGGCAGCCTAATACTCGAGCTCCAATTCTGTCTCTGTTCCTCCGGGAAGAAGAGAAGGGGTATCCATTGTTCTCTCACAGGTGCTCTCGCTCTCTCTCTCTCTCCCCCTATTGATTAAGGTATCAATGTAGCATATGCCTATTGGCTGTATCCCTCTTCTCTTCCCTGGCCTTTTTCTCTTGTTTATCCTTGTGTTAGCCTCAGACAACCTTTCCTTAAACCCTGGGACACAATTTGGGTAGATCATTTAAGCTCTGAAGTCTATAAACTAACAATATATAGATACTTAGCATGTCTGGAGTGAACAGAATCCTTAATCACATTGAATTCTTCATCTCTCATCTTCCAGTTTTTTAGTGGTTAATTGGAGATAAGAGTCTCATGGACTTTCCTGCCTGGGCTGGTTTTTTGAACCACGATCCTCAGATCTCAGCCTGCTGAATAGCTAGGATTATAATCGTGAGCCACTGGCTCCCTGCCTTGTTCAAATCTTTATAGACCACCTTAAGATGGAAATGTGGTAAATGATGGCCTGGTTGGCAATGCCTTTTTTCACTATTAGCTACTCATTTTTTCATTCATGTATTCATTTCAGTAGTACAAATTGGACCCAAAGTAATAGTTTCCATGATAGTAAACCAAAGAAATAAGCAAGTGACCAAGTATGTTTAAGTATCGTCTACAGATAGGTACTAATAGGCAAAACAGGAGAGAGAGAGTGAACTCATTCATCTGAGGAGTCAGGAAGAGACTGTGGACGAGTCAGCTCTCTAGGACTGTAAGTGCTAACAGGACCCTAGCAGCAAGCGATGCCTCTGGCAGTGGCAGAAGGCTTCATTTTGGACACGGAGATATGGGTAGCAAAGGCAATAAGTCTAGAAAAATTGGTGTGATTTGGTTCAAGGACAGAGAGGGGCCCAGACTAATCAGTGATATAGAAAGTGTGAGATCAAAGGGTTATATACCAAGGATGCTTCGGTCATGGTGAATACAATGAGCCTTATGCAGAATTCTGGAAGCCTGGGAAAGTTTTAGAGAGAGTAAAAAATAGTCAGATTGTGGTTGAGGTTCTCATGCTAAATAAACTGAAGGGGCCAAAATGGGATCCTCCGTGAAGTTACTGAAAATAAAAATCACACCCTAAGCACTTACTTGACAACAGAAAATGCCAGGATGACCATTTGAGAAGGTGGCAACATGACAGTCCAGATGCAGATGGTGTTTTTACCGGGAGGGTTGATCAGATGTCCCGAAAGTTTTGTGAGAAGACCCCCACAGTGCCCGGCTTCTAAAACAGAAGAAATCAAGTACAAGCACTCAGAGATCCAGGCCATGAGCACATTTGCCACTCCTACAGCCCATATCACCGACCTTCCCAACTTAGAAGAGAGCAAACAAAACACACGTGGATGGTCCTCGGTCAAGCTGAGTGCTTTGTTTTCTTTCTCTGTGATTTTTAATGTAGCTATACGTTAGCATGTAGCATAACGTAGCATGTAGCAGTGGAGACAGGAAATTTAGCTGCTTACCATCAAGACTCTCATGACCACCCCCCCCCATTGCCAGATGTTTAGGCAGAAAGTTGGCACAAATCCCTCATTTCTGCCTCCCGGATAGCTTTCTCTGGCATCCCAGAAAAAATAGTAAATAGATAGTCCTTGTGCTCCAAGAGTGGCCTGATCACTAAGACAAATCAAAATCTATATAATTGGGAGATGTGTGAGAGAGAAGAACCACCAATCTGCTCAGGGACGTTCCAGGCTCCAGCACTGATAACTGGGAAGACAATACCTCCATCCCCAGGGAGGTCTTGATCATCAAGTCCAAGGCCTGTACCTAGTATCTCAAAATCATAAAGCCAATCAACCAATCCACCAGTCAACAAGCAAGTGCCTGCATCACGAGAATCCTCCCCATCCTTCCCTCCATGAATCATCCTATGACTGTCCTCACCTTTCAGCTCTGTAGACTCTGGGCACTCTGAAGAAGCTCTGTGCCATGATACATGCCCAGGGAGAGGCAGTGTCTTTGTCTTTTGAGTCAAGCCATGCAGACTCAGAGCAGAGGAACTCCCACACCAGAGCACAGTTACAGGGAAGAAGTGGATGTAAATGGAAGTGGGCTCCAAGAGGTCCAGCCTTGTGCCTAAGCACAAGTATTCTATTTGCTGCTCCTGTTCCAACCTGGCTACCGTGCACACCTCTCTGGGCTCAGGGTGACTGAGGAGGAGTCTTTCCTTGACCTTCAACACGTCCTCCTTTTTTGATCCTCCACTTTGGTTCATATGGTACCTTGAGCTTGGAACATGCTCATCTCTCTGCACCTGTCAAGCTAGAAGGCCAGGCTTACGCAACGCCTCATCAGAGAGACATCCAGGAGGGGGTCTCAGGTCTCAGGACTGCCCACTGTGCCTGGTGGAGGAGTTCTGGGCATTGCTGCTTATGCTGCCATTTAACTTTTCTGACAGACTGGAGTTTGAACTCAGGGCCTTATGCACTTTCCCACTTGAGCCGTGCACCCAATCCTTTCATTCTTTAGTTATTCTCTATAAATGTTGGTGGTGTTGCCTCAGACTGCAACATTCTACTTATATTTTCTGCTAGAGTCACAAATATGTGTTACTGCACTCAATTTGTTGGTTGAGATGGAGTCTTCTTAATGCTTGCCAAAACTGGCCTAGAACCAAGCTGTAATCCTCCCAATCTGCATATCTTGACTAGCTAGGATTATAGGCATATAATTACCATACCTGGCCCTTGAGATTTGGCTTTTTATATATGGTTTCAGAACCTCAACAGAGTTTTAGGGATAGAAACTGCATATGGTAGGACCTCAACATGGTGAATAAAAATGCATATGAGTTATTCTAGGCTGCAACCACATACCATGACCCTCTTCTTTGCAAAAAAAGTGTATATAAAGATATAAATATGTATATGTACATGCTCACCTGTATATTTTATAAATAATGTATCTTTAGTATATAAGATCAATAAAAAGAAATGATTCTCTTTTCAGGGATTATATATCTCCTATTCTAGATGCAAGATGTATTTCAAAAAATAACTTTTATGTGGTATGGAAACTGACTTGTGTACATACAGTCTCCATGGGCCATCACTGTTGAAACTCATAGAGATAAGACCGCTCCAAAATATCCTCAGACCCACGTACGTTGCTCAAGATGGTCCCTGGGTAACATCCATTGTCCCTTACTCAACAGTAGCCCACCTGAGGTTCTTCTTGTTATTCCAGCACTCACACAAAAATCTACATTCTCAAGATGCCTCATAGCCAGGCAGGAAGAAGGAGAGGATCAGCAGGTACCCCTTCCATACCTACCTTGTGGTACACTGTGGTAATAACCATCGAAGAAGGTAGGTGGACTAGTGGAAGATCTGTTGTACATGATCGTCATGATGTTAGAAGAGGACTGGTAGAGTAGAGATGAGCCTTTACAAGTTTTGTTCATGGAAACAGACTCTGGAAGTCCATCGAAGACTTCCAGTGTTTCCTCCTCACAGACAAGGCTGTTGGGGCAAAGAAGAAAGCAGTTGTCAGTATTGCCCTCACTCCAAAAGACAGCCTCCTTCTTTGATGGCAGACCACAACAGCTTCACTGATGGGAAGTTCAAGGCCAGAGACAAACAAAGGAAAGGAATCTTTTCAGTTCTCTTGGATAAAGGACAATTTCCTCCCATAAACCTCATACTTCTCATCCACTGGGACTACTGATGCTTCCTGGAAGGCCCTATTCTATAGTCTAGGATCTCATAATTGTGTGTGTGTGTGTGTGTGTGTGTGTGTGTGTGTGTGTGTGTGTGTGATTCCTAGGGACTGAACTTAGTGCTTGGCATATTCCAGGCAAGTGTTCTACCAATCAGGTATGTGCTCGACATGCCCCTCACGGACGAATTTCAACCCCAGGTCACACAAACATAAAAAGCAGTAATCCCAGCGATCTACTGTAGTGTTTTTAGCCTCTGTTTCTGAATGGGAGGCCTCAAAAGGGTTTGTCTGGAGGCCAGCCCCTGGTCCCCACCCCTGGCAGATGGGGTAGGAGGTAGAATTATGTGGTTGTAGCTGTCCAGGTTAGGGCAAAACTTGAGAAAATTCATTGCACTATTTCTTTGGCCACTGTCATGAAAGTGTTGACTTTTGCTCCCCTCCAGAGCACCTATCTAACCTAGTGGGGGTCCTGACCCACAGGTGGTGTGAGGGAGAGCAGATCTTAGTCACAGAGATCTTCCACCCCTCCCACCCCTGTGAGCTGTGTGGCAAACACAGCTCCAGAGCCAGGGAGGACTTCTTTTCTCTATAAATGATGAATATTCGTCTTCTGCATGGGAAATGTCCACTCTGACCCAAAGAGCAGTCGCTCCTTCAGTCCTTCATCCAAGTCTTCACTCTTGAAAAACTTTCTTTGAACCCCACATTAGAGCTTCTGTTCCAGTAGAGACACAGAAGGAAATAAGTGCAAATTCTCCTGGAGATTTTCTGAGGTCTCAAGTAGGGTACAAAGAGAGATATGGCTCTCTGGGAGGGATCACAAAAGATACCATGGAAGAGTCAGCCCTCGGCTAAATAAAAACACTGATCAAGGACCCTAGCAGAGGTCAAAGGAGCCATATGGGGCTGAAGGATACTTTCCTGTCAGA
Organism: Dipodomys ordii; assembly: GCF_000151885.1. Classification (NCBI taxonomy): domain Eukaryota; kingdom Metazoa; phylum Chordata; class Mammalia; order Rodentia; family Heteromyidae; genus Dipodomys; species Dipodomys ordii. The sequence goes on from NW_012267274.1 coordinate 7,093,875, forward strand.
GTATAGTATGAGCCAATAGAGAGCTACAGAGCAGCCGGATGTGTGCAAGACTCCAGGGATGGGTCCCAGTTCAGCACAGACAGGGCTAAAGGCAACCGTGATGAGAGGAAGGGAAGATGTAGTATTTGTCAAGCCATGCTAAGGCACATGTACTCTACCTAGAAGTTCAGACAGCCTCTTCATGGTATATCAGCAGGGAGCAAAGGATTTGAATATTGTTCTAGACACTTCTGGGGAACCAGAACCAAAGAAATAAAAAATTGTACGAGGGCTGGGAAGGTGGCTCAGAGGTAGAGTGCTGCTTTGTATGCATGAGGCCCTGGGTTCAATTCCTCAGCACCACATAAGCAGAAAAAGCTGGAGTTTGTGCCATGGCTCAAGTGATAGAGCACTAGCCTTGTGCTGAAGAGCTGCGGGACAGCGCCCAGGCCCAGAGCTCAAGCCCCATGACGGACAAAAATAAATAAAAATTGCAGTGGGCACTCACCTGAGGAAGTAAAAGGAGAGCTGGATTCTTTGTGTGGGCTGCACTTGGATGATCCAGACACAGTTGCTTCTGTTCCCAGCAGAGATGACCACCCTCCCCGAGGGGTGTGTGAGGATACCTCCACATTGAGCAGGAGCTACACATGGAATAACAGAAATTAAGGGGCTCTGAGGATAGCACTAGAACTGAAAGAGTCTTACCGTTCCAAAGAACACAGGGAGATACAGTCTCAATTCTCCCAGATCCTCTCTGGAAAATCCACCAGCAAAGAGTCACTTCCCTTCAATAAGATTGGCTCGTTCCATGCATTCAGAGATTCTTGGGTGTACACCCTACATCTAGTTGTAATTTCTTGTGCACCAGGGGCAATACAAAGCTCACATCCTTCATATGCCTATTGATCTGTCATGTACCTATTGATCTGCCATGTACCTATTGATCTGTCATGTACCTATTGATCTGCCATGTACCTATTAATGGCTGGAGAGTAGAAAGTCATCTCTGCTGCCCCAAATCATTTTGCCAGGACAGATCATTCTCTGTCCCAAGAGAGATGGAATCCCTCCAAACAAAAGAGAAAGCAAATACATTTTAGACTGGAGAGCCAGAACAGATGATGCTGCTCAGTGACACCTTAAATTTCACCACAGGGAATAATAATAATATTAATAATAATAAAAGCACCACCCTTGGGAGATCAAAAATGCTGCTGTCTGAATACTGCTTGGCAGACCTTGGCACCCCATTAGCGTGAGATCAAGGTGTCAATTACTAAGCCAGTGTCTGCCTCTGCTGGGGCACACATTCTTGTCTACCCTTGTCCCTCTGTCCTCAGTGCTCTCATTTCTCATCCTGAAGATGGAGCCGCCCTCAGTTCTGAGGGATGCAGGCCTTCAGAGAAGGAGCTGTCCTCTTATATCACAGGCTTGATGCAGATCTGGTTTCTTTCCCTGCCTCCTGAGGCTGGGCAGATGGGAGGGTGCAGGAGGCTTCTTGGAGAAAGAGTAAAGAATGAATTGGGAGGAGCGTTGTAGGGATCGGGTGGACAGGGTAACTCAGGAGCTAAAAAGGTTTTAAACAGACAGACAAAATCGATTCCACTTTCTTTTGAACAAGAATGTATTCCAGGACCTCTGTTTTCCCATTGAGCTATTTGCTTTCCAACCAGGGTATACATGGGCTCTGGTGAGGACCAGGACAGGGGAAAATGATGTTGCCCACATTTACCTCTTGGCGTTTTTGGTATATCCAACGCACCTGAAAAGACACCAAAGCAGAAAAATAAAATGAGAAGTTGAAGTTACTGCATGTCCAGGAAGAAAGGTGGCCAGTGAGCTCCCTGTGAAGAAGCAATTGCCAGAAGAGATGATATCGCTGTCCCCAAACACCACAAGCAACTGTGAGCCCACAGATGTGAGTGTAGAGTGATATGTTTTTAGGTTATCTGTTCTCCTGAAGCCTGAGTAAATCAGGGCTAGGAACACCAGCAACGAGGTTTCTGTCCCAGTACAGTTATGCGCCCTGTGTCAAATTATATGGAGACATGATAGGAGCCAGATGCATGGATGAACTAAATGTGACTCATCTGAGTTTGAAAATGCCAGTTAGTCTGTTCCTGTTCCCTGCTTGTAAATGTGAAAGCAGCGGTGGTAATAAAAAGAAAGCTGTGCATGGATGTTAGGAGCAGAATGGACCAGTATCTTCTTACAGCTGCCTTCTTGATTCCTCCTTGGCCATGAGTTAACCTTTATTAGAAGAGGAGAATGTGCTGGTAAGAATATAATAGTCCAGGAATCTCTGGGGACATCAGATACCTGGCCTGTTTTTACTAAGTCCCACACTAATGAGCATTATGAACCATAGCGCAAGGACAAGGCCTCTATGATACAGGAGAGTGAAGGATCAAAAAAACACCTAGCAATTATTTCTGGTCTGCAAATGGGGCACCAAGTCCACCTGATGACTGAAGCTCCAAGACAAAGCTTTAGACTGAAGAGAGTCAATCTCACTTCAGGTGGATTTCTCAGAGACCAGTCATCCTTTCTTTGCAGAGCATAAAGCCAGTTCAGGAAGGGATCTCTACTGTTTCCAGTGCCTACCCACAGTCAAGACAGACTCTTAACATCCTTAGCTCCCGTCATGTTTCCAGAAGCAAAGTTGGGCCAGCAGCACAAGACAATGAGCATTCTGCTGACCCCAGACATCTCACAAATCACCAAACAGAGTTAGCCATTTCAGCACTGGTCAGTGCCTGACCTGTTCCCCATGCTTAATCAGGAAGGGCTTCTGACCCTCTCATATCCTCCCCAAACCCTCTGAGGGGAACCAGAGGAATCACGTTTGTCTGAGTCTTCTTATTCCAAAATCCACCCTTTCTTGACTCTTCACCTCTGCTCACATGGTGTCTGGTCCTCCGCCCACCCAGGCTGGGCCCTCAAGCCTGCCTGGGAACCTGCCAGGATCTGCAGCTGATCCCCGAGCTAACGGAGATGTCCTAAGCATTGCTGTTCACTTTTAATGTGGAAGTTGTTTTTCATTCTCTATTTAATGGTAATTCCTCTAAGAGTAAAGAATATGTATTGTATATTGCAGTGTGACTAACGGGGTAAAAGTCGGCCAGGACAGAGGGAGGACTCTAAAGACCATGCATGAGTTAAAGGATTTTTGTGATAGATAGATGATAAACAGACTACATAAATAACCTTTGTGTGAATGTGTTTGCATAGAAAATATGTACCTATAAATATTGCATCTTGTATATTATAAACTTTGTATTCTATACACATTTTATAAGTGCACCAGAAAATTCCAAAAGGCTCCTAACAAGATCAGAAGAGATAGATGATGTTTTCTGGAACATGCATACTTTTTTCATCAAGGTGACAGGCAGGATCTCAAAATTACTTTTTGTATCGGATCCACCAGGCCCATAGATGAGAGTGCTCAAAAATACTGGGACAATCCGTATGTATGTAGGAGGGTCATGATTCACACTCATCCACACACCCCAGGGTGATACAGGACAAAGCTAGTCAAGTTTCTTCTGGTAGTCACACACATAGCCTTTGCACAACCCATCACATAACTAGATTTGCATAGGTATGGAGCATCTGCAGGAAGCTCTCCTGCCACACACCTACCTCCCGGATACCCATAGTAATACACGTCGAAGATAGCAGGTGGTTGGGTGGGAAGTCTGGTGTAAATGATGGTCATCATGTTGGTAGTGGATTGGTAACTCAGATGAAAGCATTCACAGAATTTCCCTAAGGAGGGAGCACCCAGAGGCCCATCCAGGATCTCCACATTCTCCTTCTCACAGGTGAAGCTATGGGAAAGGAGGAAAGCAGGAATCAGCATGTAAAAGTATCCACCCTCTGGTCTGCAGTCTCACTCCACTAATAACCTTCTAGCAATTTTTTGTCGGTCATGGGGATTAAACTCAGGGCCTGGGCACTCTCCTTGAGTTCTTTCGCTCAAGGCAAGCATTCTAACACTTGAGCCACAATGCCACTTTCAGTTTTCAGGTGGTTCATTGGAGATAAGAGTCTCACAGACTTTGCTGCCTGGGCTGGCTTTGAACTGTGATCCTCAGATCTCAGCTTCCTGATTGCTTGGATTACAGACATGAGCCACCAGTGCCTGGACCCTTATAGTTTTGCTAGAGTCAAAAAGCAAAGCTAGAAATAAGGGGTGGATGTCATCTATTAGTTCTTTGACAATGACAATAATCATCTCAAACCCCTCTCATCTGAAAGATTTCCTTCACATAAGCAGAGGTGGGGTCCAAGGCCGAGGCTCTGGGATTCCCGCTCAGAATTCTAATTCCAGGTACCTTCTATGTCATGCTCCTCAGTGTTAAACTACAGCAGCACAATGGTATATTTCCTTGAGCCAGAGCCTCTGTGTCCTCTGGGCAGCCTCCAGACACGAGGGGGGCGGACACCATACCTTGTCCCTTACCTCCCCTTCCCTTCACAATATCCTGGCAGATGAGGCAGGAGGACAGCATAGAGGTAACTGAGGCATCTCTACTCAGTGAGGAGGAGGAGGAGGAGGAGGAGGAGGGTTACATCTTCATCTACCATGAGACCAACACACATGCAGTGGTTTCCGTTCTGGGAGACCCACTTCAGGGGAGAGCCAAGTACTTTTCAAGTCCCAATCTTACACCTCATCTCCTCATCTAGGCACAGCAAAACTCATGCTCCAAAAAGGGGTCTTGGAGCCTGTCTGAGGCATAACAAGACAGCAGTAGAATATCCAGCAGGAAACACACACTTTCCCTTAGTGTGGCCCTTGTCTGAGCCCGAGCTCTTCCTTGGAACCAAGGATAGTCAGAACTAAACTCAGTTTTTAAAAAGGAAAATGTGAGAATAGGAGGGAGATGTTCAGAACAGCATGTTTCAGAGGTCTGATGACACAGTGATATAGGAATTACCCAGCTTTATAATGTATGCCTTCAGCCGAGTAACATGGCTTGCACCTATAATCCTAGCTACTCGGGAGACTGAGATCTGAGGATCATGGTTCAAAGCCAGTGTGAGCAGGGAAGTGCATGAGACTCTTGTCTCCAATTAACAATCAAAAGCTTGAAGAGGAGCTGTGACTCACATGTTAGAACACTAGCCTTGAGCAAAAACATCAGAAACAGTGCCCAGGCCCTGAGTTCAATCCCCAGGACTGGCATAAAATAATAATAATAATAATAAACAATACTTCTCCCTCTTTCCCTATTCTGATCTCTTGTGCCAAACCCACTGTGAGAATCTCTGGCCACATGCATAACTCATTCAAAGCCAGTCTTGAGGCTGCAGTGGGTAAGTTTCTTTGTGTCACAGAGCACCTGTTTCTGCTAAGATTGGCTTCCACCCCCTGTGGAAAAGCAGGAGTGGTAGAGACCTTTGTCCTCTCATACAGAACATGGCTTTTCTCTAAGTCTTGTCCTGAAACAGCTGGGAATGTAGCCTTCCATGTTCAAATCTGGGATGGATATCTGTGAATGAGGTGTGCCAATGTGGGTTATATCTGAAGTCATATCTTCATCTCCAGAAATCACAGTGTGTTATGCTCAGCCCAGAGGCAAAAGTCAGAGGGAGAAGTGACAGAAAGAAAGTAGAAGCCAAGGAGTCAAATCACAAGGCAAGGCAAGGACCTTAAACTCCATCCAGAAAACAGGGCCACGGAAAAATATCCACCAGGAAGGAAAATAGAGGCGGATGGTCAAAGATGCCTGTGACAGAGGTATTCTAGGAGAACAAGAGGCACCGCAGATGCACTTCTTCCCAGGAAGAACAACATGAACAGACAGAACTCACTTCAGAGCAGGGATGGCCAGGGCAATTCGGTGGCTGGCAGACATCTCGATCGTCCAAACACAATGTTGTTTTAGCCCAACGTAGTTTATGATCTGGCCTGTGAGTCCTGTGATGAGGCCCCCACAATCAGAAGGTCCTGAAACAGAGGAAGAGAACCCAGGCCCCAGCACAGCCCAGATTCATGACCGGCTACACCACTCCTGGACCCCATCACTCTCCTCCTCCTGACTTCCTGTCATCAAGAACAACAGAACTTGGAGAGTCTCGGTCTAACAACCATACAAAATGGGCTTTTGATGGCCTTTCATAGGTTTTCAAGGAACCCAGACTCCTTTTGAAGTATTGTTTGTGTTTGAATGGTTGGAAAGAAATAATTACCTCACCAAATAGCCTTTCACATCCATCCCATAGCCAGACTGTGAGCAGAAAGACAACACAAGCACCCTATTTCTGCCTCGCTGATGGTATTTTCCGAGGGCAGTTTTGAGAAATAGCAACTAGGCCATCCTCCTGCCCACTAGCCTGTCAGATAAATAAGACTTCATCTCACCCCACGGCCTGAGGAAAGGTCCTACAGCCCTGCTCAGGAATACCTCCGGCTCCAACATTGAGGGTGAACATGAAAATAGCTCCTGAGATGCTCCTAGATAGGATCACTCATGTCTGATAAGAACTTTCAGTACTGTCTCTGACCACGAAGATGTAAACCAACCATGGAGCACCACTGACATGGGGCATTGTCCCTTCCCAACTCCAGCCTCATGCCCACGCTTCTTGTCTTATACCTTCACCAGTATTTTTGAACACTCCCATCTACGGGCCTTGTAGATCAGATACAAAAAGTAATTTTGAAATTCTGCCTGTCACCTTGATGAAAAAAGTATGTATGTGTCAGAAAACATCATCTTTCTCTACTGATCTTGGTAGGAGCCTTTTGGAATTTTCTGGTGAATTTATAAAATGTGTATAGTCAAGTTTCTTCTAGTAATCACACACATAGCCTTTGCACAACCCATCACATAGCTAGTTCAAGCCAGTAGGCTGGGTAGATCAGAGGATACTGGAGAATCTCTGGGCTTATATTTTGTCACAGTGGATGAGATTACCCATGAGGTGTAGACTATATAGCAATTCAGGAACAAGAAGGTTTTAAATAGACATTCAAAACCTATCCCACCTTTTTTTGAACAAAAAAGAAGTCCCAGGATCTGAGTTTCCAATTTCCCCTCTACCCAGGATATACATATACTCTCTGAGTGAGGAGTAGGAGAGGGGGAAATGATGTTGCCCACACTCACCTCTTGTCCTTTTTGGTGAATCATCTTTGTCTGAAAAGACACCAAAATTTAAAAATAAAATGAGAAGATGAAATAACTGACTATCTAAGTAGAAGGGAGGACAAAAAGCTCACTATGGAGATGAGGACTGAGTGCAAAGGACTGGAACTGAGCAAAGAAAACATGGTGTCACTGTCTCCATCTGGAGAGTAATCCTCATCCTCGCTCACAGAGGGAAGAAGGCCTGGCTCCCAGCCTCCTAACACCAGCTGGCTCCCTACCTTCTCCTGCTGCCTTTGAATCCTCATAGAGCGCTATGTGTCCACATACAGGAGCCATGTATTCATGGCTCATGTATTCAGACTTTAAGCACTAAACGACCCTTGTGTCTTCCATATCCTTTCAGTCCTGGACGAGCCAAGACATGCAGTCTTTTTCACTCTGGCTAGCTTGTCACTTTTAATAAACTCTGTAATGACAGCAATGCCCTTTTCAATTGTGAATTAAATTAAACTTTCTTATTCAGAAACATGAACTATCTAAATAGATGAAAATTTCACCTGAGTTAAACTATTTGAAGCCAAAAGACTTCAGTTCAAATATATGAGTGCACTCAGCTGAAGTGGAACAGTGGCTGGTCCACATCCCATGATGCAGAAGGAAGGAGCTTGGCATTAGGGATGGACTTGGAGCTTGCCACTACCACATCATAACATTTGTCTTGGGATGAACTGTCTTTAAGGTATCTGTTTCCCTGAAATATGAGTAAATCAATTCTGGGAATACCACCAACATGGGTGCAATTATATACCCCGAGTGAAATCATCAATGTGTAACATGGGCTGAGTGAGCCTATCTGACTTTTAACATAACCAATGACAGTTTACCTGATCCTTTCCCCAACTTATAAAGGAGAAAAACATGGTGGCAAGAGGTGAAGAGACTCACCTAAAGACACATCTAGTTGGTACGGAACAAAATGGACCAGATATCCTGTTACAGTTAGTTTCCGGATTCCTTTGTTACCAGCAATTATTATCTGACCCTTTCTAATAGAAGGTATCAGTGTGTTATTAGAAGGGAGGCATCTGATGGTAATAGCACATTATTCTATCTCCAGGGATCTCTTGGAACAGAGGTATGGCTTGCTCCCACCAAGTGTCACACAGTTGGGGAGTATGAGCCACAGCAAGAGTACAAGGCTTCCGTGAAGTAAACCAAATGGGAAAGCCACAGCATTGGGCAAATGTACAGCATTTGCCAGCACGCTGCATAGCTAGGTTTGCATGGGGTGGAGATCATGAACAGGAAGCCTTGTCACCACCACCTACCTTCTTTAAATGCATGGAAATATAATTCAAAGGAAGAAGGTGGATGCCTTGGTGCTCTGGAGTATTTGACGGTCAGGCGGTTGGTAGTGGACTGGGATTTCACAGAAACGCCTTCACAATACTTCCCCAAAGAACGAGACCCTAAAAGTCCATCAAAAAATTCTAACTTCTCTTTATTACAGGTGAAGCTGTAGAGCGGGGGAAAAGCAGGAATCAGTGTCTGGAATGGTCTCGTCTCTTCTCTGCAGTCTAGTTCTAGCAATGATCTAAAACCAAATCCTTATAGCTTTGTTGTGGGAAGAGCAAATCTAGATGGGAGACTGTTTTCAGTCACCTCCGACCCTTGCAGTTTCCCTGAAAATTTTTATTTTACCTGAACAAGAAGTTGTTTTTAATTGTCACAGATTCCAAAGTGTTGAGAAAGCCCAGGCATTATCGTTGGAATTCCTACTTAAGGTTTAATTCTAGGATTTGATGTGTGTAGATGCTCTGAAGTGCAAAGACAGATATAAGTGGATCTTCTTGAGCCCCAATCTGTGTATCACCTGTATGTGCTCCAGATACCAATGAATAGATGTCATATCTGGACACCTGTCTCTCACTTCAGCTCCCCTAGGAGACAAGGTTAGCATTGGACCAACTGGTTTGTAGACCAAGGACAGAGAAGGAGTAGCCTCAGGCTCTATCTCAAGAGAAAAACAAAGGTATATGCTTCCAGGAAAGAGGAGGGGCTTGTCTCCAGTATATAAAAAAATAATTAACCAGGTTCTAGTGGTTCAAGCCTGTAATCCTAGCTACTCAGGTGGCTGAGATCTGAGGATTGAGGTTCAAAGCCAGCTGAGGCAGGAAAGTTTGTGAGACTCCCATCTCCAATTAATCATAGAAAAAGCCAGAAGTGGCACTGTGGCTCAATTGGTAGAATGCTACCAATTGAGCAAAAGGAACTCAGGGACAGAAGCCTGGTCCAGAGTTAAAGCCCCAGGGCCAGAAAAAAATCAATTTACTTAACTAAATTAAATAAAATAAACAGGCATCACAAAGCACTTATATCTTGAAAAACCTGTGTTCAAAATACACCATGAGTGGCCTGGCCCTCAATCATATCATACAGGAGAAATATTTTGTTATGTATCATCTTTAATCTGTGGCTGTCTCTAAAATTGATGGGAATGTGTTTTCCTAATTCAACTATAAAAGAATGCTCAGCGGTAGTGCATGCCAACAGGTAGTGCGTTGGAAATGTTCTCCGTGGTGTTACCACTTTAGCCATCTAAAAATCCCACAAATTCCCAAAGACATCCTCCTAGGTTAGAAAACATGGACTTAGACACAGTCAAGAGTACCATGCTGGTGGCTCACATCTACAATCCTAGCTACTCAGGAGGCTGAGGATCACGATTCAAAGCCAGTTCAAGCAGGAAAGTCCATGAGACTCTTATCTCCAATAAACTACTCAGAAAAAAGCTGGAAGTGGTTCTGTAGCTCAAGTGGTAGAGTGCTAGCCTTGAGCAAAAACAGCTCAGGGACAGAGCCCAGGCCCAGAAAAAAAAATAAAAAGAGTACCATGTCGCTTTAGACCCCATTAGTGTAGTGTCTTGCTTGTGGTATGACAAGGGTCACAGGTGAGAAGAAATTCGGTCCAGTTTAGTAAACCATCTCCCAAGAAAAGGTGCTTACCTGTCATGAAAAGTTGAAAGAAGAGTAGACACGAAATACAAAAGGGACCCTGCAAATCTGATGGGAGTGAAGGCTGATCTAGCCAGAGAACATGGCGGGAGTACAGGCAGGCAGCATGCTGCTACATTGCAGGGCCCAGAATCTAGACACGGGCCAGGGAGGACCAGTAAAAGAAAGGAGTCGAGTTCAAAGGACCGGATCATGAAGGATTTACCAGGCATTACCAAGAGTTTAAATTTTATCCAAAAGCCGTGTAAGAGTTTCCATCAGGGAGGAAAACAGAGTTGGGTTGTCACAGATGCTCGTGATAAAGGTTTGTAAGGTGAACAGGAAAAGGCCAAGATGCACTTGTAGTGAGGGGCCACAGTGCCCTCTGCAAACACACAACCTCGGTACTCACTTGAGGGCAGGGATTTCTGTTGCAATACGGTGATCTGGCTTCACTTTGATGACCCAGACACAATTCGGTTTGGGTCCAATATAGTTTACGATCCTTCCCTTGTTCATTCTGAGGAAGCCTCCACAGCGACCACGTCCTGCAACAGGAGAAGAAGCATGTAGGTGGAGAGCTTTCTAAACCAGTGATGGGCTGCGCCGCCCACCAGCCTCACCACGGCTCACTGACCTAACTTCCTATCCACGGGAATAGCACCCCACAGGGCATCCCAGGCTGATGACCTTACAAGATGGGCTTTTTATGGCCTTTTTGGAGATCTACTGGACACCTGTCCCCCATTACATGTCCGGTTTGTGTTTGAATGGTCGGAAATAAATACCTCCTCACAAAATAGCCCTTTTCATCAATCCCATTACCAGCAGAAAGTCCACATAAGCACCCCATATTTCTGCCTCCCGGATGGTATTTTACAGGACAGGTTTGAGAAACTGCAAACTGGCCATCCACCTGCCCCCAGAGAGGATAAACTTATCGGACAAATGAGAATTATACCTCTTCCAAAGACAAGAGGAAGGACTCCACCAGCCTGTTTGGGGATGCCCCAGCCTTTTATATGGAGGTTGACGGTGGAAATTCCTCCTTCCCCTTGGACGCTTTTAGATGGGGTCACTCACATTTGATAAGACCATTCAGTACTCTCTGTGACCACTGAGCTATGTCATCCATGGAGCTCCATTGTCATGAGGCAGCATCCCTTCCCAACTCCAGCCCAGTGCTGTGCTTTCTGTCCCTCTACCTCAGTGCCCTCATGTCTGAAATGGGGGATGGAGCCAAGTTCATCTCTTGAGACTATTGGATTTCAGGGGAGTGACAGGCTGTGGGGAGAGGTGACGTGCCCAGCCTCCTGAGGCTAGGCCAAAGAGAGAATGTAGGGAAATTCCTAGGGCTATTCACTGGTCACCAAGCATGAGGAGATGACCCAGGAGCTGTGGATTACATAGCAATTCAGAACTTCAAGGATTTGAACAGTCAAAACTTCTTCTACCTCTTTTGGACAAGAATATATCCTATCTGCCTCCCCTGCCCCCCTAAAAAAATCAAAAAGGAAAAAATATGTATCTTTAGATCTGAGTTCTCTCACAGAACTATCTGCCCTCCAACTTGGGTGTACCTATACCTGTGTGGCATGAGGGAAAGGGGAAACGGTGTGGTCCACGTTTACCTCTTGTCCTTTTTGGTGGGTTGCCTTGGTCTGAAAAGACACCAAAACAGAAAAATAAAATGAGAAGTTGGTGTTACTGAGCACAGAGACAGAGCACGGGACAAGGGGCTCACTGTGGAGAAGAACCTGAGTTCAGAGGAGTGGAGCTGAGCAGAGAGGAGGTGGGGTGGCTGTCCACATCCCTTTCAGAGATACCACGCTCACAGTGGAGAAGCCTAGCTCCCTGCCTCCACTCCAAGGGCAAAGTCCCCATGCTGGCCCCCTAGGTAGAAAATTCAAATTCTGATTCGCCCATGACATCCACGATTTAAAAACTACGAGGCCCTGATCTCATAATCCCTTGGTCCTGGACAAGTGTGACATTGTTCTCTTTCTCTCTGGACTGTCCACTTCTTCCTGCAAATTCGATAATGGCCCCCACTGGTGCCAGTTTAATGTTGCATTAAATTTAAAAAAAATGTTTTCTTATTCTGAGACTTGAACTAGCTCATCTTAATAATGTCACCTGACTTAAATACCTGAAACCAAAAGAAGTGAGTTCAAACACATAAGTACACTCAGTTGATGTTGAACAGTAGTTCATCCCTGTAAAGTGATTTTTTAAAAAAGGCTTGATCGTAGCTTGTTCATGAGACAGCCTTGGAATATAACCCTGGTGGTAACAGATGGCTGCCTTGCTGTGTTTGCCTCTTGATGAGCCATTTTCAAGGTAATTTGCTTCCCTAAAGTCTGAGTAAGTCAGGGCTAGGAACACCAGCAACTCGGCTTCCTCTCTGAGAAATTCCTGTGTCAAATTGTGAATAATGTATGTGGACTGAACGTGCCACATCTGATTTTTTAACAAAATAATTAATGACAGTTTACCTTTTCCTGTCTACATCCTTAAGTGAGAAAAACATGGTGGTAAGAGGCAAGAATTCTCACCTAAAACCGCATCTAGTATGTCAAGAACAGAGAAGCAGGTACTTTGTTACACTTCATGTCCTGATTCCTTTTTGCCCAGAGATTATCTGACCCTTTCTAATGAAAGTTATCAATGTGTTATCAGAAGACAGGAATCTATGGAGGAAAGAATATTAGTCTATCTCCAGGGATCTCTTAGAGAAAAGGTATGGTCTGCTCCCACCAAGTGTCACACAACTGGGTACCAAAGCCACAGCAAGGGTACATGGACTCTCTGAATGGGCTACATGGGAAAGCTAGAGGGTCAAGAAAACCAGCATTGCACACAGGTACAATTGCCCACACAGGTACATGCACATAGCTAAGTTTACATAGGAAGGAGAGCATGAGCAGGAAGCTATTCCACCACCACCTACCTCCTTTAACTGCATTAAAGCGTAATTCAAAGAAAGTAGGTGAATGCTCTGGGTCTCTGGAATATCTGATGGTCAGGTGGTTGGTTGTGGATCTGGATTTCAGATTGAAGCCTTCACAATACTCCCCCAAAGAATCTGATCCTGGAGGTCCATCAAAAAATTCTAACTTCTCCTTTTTACAGGTGAAGCTGTGGAGCAAGGTGAAAGTGGTAGTAAACATTTGGGATTGTCCACAATGATCTACAACTGAATCCTATAGGGTACTGGTGGCTCATGACTAGCATCTTAGCACCCTCGCAACTCAAGAGGCTGAGATCTAAGGATGGTGATTTGAAGACAGGCTGGGTAAGAAAGTCAATGAGACTCGTATCTCCAATTAACCACCCAAAACCCACAAGTAGAGCTTTGGTGGACTGTAAGGCTTGAGTAAAAAAGCTAAGGGACAGTGACCAGGTCCTGGGTTCAAGCCCTGCTACTAACACTGAGTTCCTATAGCTTTGCTGTGAGAAGAGCAAATCTAGATGGGAACAAGTCTGTCCATTTCTTCTAGGCCACAACAGTCACTTCCCACCTTTATCATCTTCCAGAAAGTTTGTTCTACTAGGATAAACAGTGGTTTTCAATTGTCGGGGATTTCAAAGCTCTAGGGATGCCCAGCCTATAGCTCTGGAATTCCTACTCAAACCTTAATTCCAGATAACTGCTGGGTATAAAGACAGCAAGACATAAGTACATCTTCTTGATCCACAGTCTGTATGGCACCTGTACGTGCCCTAGCCACCTGTAAGTGCACACCTGCCTTCCCCTGCAGCTCTGCCGGCTGACGAGGCTGGTTTGGGGCCAATCCTTCTACACACAGAAGAGACAGGGCCTCCAGCTCCATCTCATGACCAAACAAATGTATATGGGGTGCTGTCCCCCAAACACTTCAGTTTTGATCTTGCACCCTTCCTCCTCACTCAAGTAGAGTGTACCCCATGTTTCAGGGGGGAAGAACTGGAGTATGGCTCAAGGATATCATTGAACAATAGGAATCCTACCAGGACAATGGCTCCTTTTAGTGTGATTGTTGGCCATACCAGAGTCCTACCTTGGAGCTAAAAACAGGCAGACTAAAATCTGTCTTTCAAGAAGAGAATGGAACCTGGATGTCACTCTGTGCCTGTTCCCCAGCGTCTCTGAACATTGAAGCAGGAGAATCATGAATTATAGGCCATCTGGCCAAAAGAACAAGGCCTCAACTCTATGAAGTAAGTAATTAAATATGCAATAGTAAGTATACAATTAGGGTAAATGTTCACATTGTTCATTCCTCTGAGGCCTGAGAAATGGAGGCACAAGAAATGCCCCAATTCTTGAGCTACTCTCTCTCCTCCACTGGCTGCTCAACCTCCAGCTCAACCTCCTCACATTCCCCATTAGATCTCCAGCCACACGAGGAGTTCATTCAAACTAATTATAAGGCTGATTCGTCTCACAGAGCACCTGCTTCTCTAAGGCCTGTGCTCACAGTGCATCGGAAGTGGTAGAGACCTCCGTCACAACATTTGTCACCTCACCTCTTCTAACTCGGGCTGTTTCTGGAATTGAGGGAACTGTGGCTTCCTATTTCAAGTGTTACCTTGTGCTAACATGTGCTGCTTGGGAAATGCTGTCTGTATGTCAAGAAATACTCCGCCACCCCCCAAGAAAGCTAGGCAAACACAGGCTAGGGTACCATGTCACTTTAAAGCCCACCTGTACCTGGCATGTAATGTGGAAAAGGTCATAGATGAGAAAAACTTCTTCACAGTTCAGCAAAAATATGAATTATGCCCAGAGGATATTGGTCTGGGGAGCTGGACTGGTGGGATGAAGGTTGTATGCAGGCAGAGAGTATGGCGGAAGCAGAGGCAGGACGCTTCTTGATTCTACAGAGCTGAGAATCTTCAGTATTTTATGCTCAGCACAGAGACAATGGCCAGAGAGGAGAAGAGGTAAGAAGAGAGCTGTTAGCTCATGAAGGGTGAGCAAGGCCAAAAGACAGGCCCACTGCAAAGTTCCATCAGGGAGGAAAGAAAGAGTTAGAAGGGAACGGAAGCCTGTGATGCAGACATGAAAATGAGTGGGGAAAGGCCAAGATGGACACTTCTCTAGAAACTACCAGCACCATCACAAACACTCACAGCCCCACCCAGCACTCACTTGAGGACAGGAATTGATGTTGCAATTAAGTAATTCTGCTTCACCTTGATCACCCAGACACAATCCGTTTTCCTTCCATTGTAGTTTAAGATCTTTCCCTTATTACGTTTGATGATACCCCCACAATCAGAGTACACTGCAAACAAAGAAGAGAAACCTAGGGCTCCAGAGAATTCTAAACCAATGACAGGCTTCCACTCTACTTGGAGTCCATCATTGCTCATTCTCTCCTAACTTCCTATCATCAAAACAACACAGCATTGAGCATCCCAGTCTGATTTCCCTACAAGATGGGCTTGTGTAGCTTTGTAGAGATATACAGGATACCCAAAACCTTGTTAAGCAACATTGTGTTCAAATGGTTGGAAATAGATGAAATAAATATCTCTGCTTTGGATACCCATTTTCATCAATCTTATGGCTACAAGCATGAAGAAAACATACACACACACACACACACACACACACACACACATGTCTGCCTCCCTGATGGTAGCACAGATTTGAGAAACCACCCCACCCAGGACAAACCTAAAAGACACATGAGTATCTGCCTCATCTTATGTCTGGGGACAAGCATGCTCAGGATTCCTCAGGCTGCAACATTGAGGATGAGGAGGAAACCACTTCTACCTCTGGGCTTCTTCTAGGTAGGATGATTTTTCACTTTTTAAGATCTTTTCTGCACTCACCCTTACCAGACTGGTATAAGTCAACCCTGGAGCTTTAGTGTCATGAGACAGCATTCCATCCGAATGCCAGCCTCCCGGTGCCTGCTGCCTGTCCTTCAGCCTCCCTCAGCTGCCTGGCTCCCGCTACCGTCCCTCCACTCCCAAAGTATGGGATTTTAGAAGAGGTTCCATTTTCCTGTGCCACTGGCTCATTTCCCTGCCTGTTGAAGCTGGACAGATGGCAAGCTGCAGGGGAATCTCTGGGACTATGTATTAATCACACGGAATAAGAAGAAAATAACATCAGGTATGGATTATATAGCATTTCAGGAACTCCTAGGTTTTAAACAGAGAAAACTTATTCCACCTTTAAAAATAAAACAAAAATAGATTCCTCAAAAAATAGTATTTCCCAGGACCTGTGTTTTCCCACTGAGCTATTTGCTATCTAACCAGTATACACATGATCTCTGGGTGAGAAAATGGAATGGAAGAAATGATGTGGTCCACATTTACCTCCTGTCATATTTGGTGAAGGAACTTGGTCTGGAAAAAAAAAAGGAACAGAAAAATAAAATGTGAAGTTGAAGTTACGGAACATCAAGACAGAACATACCAGAATGAAGTCCCTGTGGAGAGGAACTTGACTGCAAACACTACAACTGAGCCCCGAGGAGGGGCCCCGTGCTCCCATTCCTGTCAGAAACCCTGCGATCACAGAGGGAGAAAGCCTGGCACAGTAGCCCAGGGCCAGCCATTCCCAATTTCTCCTCCTGTCTGGGAACGCATTCAAATTGTGATGTCCTCACACTGGTCTACAGTCACTAAATTCAACCATCATGATTGCCAAAGGTGTTCACACCCTAAGGACTGAAAGGCCTTTGTCTCAGAATTCCCGCAGTCCTGGGCCAGCCCTTTCCCTCTCTGCTATTCACTTCTGTCTGTAAATTCTGTAATGGCATCCATGGTCAAATGTAATGAATTTGAATGAATCAATGATCAATTTCAAGTGGAAATAAGTTAAATAAAACTTCCCCATCAGAGACATAAACTAGCTCCTCTGAGAATAACCTCGCCATTAATAAGAACTTCACTTGAGTTAAATACTTGGAGCCAAGAGAGCTGAGTCCAATCCTAGGTCTGCACTCAGCTGATACAGCCCAGTGGTTCATCTCAGTGAAATGACATGGAAAGCGTCATACCAGCCTGTTCCTGAGACCACCTTGGAGCACAGCCCTGGAAGTAGCAGATGGCTGCATCATGGTGTGTGTCTCTCAGTGAGTGACTTTCAAAGCATTTGTTCTGCTGAAGCCTGAGTAAGTCAGGTCTGGGAACCTCAGCAACCTTGACTTCTGTCTCCGTGCAGGGACATCCCTGTGCCAAGTTATGAATGCTGTGCGTGGGTGGAAGGTGCCTCATCTGATTTTAATATAATAAATGATGCTCTATCTGATCCTCTCTCCAACCTATAAAGTGGGAAAACAACGGTGGCAAGAGGTGAGAAGACTCACCTAAAGCCACTTCTAGTGTGTCAGGAAAAGAATGGACCAACCAGATACCTTGTTAAAGTTAGTTTCCTGATTCCTTTTTATCCAGAGATTATCTGACCCTTTCTGCTCAAAGGTGTCAGTCAGTGTGTTATTAGAAGAAATCAGTCTATTGGCCACAGCACATCATTCTCTCTCCAGGGATCTCTTGCAACAGAGGTTTGGAAGGAGAGCATGAGCAGGAAGCCTTCCACCACCACTTACCTTCTTTAAAAGCAAAGAAATGTAATTCGAAGAAAGAAGGTGGATGTTCTGGGTCCCTGGAGTATTTGATGGTCAGGCGGTTGGTTGTGGATTTGGATTTCAGAGAAGAACCTTCACAATACTTCCCCAAAGAATTTGACCCCAGAGGCCCATCAAAAATTTCTAACTTCTCCTTATTACAGACGAATCTGTGGAGCAGAAGGGAAAGTACGAATACTATTTGGGAAGAGCAAACCTAGATGGGAACAAGTCTGACATTTCTTCTGAGATGATATCGGTCACCTCCGACTCTTTTATCTTTCCTGAAAGTTTCTGTTCTGCCAGGACAAGATGTGATTTCCAATGTTCACAGATTCCACAGCTTTGGGGGAAGCCCCGCCTTTAGCTCTGGAATTCCTACCCAAGTTTTGATGTCTGGTATCTGTTGTGTGTGGATCCCCTGAAGTATAATGACAGACAGACATAGGGACATCCCATGAGCCCCAGTCTGCGTGCACCTGTATGTGCCCCAGCCTGGGAGGTGCTGGGGATGCCAGCGAACAGATGTCACCTCTGTACGCCTGCCTTCCACAGCAACTCCCCTGGAAGACAAGGCTAGCTTTGGGCCCACCTTGGCTTCTGGGCATAGCAGGAGGGCCTCCAGGTGCATTGGATGAGTAAGCCAATGTGTATGTGGTGATTCCAGTCCTGTGAGGTACCCAGCTTTCTGCTCATCCCTGATCATTTCTGTCTTGATCTTACATCACCTTCCCCTCACCTCGCCAGAGCATTCCCAGGCTTTCTGGAGGGGAGCTTGAGCATGTCTTACGATGATCAACGAGCAGCCAATAGGCATCTTACCAGGCACACACCGGCTCTTTTATTGTGACTCCAAACCAGAGCTAAAGAGTCAGATCTAAAATCTTTCAAGTTGAGAACAGAACCCGGCATGTCAACCTGTACTTCTCTCTCAGCAGCTCTGAACAATGAAATAGGAGAAGTGTGAACCATAGGTCAGCCTGAACAACAGAACAAGGCCTACGTTCTAGTAAGTAGGTGAGAACAATTAGACAACATGGGTACATATTCACAATTCTGCATCCCTCGGGAACCAGAGAAACAGAGAGACAAGAAATGCCTAAATTAGGGATCCAGTTTCTCTCCTCAGCTGCCTTCCTTCCCCATGGCTCCTCACCCTCATCTCCTGGGCCACATCCCGCTTCCAATCTCTGGCTGCACTGAGTAGTTTGCTCAAAGCTAACAAGCTTTTTTCAGCTCATCTGACAAAGCACGTATATATCCTAAGGCCTCTGTTCACACCACACCCAAAGTGGCAGGGACCTGAACATATTTTGTCATGTATGGTCTTTTTTTCCCCTATGGCTGTTTCTGCGATTGATGTGGCTATGGCTTCTGGTTCTTATCTGGAAGAATGTGGGGGATGGCCTGTGCCACACTAGAAATGTTCTCTGCAGTGCAATCACTTCAGCCGTTCAAAAGCTGTGCCACAAACCCCAGAGACAATTTCATATGTTAGGAGACAAGGCTACAGACATAGGCAGGAGGACCATGTCACTTTAGACCCCTCTGGTGTCTTGCCGGTGATATGACAAGTGTCAAATTGAAAAGAAAATCTGGCCAGCTTAACAGATAGTCTCTCAAGGAAAGTTACCCTTTATGGAAAAATGCCTCAAGCAAACACATGAAACGCAGCTGGAGGAGCCTAGCATGGGGAGTTAGATCTGGCAGGGATAAACAAAGCATGCAGAAAGGATGGTGTGAACCAAGGCAGGCTGCTGCTGGATTGCGAAGAGCTGAGAATCTGCAGTGCACTGTGCTCAGCACAGACACAGGTCAAGAGGAGTGGTCAGAAGGGAGTGTAGGTCAAACACCAGATCAGAAGAGTTTAATTTTATCCCAAAGACAGGTCCACTGCAGAGTTTCCATCAGGGAGGAAAACAGAGTTAGTGTGTAACAGACGACTGTGATGGACACAAGGAGACGCAGGGGAAGAGATCAAGATGGAGGCCTGAGGAACCACAGGCCATCCACAAACGTAGAAGCTCAGAGCTCACTTGAGGTCAGTAATTGCTGCTGTTATACGATGGTCCTGCTGCACTTCGATGACCCAGACACAATCTGTTTTTGTTCCATTGTAGTTTACGATCTTTCCCTCGTGTTCCCTGATGACACCCCCACAATCATTGTACCCTGCAAGGAAAGAAGAGACATCTAGGGCCCCAGAGCATTCTAAACCAACAACAGGATTCTGATCAGCCTCCTGTCATCATTCATCCTCCTAACTCCCTTTCTCCAAGAACAACACAGCATTGAGCAGTCTAGTCTGATTTCTCTGTAAGCTGGGCTTTTACAGCCTTTTAAAGATTTGCAGGTCTTGTACATTTTTCTAATTTGGGGAGGGGAAGGGAAATAACAAAATGCTGAAATAAGGAGACAGGTTCCCTCATGGTAACAATGAGATGTACAAGACACTATGTTGAAAACCAACTTTACAACTTCGGGGGGGGGGTTGGGGAGATGGGGAGGGAAGGAATGGTAAGGGAAACACAAGGAGGGGGTAACAGTGCTCACTAGGAAATGTACTCATCTTACTCAGGTAACTGTAACCCCTCTGTACAATAGCTTTACAATTAAAATATATATGAAAATATATATTAAATACATATTAAAATGCTAAAAAAAAGATTTACAGGGTACCCACAAACCTTTTTAAGTACCATTATGTTCAAAACGTTGGAAATATGTGAAATGAATATCTCTGCTTTGGACACTCATTTTCATCAATCCCACTGCCCAACTGTGAACAGAAAGTCAACACACACACACACACACACACACACACACACACACACACACACCACTTCTACCTCCTTGATGGTATTTTCCTAGCGTGGGTTTGAGGAATATTAAATATGCCATTCTCCACCTTACACAGGGCTAACCTTTCCAGCAAATGAGAATCTCGCTCATCCTAGTTCTAGAAGCAGGGCTCCACAAACCTGCTCAGGGACTCCTCCGGCTCGGACATTGAGGATGGGGATGAAAATACCTCCTACCTCTGGGACCGTCCGGGAGGGGATGGCTACATGCTTGTTAAGATCTTCTCTGACTTCCCTGAACACTAAGGTATAAGTCAATCCTGGAGCTCATCTCATGAGGCAGGAAGCAGAATCTCTTCCCAACTCCGCCTCCACGCTCACGCTCCATGTCTCTCACCCTTCAACTCTCTCATGTCTGAATGGAGGTTAGAGCAAGTTCCCCGAACTATGGAGAACTCAGAGCCTCGTTCAGCCTTTGGAAAGAGGTGGCACATTTCCCTGGCTCTAGAGGTGGCACATTTCCCTGGCTCTAGAGCTGGCAGATGAGAAGATTCAAGGGAAACATGGGACTTCGTATTACCTACATGTAATGGTTAAGGAGAAGACTTGTAAGGCATGCGTGACATAACATCAGGAGCTAGGAAGGTTTAGTTTATTTGTATTCAAGTAGTTGGACAAATGAGTTTGAATTTAACATACAAGCTTATGGGTACAATGTATACTGATCAACACCACCCCTTTAGACATTCTCCTCCATCTGTCCCAACCTAACCCAACCTAAAGCTTGTTCTCACTTATTTTGAACAAGAGCATATACCTTACCTTCCCCCCGGAAAAAGAATGGGAAGGGGAAATGAAGTGGCCCACACTTACCTCCTGCTGCATTTGGTGAACCAACATCATCTGGAAAAAAAAAAAAAGAAAGAAATATCAAGACAGCACACAAGGCAATGAGCTCACTCTGCAAAGCACTAGAACTGAGCCCCGAGGAGGGGCCCTGTGCTCCCATTCCTGTCAGAAACCCTGCGATCACAGAGGGAGAAAGCCTGGCACAGTAGCCCAGGGCCAGCCATTCCCAATTTCTCCTCCTGTCTGGGAACGCATTCAAATTGTGATGTCCTCACACTGGTCTAGTCACTAAATTCAACCATCATGATTGCCAAAGGTGTTCACACTCTAAGGACTGAAAGGCCTTTGTCTCAGAATTCCCTCAGTCCTGGGCCAGCCAGAATGTCCGTCCCTTTTTTACTTTTGACTGTTCACTTCTTTCTGTAAATTCTGTAATGACATCAATGATCAATTTGAAGTGGAACTACGTAAAATAAAACTTCCCCATCAGAGACATAAACTAGCTCCTCTGAGAATAACCTCGCCATTAATAAGAACTTCACTTGAGTTAAATATTTGGAGCCAAAAGAGCTGAGTCCAATCCTAAGTCTGCACTCAGCTGATGCGGCCCAGTGAAATGACCTGGAAAGCTTGATGTCAGCCTGCTCCTGAGACCACCTTGGAGCACAGCCCTGGAGGTGGCAGATGGCTGCATCATGTGTGTGTCTCTCAGTGAGTGACTTTCAAGGCATTTGTTCTGCTGAAGCCTGAGTAAGTGAGGTCTGGGAACACCAGCAACCTTGGCTTCTGTCTCCGTGCAGGGACATCCCTGTACCAAGTTATGAATGCTGTGCGTGGGTGGAAGGTGCCTCATCTGATTTTAACATAATAAATGATGCTCTATCTGATCCTCTCTCCAACCTATAAAGTGGGAAAACAATGGTGGCAAGAAGTGAGAAGACTCACCTAAAGCCACATCTAATGTATCAGGAAAAGAATGGACCAGATACTTTGTAAAGTTAGTTTCTTAATTGTTTCCCACCCCCCAGAGGTTATCTGACCCTTTACAATAATAAAAAATGCTATCAGAAGAAATCTGTTGGCTGTAACACATCATTGTCTTTAGGAATCTCTTGGAGAAAAGGTATGGTCTGTCCCCAACAGGTGTCATACACCTGGGTACTAAAGCCACATCAAGGGCAGAAGGGTCAAACGAAACCAGCATTGTGCCCAACATGCCCATAGCTAGGTTTGCATAGGACAAGAACATGAGCAGGAAGCCCTTCCACCCACACCTACCTCCTTTAAACATATAGAAATACACTTCAAAGAAAGAAGGTGGATGCTTTGGTTCTCTGGAGTATTGGATGGTCAGGCAGTTGATAGTGGATCTGAATTTCACGTAAAAGCCTTCACAATACTTCCCCAAATAATCCGACCCTGGAAGTCCATCAAAAATGTCCAACTTCTCCTTATCACAGGTGAAGCTGTGGAGTGGAGGGAAAGCAGGAATCAGTATTTGGAACTGTCCATTCTCTTCTCTGCCATCTTGTTCCATCATTGATCTAAAACAGAATCCCTAGAGCTGTGCTATAAGAACAGCGCAGCCCCAGCGAACAGACCATCACTTCTTCCAGTACGAAAACAGTTACTTCCCACCTTTCTCTTCTCTTCAGAAAGTATTTTTGCTACCAGGGGAAGAAGAGTTTTCTTGTGCCGATCTCTTGAAGTACAAAAGACAGTAACACATAAATACATCTTCTTCTTGTGTCACAGCCACTAGTGAGTGATGCCACGTCTAGACACTGCCTCCCCCTGAAACTCCCGTGGCAAATTAGACTAGCTTTGGGCCAACCTTGGCTTCTATCTTAGGCCATTTAAAATGATGGCAATGTGGCTTCCGAGTTTAGAAGAACATACAAGAATTGTGTGTGTGTTATCACAGGCCGCACTGCAATTTGTTTCTGGGGTATTATCATTCCACTCATTCAAGAAATACTCCATAACCCTGTATATCAGCACCAAATAATAACAGTGATGATGATGATGATGATGATGATGATAACAATAAATAAAAATAGTCCTCAAATCCAAAACATAGTATCCTCAACTAGGAGTCATGGATAGAGAGATAGGCAAGAATACTCTGATACTTTAGACCCATTTGCCTGTGGTACAGCAATGGGTCGCAGGTGAAAGGAAGATATGCAGTTTCACCAGGAAAGGTGCTTACCTGTTGCAGGTAGTCATGTCAAACAAAGCATGAAATAGAACCATCAGAGGACTTTGGCATGGGCAGCACAGTCTGGCAGGGGTGAAAGTTGTATACTGGCAGAGAGTGTGGTGGGACGAAAGGCGAGATGTTGCTGGATTGCAGTGCTGACAATCCATAGTGTGTTACGTTTGGCACAGAGACAGAGGCCAGAGAGAGGCGATAGAAGAGAGCTGAGGTCAAAGCACCAGACTGTGAAGGAAACGCAAGACTTCACCAAGAGCTTGATGAGCTATTTTCATCCAAGAAGCAGGGACAGTGACGAGTTCCCTGTCATGGAGGCTTTCATGGGGAACAGGAAGAGGCCAAGATGGACTCCTACCGAGGAGCCCCAGTGCCGTCAGCACACATACAACCTCGGTACTCACTTGAGCCTAGGAATTATTGCTGCAATCCGGTGGTCCTGCTTCACTTCGATGACCCAGACACAATTTGTTCTTGGCCCAATATAGTTTGCAATCTTTCCCTCATTTGCTTGGATCAAACCTCCACACTTATTGTGGTCTACAACGAAAGAAGAGGAACCTAGAACTCCAGAGCATTCTAAACCAATGACAGGCTGTGCAATTCCTGGATCCAGTCAGTTCCCAAACTCCTAACATCCTGTCTTCTAGAGCAACAAAATATTGATGATGAGTATACATGATGAGCTTTGTGTAGCCTTTTCAAAGATTTAAAGGGGGCCTAGACCATTTTTAAGTACTATCTAGCCAGGTGCCAGTAGCTCCAGCCTGTAAGCTATTCAGGAAGCTGAGATCTGAGGATCACAGTTCAAAGCCAGCCCAGGCAGAAAAATCTCTGTGAGATGCTAATCTCCCATAAACTACTCAGAAAAAGCCAGAAGTGGTGTTGTGGCTAAGTGGTAGAGCGCTAGCCTTTAGCACGAAGAGGCTCAGGGACAGCACCCAGACCCTGAGTTCATGCCTCAGGACTGGCAAAACAGACAAACTTCAAAATCCAAAAGTACCATCTATGTTTGGCTGGTTGGAAAATAGATGAAATAAATATCTCTGTCTTGAATATCCTTTTTATTAGTCCCATTGCCTGACTGTGAGCAGAAAGTCAAGCTACTATTTCTGCCTTCCTAATAGTATTTTCTATTTCTTTTACTTTTCTCTTCTTTCTTTCTTTTTTCCTTCTTCCTTTCTTTCCTTCTTTCTTTCTTCCTTCCTTCTTTCCTTCCTTCCTCCTTCCTTTTTTTCTTTTGTTATTGTTGTTTGTCAGTTCTAGGGCTTGAACTCAGGGCTAGTGCTCTACCTCATGAGCCACAGCACCACTTTGGCTTTTTTGGAGTAGTTTATTAGAGATAAAAGTCTCACAGACTTTCATGCCCTGGCTGGCTTTGAACCTGGATCCTCAGATCTCAGCCTACTAAGTAGCTAGGATTATAGGCTTGAGTACCAGTGCCTGGCCCTAATGGTATTTTCTAAAGACAGACTTGAGAAATAGTAAATAGGCTATCCTCCTATCCCTGGAGAGGACTATAACCTGTCAGTCAAATGAGAATCCCTTCCCCTAACTCCTGGGGCAGGGCCTAGTAGCCCACTCAGGGAGGGCTCAGCCTCCAGCATTAGGGTTGGAGATGAAAATAGCTTCTTCCTGTTGGCCTCTTCTACATTGGATGGTCCCAGACTCAAGACCTTCCCTGCACTTTCCCTGATCTCTAAGGGATAATCAGTCCATCGTGGAAGGTGAGCATCCCTCCCAACCACAGCCCCCACGCTCACTCTCCTTGTTCCTCTCCTTCAATGCTCTCATGTCTGACCTGATTGATTGTGCTTCCCTCAGCCCTCCAGTCTCTGGGATCCAGGAGGAGGCTCCGTCTCCCCTTGGCACCTGCTCTGTACAGAGATGTCTCCTCTCCCTACCTTGGAAGCTAAGCAGCTGGGCAGCTGCAAGAGGACAGCATCCTGCATGTTGTTGGGAAAATAGTGATTGCAAGACTGGCATAGGTTCCCAGGTACAGAAATGCTGTGTTCTTTTCATCAAGAATTGTCTCCACACTGCAACCTTTGTCCACCTGGAGCCCACCAAAAATACCTAGTCTGTGTATGAAGAGTTCTAGAAGATGAGTTGTAATGGCGTCATTTACCTTTTGATTTTTTTGGTGGTCTGACTCTGGCTGGAAGAGAACAGAAATCAGTATGAGAAGCTGAAGTACTGCTCAGTCAAGGCAGGTGAGCAAGTTCACTATGAAGCGGAGCCTCGGTGCCAAGGGCTGAGGCTGAGCAGATGGCAGAGATGACACCACCGTCCTCCCCCTTCCCCTCCCCCAGCCATCCCTCGCCTCCAGCAATCCTAGGCCCACAGAGAATAGGGCGGGAAGAAAGCTTCATTCTACTGTCTCCAGACATCAGCTTTCCTTTTTCTCTACATTCTCCTTTCTCAGATCACAATGTATAATGTCCTACTCTGGAGCCATAGTTAGGAAAGACCTACACCAACCATCTCTAGTTTGTCTGTGACTTTTACTTTGTTTCACTGGGCAAAAGTCTCAAGTCCCAGGATTCTAGGTGGTCCTGGGTAACTCTGGCAGTCTGCTACCCTAACACTGACTTGAGCAATACTTTATGCTGTTAACACTGTAACAAACCAATACTTAGTTTTATGTTGGAGTTGCCAATTGAATAGATTATAAAGTATAGAAAATAAACCATTCACATTTCTTCACATTTCAGGATTTCCAAGATTTTGCTTGGATCCACGCATTGTTATGGGTTCACAGGGGTTGGTGTTGGTACTCTCCCTCACAGACATCAAAACCTGCACATCACAGGTCTTCTCTTCCTTCCTTCCTCCCTCCCTCCCTTCCTTTCTTTCTTTCTTTCTTCCTTCCTTCCTTTTCTCTTTCTTTTTAATAATATATTATACTCATTTTATATTCATTCTCCTTCCCTGGCATGCCTTCTTTTCAGGACATTCATTTCTCAAGTTAGACAATATTACTTTGCTGGGTAAATTAGCTTCATCACAGGGCCTTACATTCTATTCTTACAGTACAGGTCATCCCAGCCTCCCATGAGCATCTTATCCATCCTCCTTATCTGTTACTGCCTTCCTCACCTTCCTGGGGCTGTGTGGAGCCTGTGGAGTCAGGCATGCTCACTTGCACTCTCTCTCTCTCTCTCTCTCTCTCTCTCTCTCCACATACACACACACACACACATACACACACAGAGCTAGAATCTCTGACAGCTCTTCTCTAGAAAATAAAAATATGCTTTGCCAGAAGTCAGAACTCAAGTGCAAATCCGTAACGTGCTGTTCACAGTGTACAACCTGTCCGAAGAGGATTCGCCTGCATTATCACCTCTGATGTACATTCTTGACCCCAGGCCTTCAAGCATAGGGAACACACTGCCCTCCTGCGCGGACCTCACACCTCGGTTGGGTGCTCATTTGTCTTTATGTGAAGATCAGAGAAGGAGCAAGATCTGGCCAAGTTCATAGTGCTTTTTAGCTTTTTGTTTCCCAATGACAGCTGGCCTATCTTCCTACCTGGAAGTCCTCAAAAAGAGCAAGTGACTTTGCTCTTCTGGTTCTTCTAACCCTGATGGAAGCTTCTGGTTATTGCTGCTCTGAACATTGCTACAGTCACCAGCTAAAAAAGCTCTGGGCAGAGACAGAGCCCAGGGACTCTGCACGCCCATCCAGAGGCCTCAGGTCCGCCCTGGTCCCCCACTCAAACACATTCCTGCAGCACCCACATTGGGCACCACCGCTCATCTTAGCCAAACTCAGGTTAGCCAGGCTTCGTCCAGCTCAACTCCTGACCCTCCATCTCTCCCCACACACCAGCATTAACATAACTTTCTTGGGCAACAAGGAAGCCCTCAGAACACATGTCGAGATAAGTCTCACGAGCCAAGAATATGTTTAAAAATCGCCATAGCATCATCCAAGGACATGGGCATTTTCTTCTGTAGCCTTGACTCCTCTGACTCTCAGAGAGCAGGGAGACGTTTTTGTGAAAGGAGAGATACCATGCTGCCTGTCTGTCTTGATGAGCCTTTGTGAGTCCCAAGCAAATTACAAATATTCCTCAGGTTGAATAGGGAGTGGGGCGGGGGAGGGGGAGCCCAGAAGGGGCTCAGGGCTCATGCATTACCTGCGCTGATCAGCAGCACCCAAGCAAGAGCTGTGAAGGCTGTGGACACCCTCATCCTGGGCAGGGCCTGGCTCTAGCTGCTGGGAGAGCTCAGACCTGCTGGTGTGGCTATAAGGAGACTCTCCTGAAATCTGATCTCCTCCCTCCCTCCCTGGAGCCACATTGGCCAAGTGGCAGGAATGAGGGCCTGCCTGGCCCTTCCATTTCCTACAGGTCGGTGTGAAGTGTGGCTGTATACCAACTCACATTTACCATCCGCAGCCAGGCTCCAGGTCCTCTGTCACTGAGATTGGAAATACAGGCCAGTGGTTCCCTTTCCTTTTTACCTCTACTCCAGCATCCTTAGAGAAAAGAGTCCTCCTCAGTGGGAAGGACATGGTGCATCCCCTGTGTAGGGATCTCTCCTGCCTTTGGGTAACTTATACCTTCCCTTCTACTTGTTTCAGAAGTCTCACAACACCTGGGAGGTGAGGCAGGCCAGGGACAGGCAAGCAACGGAGATCATGACGTCAAGATGCTTGTCCACGGTCACCACACATCAGTGGTAGAACCCCGTTCCTACTGCAGTCCCTCCACAAGCTCTCTGAAGACCACTCAAGGGACAATGCAACAGAAATAAGCTCTGTGGCTGCTCAAGGTCTACAAGCAGACAATGGAGCAGCACAAGGGGCAGGTGCAGAGGGGATGGGATTGCCCACATGCACGGATATGTGTCTGCATTATAATGAGCCACATGGCTCATTGTACATGGGCTCATTCCCAGGATGCTGTCACAGTCCAAGGCAAACCGCAGTACTGTGCCTGTGATACAGTCTCACAGCTCCTCAAAAGCCTATTACGCAGAGCTTCCTTCTGGCCCAGTCATGCCAGAAGCTATTTGCCTACGAGAATTCAGAACATGTGTACACACACAGACTGGTAAATGAATGTTCACAGCAACTTCCTTATAATGAACCCACAGTGGAAACAGCTTAAATGTCCATCCAATGATCAATGAGCAAATAAAGTATAGTACGTCCATGTAACAGAATGTTATTCAGTCATGGGAAGAAATGAAGTATTGATTTATTAAAAAATGGGGGTGAACCTTGGAGTCTCATGCTAAGTGAAAGACTCTTTACTGTAGGATTTCATTTATGTCAGTTGTCAGAAGAGATAAATTCATAGAGACAGGATTCAGTTTGGGTGTAACAAAATTTGTGGCAAAGGTTGAAGGCAAATAAGTAGTGAGTTTTGATGGATATATTATTTGTTTTGGAAATGATGAAAATGTTCTAAATTGAGTGTGATGATGCCTGTACAACTCTGCTGATATTCTAAAAATCTGTAAGTATAAATTTTGAATGTGTAAATTGAGATGGTAGAGTAGTACTATAATGTCTACTGCACAAGAGGTGTGTAGGTAAGAAACTGGGCCTGAGCTAAAGTGGGACCCTCTCTGACAAAGAATAACTAAAATAAAAAGTTCTTGGGTACACGTTTTTAGAGCATGAGGGCCTAAGTTCAAACCCCAATACCATATGTTTTTTATATAATGGCATTTGAGCTATATTTCAGCAAAGCTTTTATGTAAACTTAAAAACAATTCAATTATTATTATTATTTTTGCCAGACTTGGGGCTTGAACTCTGGGCCTGAGCATTATCACTGAGCTCTTCAGCTCAAGGTGAATATTCTACCACTTGAGCTGCAGTAGCACTTCTTGTTTTCTGGTGGTTATTTGGAGATAAGAGTCTTATGGACTTTCCTGCCCAGACTGGCTTGAACTGCAATCTTCAGATGTCAGCCTCCTGACAGGGATGAGCCACCAGCTCCCAGCAATACAATTCAATTATTAAAATAATAAAGGTGAAGATAAAACACAAGCTATATAGTCAAAAACAACTCAATCACTTCCTCTAGGGCGCCATTTTATAGGGCAGTGTTCCCAACCCTAGTAGAATTTCCTATCCCTGCTCCCTGTGGCATTTGACAATATGGAGACATTTGTTCCTTGTCATAACTTGGGGTTATAGGCAGAGTCCAGAGATGCTGTTTAATAAAACACTCTCCAGTGCACAGGAAGTCATCCTAGTAGATCCAAGACTGAAAACTTTCAAAAACATAACGAGGTTGGTGAGTCAGGGGTAGATGTTGTACGTTTTCCTGCACACCAACCTCCCAGGTCTCTACTGAAGACCATTACCAATATGATCATCAAGAGAACCTGCCGATCCAGCTTCCTGAACACTTACCAATTATGCATATTACAAATGAATTTTTAATAATTTGATCAAATATGCATGAAAAAATCATTAATTTTTGAAGGTACTCTTCTTCAGTTTCCAGTGGGGTTGGCACCTTTTTGATGTCCCTCGTGACACCCCAGCCTTTTGTGAAATGCCAGTCCCATCTTCTGACCCATTTCCAGTGACTACACTCTTCTCTTCTGGATTGTAGAAGCCTCCTTTGTCCTTTCCAACTCATAGCTTTCTTTGCAAAGGGCCCTAATGGGTTCATGGTGTACAGGAGCTTGGCGCTTCATCAGAACAGAGTGACCCTGCTGCGTTGTGTGGCCACTGAAGCTGTCCTAGTTGAAGGATGGAGCTGAAGTAAGGTTGGAAAGTTTTCTCACTGCTCAGCATTCAATGCTGCTTCAGCTTTACTAGTTAACCCTCTGGGCCTCACTAATATGATGTGCCAAATTTCCCTCACTCCTCCTCTACCTCTGAATCCAGAAAAATCTCACCAAACTAAACCTTTCCCCTGCCCCTACGTTGGAAAGAGGAAAAATGCTGATGGTGGGCAGTTCTGACCAGAGCTGGCAGCTGTGACCGAGTCTCATGTGGATTCCTTGTCTCTTGGTCCTCTGGTCCTCCTGGAGGCCCTCCAGAATCTTCTAAGCTCCAGTCACACATCTGAGGTTAGGCCTTGTAGGCTCCTTGTAGGGTCCTGAGCTGGACCAGCAGGGCTGAGGTTGGCATTGCTAGCACAGAAAACAAAAGTTCTCACTTCTACAGGGCTGAACTTGGAAGTAGAGGCCCTCAGGCCCCTACTTCCTATTTCCTCCAAATTCACTGTATTCCTGGACCCCGCCCCATTCATTTCCCTCTCCCATCTCCTTGGATCACCGATCAATCCACTTCTCTCTAGAGATTTCCTGCATGACCCTTGGTGTCCTTTCCTGAAGCTGTGGGCATGAAGGAAGCTGTGGACTGAGAGAATTCTTTAATTTTAACCCACAAGCACTGAGAAGGATGATGGAGTTAGCATGCTTGTCTTTCTCTAGCCTGGGAAGAACTGAACCATGCCAAGGATACTAGGAAGACATGCTGTCCATTCCCTGGAAGGTTCTAGAAGGCACAGAGAAGAACCCCCCACACACACACACACCATCCTTTATCATCTCACCCTTGCTGTGTGCTTAATTGGAGGGAACCCAGTTTGTAGGTAAGCCTCTGGAAACAATGACCAAAGATTCTTTATTTAGTTTTCCCTATCAGAAAGTCTGATATTTATACTACAGATCAAGACACTAAGGTGTAGAAAATGAGAATGATTATTGAACCTAGGAAAAGCTCTGCCACTTCTACTGTTGTGTTCACAGCTGCACCGAGGGTTGCAGATACCATGATGCTTCGGATCTGGGGAAACCGAGGCCTCTGCCTTTCTTCACGGTCGCCTCAACCCACCTCACTGCACATTTGTGCCAAGTTGGGATACAGCAGGGTACTGCGCTCTGCCCCTCATGTCTTCCATCTTCTCTGGGAGCATGGGCACAGGGAGCCAGTGTCAGCGTGCATTCTCCTGGCTTTACATCTTGGTACTTGGGGGACAGTTGCTTGTGGTCTGTGTCGTCCTTCCCAGAGTGAAGGCTGCCACGGCTAGGACCACAGCCAGGAACACCCCGGCCGCAATGGCAGCGCTGTGGTTGCTCCCCTGCCAGCTGGCTGGCTCCTCTGTGTATGCCACGGCCAGGTGTGAGGAGGAGAGTGAAACAATAGAGTTGGAACCTGAAGAAAAGGGGAGAATGAACTGTTGAGGAGGAAGAGATAAAGAAATGGGGGAGAGGACTGGAGGCGTGTCTCAAGTGGTAGCCAGGAGGAAAAAATAGCCAAGTGCGAGTGCAAGGCACTGAGGAAAGGAAGGAAAGAAAGAAGCAGAGGAGGAGGGGAGAGAGGAAGTGACGACAGGGAAACTGGGAAGCTGGGATTCTGTTTCGGATTTTCTTCCTAGCCAGGGGAACCAAGAAAGGGTTTGTGAGAAGAGACTCACAGCTGAACTTTGGCAGAAAAATTCTGGCCAATGGAGTTGTGGAAGAGAAAGTTAGAGCACTTAGACCCATTGGGAATGAGCTACAAGAGTCTCAGGCAGAGCTGGGATCTCACCTACAATCCTAGCTACTTGAGAGGCAGAGATTGGGCAGCTCGCTCCAAGGCCAACCAGGACAAGAAGTCTGAGAGATTCCATCTCAACCAATATAAAGTGGAGTATTGTCACACGCACCCGTCAACCCAGCCACGAGGGAAGCACCCAGAGGAGGATTGTGGTCCAGACTCTCCCAGACAGAAAAGTCCTAAACTCTCCCTATTTAAAAATTATTGAAAGAAGAAAGGGCTGGGGACACAGTTCAAGTGGTAAACCCTGAGTTGTGTATTCAGATCTTAACCCAAAGGAATCTAAGCTCCTCAAGGGCAGGGATGTCAGTCTATACCTGCTTACTTTTTTGCTTCCTGGCACATTATAGTTCTTTGCTATGTATGCACTGAGGAAAGAGTGGAATCAGCTGGCCACAAGGACCAGCCAGATACAGGGTTTGTGAATACTGATGTGCTCCCGTCACCATGGCAACCATGGGTGAACCGGTACTCCGATCACCATGCCTGAACGGCCCCCATTTAGACCAGAGATTCTCAGCACGCTACTGAGAATCTTCTCCTCCCCATACCAACATCCAAATGGCACCACAGAAATCAGCCTCTTGTTCTAGATGGGGGAAACGAAACGGCTTCAGAATGTATCCATACTGCCTGAGTCCATCCCCACAGCCCTCCCAGACCCCAAGGACTGGCATTATAATTTGCCATCTGTGTCACTGTGACGAATAATGATACCATAATGATGCTACAGAGATAACATAGACACAGTAACAAAAACTACTGCTCACCAAACACCAGGCAAGGGCCAAGGCAATTGAACTCACATTACTTTATTTGATCCTCTGAACAGCCCAAAGAAATACGCATTCACATTTGCAATCTATAGATGAGAAGTGTGGGTCTTGGGAGTTGTGCACTCACAGGATAAAGGTGTTATGTCCATAGTCTTCCAGATCAGAACTCTCACTCATGTCCCAAAGACCTGGGGCCTTGGGGGAAAGCAGGAACTAGGCCTGACTCAACGAGTCAATGTCTGACTCATATCAGGTACTTAACTGAGGTTGGAACATGAGACCCACAGAAACATTTCCCAAGTCCTCTAGAGTCATGGGCCTGGGCCTTAGTGGGCATGGGGGTCGGAAGGTGACCGCTTACTCAGGCTCTTCTTTTCATGGGGGCCCTGCAATTGGATGGGTCCCAGGACGACGTCCACCTTTTCTTGGTAGGAGCTCACATCCCTCTTGGATCTCACTATGCAGCCTCGGTAGCAGCGGGAGGAGTAGTCGTATGCTCTGCACACCACCAGTTTACACTGCAGGTACACTGAGGGGAAACGGTTCAGGAAGTGGAAGGAATTGAATTTGAAGCGGGCGATATGGGGTGATGACGAGGAGTAGGTTTGGTAGGTGACATCCCGTACACACCTGGAAGGAAAGAAAAGAAACCCATTAGCACTTAACCAGAGCACTGGATGTTCCATGACTCAGGCCTTGAATGCCACAGCCCATCCTGTCTGCCCACATCTCCTGGACTACCTCATCTTCCTTCCACAACAATGTGTGGCTCCCACACTTCCTGTGTGGCGAGCTGATGTATCCTGGCCACTCTAGCACATCATTAGCATCTTTCCACAGCACATTTCCTGCAGGTTCACAGATGGACAGCTGGCCCATAGATCACGATGGGTTGGGGCCTAATCCTGCTGTGACCAGGGGTCCAATGTCCAGGTAAGCTAGAAGATCTCGGACAGTCACTCCAATTAGGAACACACCAATGGGCCAAAGACAAGACAGCCCATGAACAGATCTTCCCTTTCCTGGTTGTAGGTGGGAGAGAAGGAGGGAGGGCCAGGAAGATAAAAACAAAGGGGAAGGGAGGGGAGGGGAAGGGAAAAGAAGGGA
Source organism: Dipodomys ordii (assembly GCF_000151885.1). Lineage (NCBI taxonomy): Eukaryota > Metazoa > Chordata > Mammalia > Rodentia > Heteromyidae > Dipodomys > Dipodomys ordii. The sequence continues at coordinate 7,127,795 of NW_012267274.1, forward strand.
ATAAAAATACAAGATGTGGACCCCAAGCAGATAAAATGAAGAGAATGTGTGGGTAGGCCTGGGAAGGGAGCATCTGAAGCCCGATTCCATCTCAGGGGCCTCCAGTGGATGTGGTTGAGGGCCGGACACAGCCAGTGATGCCCACAGGTTCCAGGTCCAGTTGGCATACCGCCCAATACAGCTCCCCCTTCTCCCAGCAAAGTGTGCCATCACCAAGAATCCTTCAGCAGAGAACTAAATCATTCGCTCATTTCCACTCATTTCAGTCACCTCACATCCATTAAATATCACCTTCTTACTGTGTGGAGAGGGGGTGTCTGGGTAGGCTTTTTCCCTCTCTTTGCATCTGGGAGGGGATGTCTGCACAGTGAACCCAGTGTATTAACTGTAGACCAGATGAGCCTCAACAACCACTTACTAACCTGGAAAATAGTCCACCTGTGCCTAAGAAGAGATGCTGCCCATTAGCGTTTTGGAGAAGCATGATACTGAATCCCCAACTGTAATTCCTCCCAGCATCCTTGCCCTGGCGTTATAATTTCTCTTAGGGGGCAGTGGCTACAAAGGTGTCAAGGACCATCCTGCAAACCACCCAGCAGCAGAGACTCAGCACCCAGCACCTCGGGCCTGTGAGAGTCAAACATGACCTCACCACATACCCCGTCCAAGGAAGCTGGAGCAGGGGAGAGCAGTTCCTCTAGGCTGGACACCACTAGCCTGATCTCTGCACCTCCTGAGGCAGACAGGAGAACTTCCATTCTCAGCCACTGCGGGAGCACAGGGGCCTCCTGCTGCCTTCAATGCCACAGTCCTATCGACCACTCACTGGACACCCTCAGTGCTCAGAGATCATCTTCTTTTCATTTAGTCCTCCCACAAGACTTAAAAATGGGGGTGTCACTATCCACAGTTGACAAGTGAGAATACTGTCCCAGAGGATACTGCTCCCTACACATTGGTCTTTTTAAGGCTAAGGCTAGCGTTTGGCCACCTGGGGTCTAATTCCAGTTTACAGCCAACCCCTGTGAATGACCACTCCCCACACGTTAACTGGAGGTGATCCATGATACAGCAGGAAAGCGCCTCAAAAGATAAACACCACAGGTTGTCACTGCATGCAGAGAGGCATCTGACGATCTTGAACTTCTAGGAACCTCAGTAAGCCAAACCTCTGTATTTCTGAAACCTTTGGGAGCTAACTTGTGTGTGTATTATCAGACAAGAGTCTAATTCTGTCCCCTGAAGACTGTCCTTACCCACTCCGGATGATATCGTAGGTCAAAGATGTGAAGTCGTTGGGATAGGGTGAAGCCACACAGGTGTCCACAAATAAGGCCAGGGAGGTGTCCGAGTGGATAATTTCAGCCTGGAGGTACAAATTCTGGTCCAGGTCAACAACGTATGGGCTGCTGGTCACAGGACGTGAGAAGGAGGAGGATGTATAGAAGGAAATGTTGACATTATAGCCGCCATACTGGACTTCCTTGATCTCGAGCGTGTCATTAGTTATGTACATGGTATTCACCCAGGTGTTCTGCAGCATTTTGCAGCTAATGTGAATGTTGAGGTCCTTCCTCCTTTTGATGATGCCATTCGTCACAGCTGCTCTGAGGAGGTTGGAATAGCTGATGGTGTCATTGTCAACCTTGGAGAAGCAGGAGGGAGAGGTGGGTCAGACAAACGTTACCTGCTAAGGGAATTTCACTGCCCATTTGGGTTGGAATGAGAGAGGAGTATCTCAGCAAGACTCAGACGAACCCATCACTACCCTGGGGCAGCACCTGCCATCTCCTAGGGCTGCTATTACCTGAGCTGAATGTCAGCATAACAGGACAGACCCTGCCCCTCTCCACACACCCATACTCCTTGAACACTAGCTACTTCCTCTACCACATGAGGGGGCCACTATAATGCAGCCAGTTGTTGCTCTTCCTGGTGGCAAGCTAGGTGCGTCCAGATGGTCCTTAGGCCTGCCATGTCACTAGCTGAGTTTGGATTCCATGGCTCGGGGCTCAGAACAGAATGTTCTGTTTTGTTCTCACTATTGCTAGGGATCTGAGGAGTTGATCACACACTTGTTCTGGTAAGAGCAGTGTTGCTTGTTTTTTGTTTGGGTTGACTAAAGGCTACTGATGTGTGGTGACTGCCACTGAGTCAGAGAGATCCAAGCCTTGACTGAAGTCGGTCTTCACCTCTAGGACGTGCCCAGAGGTGGAATTGTCTTCTCTTGTCTGTCCTCTCCTTTCCTTTTCCCCAGTTTGACTGGAGTCCTGGACAAGGTCACCTTGGCTGGCAGAAGGTGCCAGAGGCAGCGTTCGATACCCAGGTGTGAGGAAGAGCCGCAGACTTGTAGGAGGCACCTTACACTTTTTCACTTTCAATTCTCATCTTTAAATGTTTTAATTATGTACTAAACCATGAGTTTTGTCATGTTATTACTCTTTCAACAACAAGCTCAAGTGATTTCAAGGCCAGTGCCCCCAAAGAATTGTATCCGTAGGAAACATTACTTACATGGCATGATTTGAGGGTACTTTCCCCTGCAGTTAAGTCTACTTGGCCCTCTGGGAAGGAGCCCCGAGGTGTTCAGGTATAGGAAGCTAGGTGACCCCAAAGCCATTGCTGGCCGTCAGATACAGGCATTCATAGCAAGGGAGCCCATCAGGTGGGTTCAAGGAGTGTCCTTCCTTTCTTAGTGCTGACCGTGTGTCAAAGGAGAGGGAATGAGGTTGCCATGAAATGCCCAGCATTGCCCTAGCTCCCGGCATGTGGCGAATGTTCTACGGTACAGTAGCCACCTGAGCCTGGGAAACGCACCTGCAGCACTCACAGATGAGCATCTCATGCTGCGTCTGTCCACCCTCTTAAGGTAAGAAAAAGTACTGGCCCTTGAACTGTCCCTGACATAAAAATCTCACAATCATCATTTAGGAAACAGGCAAAAATTCAGAATTTAGGATGACCGATTTAAAACAAATGCATATAAAATGTAAATCACGGAAGTGGCGCTGTAGCTCACGTGGTAGAGCGCTTGCCTTGAGTTGAAAAGCTGAGGGACAGCGCCCAGGCCCAGAGTTCAAGCCCCACGACCGACAAAATAAATAAATAAAATGTAAATCACTTGGGGTAAATGAAGTTTGACAACTAATGGCTCTTATTTGAGCACATGAGTGGTAACCTGCCAGGTGCCTTCTCTTCTGGTGGAGAAATCTCCTCCTCCTCTTCCTTCCTCTTCCTCCCTCCTATTTGGGAATAGCTATAGCTTCCTTATGGTGTGAAAGAGTTCTGCCTTCCTTTACTTGCTTTTATTCTGATGGTACCACAGTCATAGCTACAGAATCCCCAGTATTTGAGAAGCATGGCTGCTATCAAGGCAGGGAGCCAGGCACTGGTGGCTCACGCTTGGAATCCTAGCTACTCAGGAGGCTGAGATCTGAGGATCGCGGTTCAAAGCCAGCCTGGGCAGGAAATTCCATGAAACTCTTATCTCTAATTAACCACCAGAAAACTGGAAGTGGCGCTGTGCCTCAAGTGGTAGAGTGTTCACCTTGAGCTGAGAAGCTGAGGGACAGCGCCCAGGCCCAGAGTTCAAGCCCCATGACTGACCAAAAAAAAAGAAAGGAAGGAAAGAAGGAAGGAAGGAAGGAAAGAAAGAAAGAAAGAAGGAAAGAAAGAAGGAAAGAAAGAAAGAAGAAGGCAGGGAAACAGAGCAGGTGCTCCAGACTTACCTGCTTGAAGGTGCCACAGTTTCTGTAGGGAATTGTGAATATCACTTGGGTTGGTGTTATCTGGGGATGACACAAGTAGCTCCCATTCCACCAGGGAATAACAATATCTCTGGCCGAGTAGCCCAGAGACTGGAGGTAGCTCCTGCTCACACTGGCTAGCATGTGATCCGGCAAACAAGACAGACCTGATAGATAATGGAATACACTGTCAGCAGCCCAAAGTCCCACAAGACCTACCACTCTTCCCATATAAGAGTCACAGGTCAAGATGGCTGAGAGAGTGATCAACCCATGACATGCATGCTTGCAACTTACATAACTGAAACCCACCACGTACCCTATAGCTCCAATCAGCTTCACTGTCACAAAAGCCCAAGGAAGACACATGGACTTAGGAGTTCTCAGATAAACAATTGGAGTCAAATGTTTTGCCAAGTTGTAGCATTTATCCATAAAGTAAACTAACTCTATTATGAAATTAGAGACTGTGTCATTTAGCCATAGAGAAAGTCAATGCTTCAAATCCTGACTACGTAAGAACTTGACCAATGTACACATTAGTCCATAGAGCATCTCTACTGGAAGTGGCTATGACCAGTTCCATTTCTCTTCAGAGAGAAGCCAAAGCATTACGCCTCAGAATGTGGCTAGTGTCCCATCGTCTGGGAAGGTCAGGAAGATTCAAGCCAGATAAACATCCAGGCCTTTGGCTCCTACTTCTCACTGTGTGTTGAGAGCATCATCTTACATACTCTACCTATTCTCTACTGAACTCAAAAGCCAACACCCACCCCCCTCATCAGCCAGTGCTGGCTCTTGACCTTGTTTGGGGCATCTGGAGTCCCCAGACTCACAAGCAATGACCTCTTCTCAAAAAGAAACCCATCACTGGATCCTTAATGAGGATGCTTATCTCACAGCTACAAACCAGGTGGGCAGAAAGAGGCTCCCCGTGATATTCCCACTGCTAACCAAGCATTTTCACAAGGGAACTTACTGGTGCTGTCATTGGATCTGATGGAACGGTATTCAGCCCGGAACCCTCTCCGAGTGATGCTGCCGTCCGTGACAAATCGAATGGACATGAAGTTTGATGAGGAGGTGAACGACCTCACAGCCCCATCACAAACCCGAGCAATGATTGGGGAACTGTGTGAGGGGCCATTGAAAACCTCAATGTAGTCATAGTTGCAGCCTCCTTCCAGCCTGAAGAGACAGAACACATGGTTTAGCGCCGCTGTGTACAGAATCTATTGGACCTTAGGGAGGGGGTCAGAATTAGTGCCTGGAACCCTGAACAAAGTTGCTGACTGACTTCCTAGGTCAAGGGGCCTTATTCTCTCATCAGCCACCATGCTTGAGTCTTGGTCCTGACTTTTGAGGTCACACATCTAAAATCTATAATCCCTCTCTTTAACGGCTTTTTACAGAAAAATTAAAGAGCTCACAGCATGACTAAGACTATTTTTTCCCATCCAAGAATCATGTTTTTCATAGGACAAAATAAATATCCATGAGTGTGTATCGACTGGTAGAAATGAATAATTGAATAAATACATATTATATAAGTAACGTCTCTGAAACTCAGTTTTCTTATTTACAGAGGTGAAACAGCCCTGTCTGTGCAGATTGGAGAGATGTGTGAGCCTCAGATGAGATAAGCTATGGAAAAGTGCTTAAAAAATGTCATGGTTGGCAGGACGAAGTGTTAGTAGGGTGCCAGTAGGGTGTGTATGGGGGGTGTCTCAAGAACGTTAAGTTCAGCCTTTGTATGTAGCAACAAGCGACAATACAAATAATCTTTGGCAAAGCCTAAATTCCTTTCTTAAGGCAGAGAGTTCCTTGAGCGCTACAAATGCAATACAGAGAAACTATTTTTGTTGGAGAAGAAGGCATGGAACCCCCTTGTCTCTTGGAAAATATCAGTACCACTTCATGGTCACCTGACTACCCCCTCCTTGGATAAACCACATACACTTCTGGGGAGGCCCTGTGCTGTGAGGCACTGGTTTCCACTTGTAAGTGGATGAGGAATGGCTACTCCACAATCTGCAGCGATGACGTCCCCATCTCAGCCCCAGAACTCACGGGAAGAAAAAGGAGGGAGCGGGTAGCAAGAGATGCACAAGACGTGCAGTTCTTCCCAGAATTATTTGCATTAGAAACCTTAAGAACGTCTCCACTCCTAACCACAATCCCTCCCTTTCATGTATTTTCTCATTCTCTGGTGACCTTCCCAATAATCAGTGAGAAGATTTTACTCTCTTCTTTCAGGCTCAAGAAAGTTGACTGGTTTCCCATGGTCACGTATTAAATGAATGACAGCTCTAGAGCTTTAGACCACTCCTGCCATCACGCCTAACCACTTCCCGCCAGTGGGCGGCTGCTCGACTAGGTCAAAAACTGAACCTCTAAGTTAAAATGGCACCTAGATCCACATCTTCCCTGAGTCTCTAAGCCTCACACACACTCTTTCCAAATATTTCCCATCAGATTCCCAAGGCATTCCGCCGTCCACACTCACTGAACATCTCTGAAGGTAATAGTCACGAGGTGGTTGCTTGGGACCTTGATATCCCACACACATCTGGCGTTGTTTGGGTAATTGTCAGGGTAGAACGGGCTGGAAAAGTACCCTGATGCCTGGGACAAGAAGCCTCCGCAGGAATAATTTACTGTGAGAATAAAATGGAAATGCTGATGATCCCTAGGCACATTATACAGTCAGGGGCTGGGGTGGGTCACAGTTTCTAACAACAAGTGATCTAGATCCAGATCATCACTGAGGCCCACGGGACGCCCACCCTCCCAGGGGATGGGCTATGCTGAGGTAAGCTACCATCAGGCCCTTCTTCCTCAGGCAGTGTCCCTGTCACTAAGGGAAAGAGAAGTGTGCGTGGGATCAGGGGAGGTGAGGAGACATCTCTGCCATAGATTTTTCAGGGACTCAGAACTTACAGTTAGGGTAGTCGGTGGAAGGAACAGATGCTGTTGACAAAGAAAAAGAACCCCAATTAATTGTCTGCCATCCTTGACAAAATAGGCCCAATCTTGGGCCTACAGCAAGAGGTTGAACCCAGGCCTTGCCGTTGGGGACTTCACAGGTCACAAAAAGGACAAAATGTCATGAGAATGAGGCTGAGGTGGAGGAAAGTCAAGGGAAGGATAGGATCCAGAGACAGGGCTCCTGACCCAGACCGAATGGAGGAGAGAAAGCAGGTAATGGGGCTGGAGGGGAGCTGATAAAGAAGGAGGGAGGGCTTCTGGGGACAGAGGGACCCACAGATGACATGTATGGGGATGTCCATGTGGGTCATAAGGAAGCAGTAGACTCAGGGAGGAATTTGTGGGAAGCCCTGAAGCCTTGGAGCTCTTGAAAGTGCTGAGGATGTGAGTTTCTTCTTCCCCCAGTGCTGTGAGTCCATAATCAAACACTACTTCCCATAATGCCCTGGTGCCCACGCAACCAATGAAAAGAGCAGGGGCTGTGCACGCAGAAGCCATCAAGAATGAGGCCAAAGCAGGGGGGAGGAGATACGGAGGAGCACTGTGCTACAACAGCGTGCTCTCAGAGGACGCCTCTGCCTCCTCTCTGCAGCACCTGTCCAAACAGGAGGGCTCCTTACTTTCCTGCAAAGCTTTCCTTTCACTTTGAAATAAACATTCTCTGTTGAACTTTTTCTTAAAAAACCAATACAAAACAGTGCTGAGGCTGAGAGAGACAGTGACATTGCACAAAGGTGCCCCTGGACCTCTGCTCGCTGAATCCGGAACTAAGCATGCGGATGAGAGCAAAGAGCAGATAGGAGAAAGTGGGTGAGAGCAGAGGGATGCGGCATCAGCCTGGCAGCAGGCCAGGAGGGCCGAGGCTCACTCTGCCTCCAGCTCTGCCATAAGGCCACATTGCTTGGCCTGCCTGCCCAGGACAGGCTCTGGTGCTGTGGGCCGTGGGACAGGAAGACCTCATAGGAGAAGCCCTCTCCTAGGGACTGACTGGAGATCCAAATCCTGGTCAGCCAGGCCACTGAAGGATTAAGAGGGACAAACTGTTCTGTGGCTGAGCAAAAGAGCTCAGCCCTGCTGGGGCTGCTCACAGCAGGGGATAGGAGGAATGCCACAGGCCAGAGAGGTGTGACAGGCAAGCTACTCAGTGACTGGATGACAGAAGTCCCACAGTAGCAAAAAGCCCAGGCATGAGGCTTGAGATAAAAAACCACAGGCACTTACGAATTGTCGATACAGGAAGAAGTCCTAAAATGAGAAAGAAGAAAAACATAGGTCAGCACAAGAGAGACAGACAGGAGCTTCCAGAAGGAAGCGAGTGACATGAAGGGGACTTGTCATCTGAGCCCCACTCTGAGTTATTCTGTTCCAGGGAAAGCCCGCTGCCCCTGACCACCCCATTATTTTGGGGGGTTCATCAGTATCCCAGGAAAGGTTACAGCCACCATGTTCTCTTGGACCTAAAGTCCTTCCAGTGTCTGTGAGATGCGGCTGGCTCTCTTGACACCTGACACACAAGTCCACTTCTGCCTTTTTGCCCCTTAACTGAAGAGTTCTTTGGACTATTCTGCTTGGGCTGATTAGAACTGCGATCCTCAGATCTCAGTCTCCTGCAGAACTAGCACTACAGGCATGAGCCACCAGCGCTCTGGGAAAAGCAGCTTTAACAGGTAACCAGAGTAGACTCAAAGCCAAGTGCATCCTCTGTTCTGAATACCTACTGTCTGGGCCAGGCCTCCTGCTCCTGATGCTCACAAGGATAAGCTGGGAGCTGGGAGAAGCTCAGGCTCACAAGGATAAGCTGGGAGCTGGGAGAAGCTCAGGCTCAGGGGAGGCTCTTCACCACCCACCTATTCCAGGAACCAAACTGCATTCACAGGCCACACCGCCAGGCTAAGCTGGTACTTACCTCTCGGGAAGGAGTTGTACTGGGCATAAAAGCCAACGTTTTGGATGCTGCCATCACTTCGGAATCGAACAGTCATAAGGTTGTTGGTAGATGTAAATATTTGCCCACTGCCATTACAGATCTTTCCTAGTAAATTATTGCTATTTATGGATCCATCATAGATTTCAACATAATCATAAGCACAGTTACTGGTAGACTCCAGCCTATAAAGAAAATATGGACCCAAGTCAACACTGACAATCCTACTGGATACAAGTTCATGGTCTAGGTCTTCCCACACTGCACTGGAGGACTTCCCTGCAGCTTTCTGGGAGAGAACTAAACATGGCCAAAGTTTACCCAGAGCACAGGAGGGTGGAAAGCACCCAGGCACAGACCCAGCCTAAAGCTCCAGGTGTGTCAAGGAGAGCACTGCCCTCCTCAGCCCCCTGATGACCCTCACCTCAGGTCAGTGAAGTGCACGGTGATGAGATAGTCAGTACGGACTTGGATTTTCCACACACACAGGGCGTTGTTGGGGTAATTCGCAGGGTAGGATGGACTGGAGATCACCCCACTGCCATTGTATAAGAAGCCGCCACAACTTGGAGCTGCTGTAGAGAAGAGAAGGAGAGCAACATCCCCTTTACCTTGAGGTGCTTCATGACAAGCAACTGTCTTCTAGGTGAGCATCTTCACATTTCCACCCTCCAGAATCTAGTCCATGATTTAATGATGATTAATGTATATTATTTAATAAAACTATGATACAGCCATGCAATGCAGCATGGGCAGTCCTTGAGCCTCGTGCTATACAAATAATTTCAGTACCATAAGACACTAATTTTAAGGCCACAGGATAATTATAACCTATTTCAGGAAGGTGGCTCAGTGGTAGAGTGCTTGCCTTACATGCATGAGGCCCTGGGTTGGATTCCTTAGCACCACATAAACAGGGTAAGTTGGAAGTGGTGATGTGGCTCAGGTGGAAGAGTGCTCACCTTGAGCTGAAGAGCTCAGGGACAGTGCCCAGGCCCAGAGTTCAGATGCCATGATGGACAATAAAATAAACTATTACATTCTCTTTAAAGAAAATGAATGTTATGGGCATGTCAGGCAACAAACACTCACACCCATAAGCCTAGCTGCTCAGAAGCCTGCAGTATGAAGCGTGTGGTTTGAAGCCAGCCCATGGAGACAAATCTGGGAGACTCTTATCTCCAATGAACCAGAAAAAGAGCCAGAAGTGCCTCACATAGCAGAACTCGCCTTGAGAACTAGCCTTTTGGAAAATAAAGCTAGAGCATCAGTCCCTGAGTTCAAGCCCTAGCACAAACATAAACAAACCACAAATAAAGCCATAGGGCATGCTCTACCATTATTTGTGAATGTATGCTTTTGCGTTTGTGTGTGCTGTTTGACAAAATGCCAATAGCAATTAGGCACCAGGAGTCATTCTTTCCACAGTAGATCTTAAGTGGCAGACCATGGTAATGAGGCAACAATGAAAGGGCAGATACGACCCTGGACTTCAGGAAAGGCAGTTTGACAGAAAAGATAGCAAGGTCTTCAGCAAACCCTTCCCAATTCTGTCACTCCGCAGCGTAGAGCTTTCCGGCAACTCTGCTGTCCCCAAGATAAAGTCTAGAGTGCTCCCCCATCCTCAAGCTCCTCACTTATGTTTTGCAGCCCTTCCTGCTGTCACCTTCCTTCCCGCAGAGACTGCAGCTCCTTCCCACCTGGGGCCTTCTGAGCAGCCCATCTAGGAGACACCTGGTGGTGATTGACACTGTGGCCTTTGGCTCAATGGTTTGCCAGAAAGCGTTTCCCATCCCTTTCTAAGGAAGTGTGCGAGAGAGCCTCCTGTCTCTTACACATGGCTCCCCTTGACAGTGCTGATTCTACTTTAATACTGTGAAACACCCGAGCAGGAGATCTGAGTTTTCATGGTTCTCTAATACTTGTGCAGCCATGCTCAGTGGCACTTTAACCCAACACACAACTAGGTGTTATGAAACTTCCCACTGAAATAGATACTATTTATTAAGGATCCTCTGCTAATCTGAAACTGAGCTGATGCTTATCTGGCAAATCAAATTCTAGTGTCTGTTTTGTGGTGCTATGATGTGAACTCAGGGCCTCACCCTTGCTGAGCACTTGAGCTCCTGCCTGTGATTGGTGTGTCTTTATTTCATAAAGAAACATTGTTAAGGAAGTCTAGGAGTGGTGCTGGCATTTACCTATATTTCTAACCACTCAAGAGACAGATACTGGGACGATTGTGGTATGAGGCCAGTTTGTGAAAGTCTGGTGAGACCTACCTCAACACACACCGCAGGTGTGGTAATTGATATCTGTAGCCCCAACCATATAGAATACATACATGGGAAAATTATTTTCAAAGAGCACTATGGGAAAAATGAGAAAAAACCTAAAATATAACCCTCTCTCTCTCTTTCTCTCTGTCTCTGTCTCTCCATCTCTGTCTCTCTCTGTCTCTGTCTGTCTGTCTGTCTGTCTGTCTCTCTCTCTCTCTCTCTCACACACACACACACACACACACACACAGGCTGCAAGCATGACTCATGTAGAAGAGGGCCCTGCTTAGCAAATCTGATGCCTTGAGTTCCACAGATGGTCCTGTCCAAAAAAAAAGTAAAACAATGTAGAAGACCTATCTATCAAGATATTTTTCATCACGTCATTTATAACACTGACATATAAGCCATCAGTTAACTAATTACTGGCATAGCCACTATAGAATAATATACAGATATTTGTAGATGGCGGTGAGAAAAAATTCAAGGGCACCCAAGATCAGCCACACACTGTGTTTTCAGAGCAATGGAAGCAACCTGTGAAAGTGGGCAAAGCACTGTGATCATGGCTGGAATGAACCGTTCACTCCCCTTCGATGTTCTTTCTTCCAAACCTCTGGAGACACTTAAAGAAGTAAAAATCCTTTAAGTCACAAGTACTTCTGACACTGAATTAATGAAGAAGTCGCAGAATGGCTGATCTCCCAACAGGACAGACATGGTGGGTGTGGGCCTGAGTCCTGGCATAGAGCCGTGGGCATCCCTAGGGTAATTGGCTTTTGCATACTGAGCTGGGGCGGGGTAGGGGTCTTCTTTATGGTTGGCCAGGCTTAGGGATAAAATATGAAAATGGGATACTTACGCGAACGGGGTGTAGTTGTTACATCCCACCAATCTAGAAAGAAGAGGAAGGTTACAGGATTTTTAGCGACTGGTTTTTAACTCCATGAGTGTTGCCTCAGGAGACATGTTAAATCCCTTATCTTCTGTGGGGTTGGGGTGCTCAGCAGATGTGGAGGCAGAAGGATCGGATGGAGAGTTTAGGGCCACCTTAGGCAATCCCAAAAGCCTTCCCTCCGAAATGAAGTCCTTTCTCTAACTACAGAACTTCTCAGGAGAGTCCTGGTGGCAGCTAGTGGCCTGTGGAGGCTGCGGTTCACAGCTCATTCCCACATAGTTCACACACAGCATTTTCAGTGTGGCACGAAGAGCAATACTTGCTTGTTTACTTGCTTGCTTGTTTTGTCCTGTGCTGGGGCTTGAACTCTGAGACTTATACATCTTGCTTGGCTTTTTTTTTTTTTTTTTTTGCCTAACAAGCAAGAGACCCTGAGTTCAAACCCTAGTGCCACCAAAAGAAAAAGAGAGGATAAGGGAAGAGGGAAAGGGAGAAGGGGGGTCCTATTAGAAACCTGTCAAGATTATATGATGTGAGTTCTGAATCTTTCTCCTGGTGGGACATTGACTTGGGACAAATAACTACTCTCCTCCCCTTACATACAAAAGCAAGCTGATAGTGAAGGATTTCCCCCAAAGAAAAGAGAGGGCCTATGAAAAGCCTAAGGAGAAAGTCAGTCTTGGACCTTCCGTTCCAAGCTGTACTTAGAGCACAACAGTAAATGTCCTGCGCAAGGAAGCCAGCAAGTTCCCTTCTAGCTCAGATTTTGAGTGGGGCTCCTGTCACTTGCAGACAAAAGCATCCTGACTCAAAGACCCACTTACAGCACAACGCAACTGGCAAGGGAAAGGAGCCCCCAAGTGACCTCAGCAGTTCCCCTCAGACCTGTCCGTTAGAGGGCTGAAGGCAATTGCTTTAGCTTCTCCCATATATACTTACCATAGTACGGAGTTGTTGTATGCCACCAAGCTAGAGGAGAAAACAAAGCTGGATTAGAGGGGAGGACTGTGAATCACAGCTGGGTCCCCTGAGATGTGGCTGGGACCAGAGGCAGGGGACTCCGAGAAAGCCAGTGGTCAGCAAATCATGCTCCAGAATATATCTTCCATCTAGTCCCAAAGGGAACTTTAATTCTCTCCAGTAGGAGGGAGCTTTGGGAAAAGAATCACTTAGTCTCCTCCCATGTGGCTTTTGGTTTAGATGGTGCTTTCCAGCAGAAATAGCCCAAGACAGCTCTGCCTTTGGTCCCCAAGAGCACTGGGTACGCGCTGTTGAGCACCACAGGTCAGGAACTGGATCTGTATTATCCTTCTGGAATGGGCAGAGCAAGAATGCTCCACAGTCCCCTCCTAGAGCTACCGGCTGGAGCTGTAAAGAGTATCAGGAGAGAGGAACACACGGGAGTGAATTCACAGTGGGATTTACCTGGAACGGTAGTCAATGGCCTCCGGACCGCTGCAAGAAAGGGAAGGTCAGGTCAGAGGCGCTACACCAAAGGAGGCAAAGCTGGGGTGCAAAGGGAAGATGCTGAGCAGGGTTCCCCCTGCCGCAGAGCCACCCCCAACACACACTCCCGGAAGGACGCCCCCTACTGGCTCCCCGGAGGAAGCAGCAGGCAAGGACCCAGGCTCTCAAGCCTCAGGTCCGCTGTGTGCATACACACATCTGCCACCCTCCGCCCCAAACTCCTTCTTTACAGACCTTTGCACTGGACGCCAGAAGTGAATGATGGCAGAATCAAATTCTAGGAGTAGGGAAAGGTGACCTGCTCAAACTTGATTCTCAGGCAGGGAGAACTAGCTGGTGTGGGGCTCACCTGAGCAGACGACTCCAGCATCTTCCTGGTGTCCACAGTTATGGGAGAGCCAGCCCCGGTGGTTACAATTCCACAGGTACGACTCGTGCCCTGAGCAGGCCACATCATCCAAGACAATGGGTCCTGAGCCCTGACCAAACCGGGCATTCCCCGGAGCCGACAGGGCATAGCCACAGCCCAGCTGCCTGCAGACCACGTTGGCATCATTGGTGTCCCAGCTGTCATCACACACGGTGCCCCAGGACCCCTGGTACAGGATCTCCACGCGGCCCTGACACCGGTCTCCTCCGTTCACCAGCCTCAGCGCCAAACCAGAATCTCCTGCTGGAGAAGACACAGGGTTCCTACTTAATCTGATTCTGTGCAGCTTATCAGGGTCAGGAAGCTGGGGTATCACCACTGCCCCTCCCTGAAGGGTAAAGTCCGAGGGTAAATGGACAGTGACTGGTTTCCCTGGGGTGATCCTGAGCAGCTCTCATCCATGCCATGAGAGCCCTGGAGAAAGGCCGACCCGCCATCGCCCCCTATCTGGATTGTCCTCTTCTCTGACATCTTTTGCTCCCCATTCTGCTACCATTACCTCTCTGACACAGCCACACACATCTGCACTTCCTGCAAATATACCAGGGAGCAAGCTGGGAAAAATTAGGTTCACTGGGCACTGGAAGAACAAGGCAGCTGCCCCTTGATGCCTAGCAGAAGCAGAGGGAAACTGAGGAGGGTGAAGGAAGCAGAGCCATCTGCAAGCTTGACCTACAGGAGTGCACTGTACATGTGCATCTTCACACCAGCATCCTGTGCTCATCAGCAAGGTGAGTGAATGGATGGCCTCACATGAGACAGAGCAACAGAGATCAAACAAATGACTTCTAAGGACAAGGGAGACAAAGACCTCTACAGGACCAGGGGAACAAATGACCTCTACAGGACAAGGGACGCACCTTGGGTCCCTGGCAAAGGATGTCCCCAGTTCCCAGCCAGAAGATGGTGGAAGCTCACATCAACACCAGGCATAGAACCATCTCACTATGATGAAATCTATTTCTCACCATTCAGATGGGTGTGGGTAGATGATGCTTGTTCCTTGCATTCAAGGTGCCCTACAGGCTCAGGTTTTGTCACTGAGGCTACCTGGGAGTGACGGATGCTACCTTCCCGTTAGAGTCAAGGGTCAGCTACCAGAGGAACCTCAGCAAACATCTGCAGGGGCCAAGCGCCGCCCTCCTCATTCCCACCCCCTGCAGCATGGGGTAAAGTCTGCCCCAGTCATTCCAAAGATGTGATTCTCCTCCCAGCCCCTCTGGGCTCAGCGACTGCCCGAGGAGTCTTCCACGACCAAAGGCAGCTTGATGATGCATGGGGTACGGGACACCCTACAACCTGCCATCGGCCCCCCTAAAATCATCTCAAACGAGTTGGAAGAAGGAAGCAGCCTTTCCCTCCTTTTTAAAGACTTAGTGAAAACAAAGAGTGAGAAACAAAGACATATTCAATTTGAGTACAACACAATAACCTATCAACTCTGCATGGCACCACCAATACCCAGAGACCAATACCCAGGGCCCAAATGTCCCTACTCAGATCTGAGCCTGGATGGGCACCAGCCCACAGGGCCCTCTGTCTAAGGAGGGAGCAGCAGAAGCATACCACAAATCAAAGGCACCCAGAGGAAGCTGTGGGAGCAGGGCTGGGGGACTGATCAGAAGCTGTTCCCAATGGGTGGGGCACGGATCTTGGAGGCCCACTTGTGCAGATGACACCTGTGTCTGCATGGTGTCTGCGGTTGTGAGAGAGCCAGTCTGGGTGGGCCAGTGCTGATAGTGAAGGATTTCACTATCCTGGTAGGATTCACTTCCCAAGCAGCACACATCATCCAGCACAACCGGCCCTGAGCCCTGACCACACGGGGCATTTGCTGGGGCTGAGGTAGCTGAGCCACAGCCCAGCTGCCTGCACACCATGTTGTCATCACTAGTGTCCCATCTGTCATCACACAGGATGCCCCATGCCCCCTGGTACAGGATCTCCACCCGGCCTTCACACCAGCCACTCCCATTCATCAGCTTCACATTCAGTGCAGTATCTAGAGGGGCACAGAACACTCCATCCATCTCTCCCTTGACTTCAAGGATGCAAGAAATGGTCTTCACTAAGGCGTCTTAGGAAGGGACAGGCTCACAACAGATCACCAGCTTGGCCTGCTCTGTTTGCCACTGAACCCACAGAGACAGGGGCAAGGCAGCAACTCCCTCCACCCCCCACCTATCCGTCACAGAGCCGATGCTTACCTGTTGATTCCAAAGTCCTGAAGGCAGGTGATGTGTTTGAAATAGGCCCTAGAAAGAAGAGGTAAAAATCGACTTCAAGTGAAGAAAGGACAACACTGAGTGCTCTCCCCACCATACAAGACTCATCAGCAATTCCACTTGTAGCTTGTGCCACAAACTCCTTGGTCATGTGCAACAGCTTCCCACCTAAGACCTCATCCGTAGGACAAAGGCCCTGCCGACCCCATGGCTGACCCCCATCCTTCTCCTCCAGGGATGTTCTTTCTAGTGAAGGAAGCTTTGTCTGTTCCTTTGCTGACCATGTGCTGATGGGTACACGTGACACCACGGTGCACACTGGGATACCCAGCGCCAGAAGAGCAGGGTGTAGAACATAGGAGAATCCATGCACTGGTCACTAGAAACTCCCTCTTACAACCTCGTGTACACCTTCCTCTGGGTGCAGACGCGGCCCTGTGAAGTCTGGGGGAGTTTCTAGGAGTGAGGGGCACAGGCATCTGGCTGATGTTAACACGGCGCTTGCAGGCCAGAGATGATCAACATCACTTCCCACTGGACCGTGTCAGCCTGGAATCTGAAAGGACCAAGGCTCATGGGATGAGTGACTCCATTTCTGAAGCTGAAAACATCACCCACTGAGCCCCTATCTAACTGTCTGAGGCAGACCTAGAAGGCTTGAGAAAAGAAGATTGCTTCTGAATTCCAACAATTCTGATGGCAGGTGGAAAAGCATAAACATCTCGAGTCAGGACGCTGGCACTCACCTGGAGAGATGGTGGTCTGGCTGTAGAAATCTATGAGAAAGAGAAGGAAGGTTAGATTCACGTGCACGCATGCCTGCCTGGAAGAACAGGTGGGAGAATTTACAGGCTGAGCTGATGACCCACACGTCCCCACGCATGAACCAGCCAGGGGAGCTCTGAATCCCTCAAGCACTTCAGGTAGCTCCCCTGTCCCCCTTCCCAGCCACACCCTGCATCTGTGTGCTTGAAGGTCACTCTCCAAAAGCAGGAATGACACAGCCACCCTTGGAGAGCCCACCACAGCCTCTGCATGGCCATGCAAAATCCATTTTCAGCAATGAGGCATTACAGACCCACTGATGCATCCTTGAGTTGAAACGAATCTGGGGCCTGACATGGAGTCTGCAGCCATGTTCCAGCCCTGTCTGCCTTCACTCGCCAGCACCCTCCTTGCTGCCTGCCATCACTGCACCTCACCTCCAGCACAACGATCCCCTGAGACCTCTGAACTTTTCCCATAAAGGACTGCAGCCTGGACAGGGGAGGCTTTATCAACCACATCCCCTAGGACAGGGTGTCAGGACTCTCTGGGACGGGAGACAGCTGGTTGTTACTCAGCTATAACCACGGCTTATTGCTTCTGCCCTCAGGATACTGGACTGGGGCCTTTCCCATGGTGTTCAATGACCTCCAAGACAACACAGGTACTGTTTGCAGAAGCCAACATGTGTCGAAACACCATGGCTACGCAGCCCCGAATTGTACCTCGAGGGTAAACTCTCGAGCCACTGGGTAACTATGAGAGATGGAGTCAAAGCTCTGAGTGAAAGTGGTATTTTCTCTGAATATTCATGATCCAAAATGGGGAGTAGATATGAGTGGCATGAGATTAAGTTCTAGTCTTAGAACTTAATCCACTTGATGAAAATCCACTCTTGATGAGAGGGACCTGGTAGGTTTGGGGACCCACCTGAGCAGACGACTCCAGCATCTTCCTGGTGTCCACAGTTATGGGAGAGCCAGCCCCGGTGGTTACAATTCCACAGGTACGACTCGTGCCCTGAGCAGGCCACATCATCCAAGACAATGGGTCCTGAGCCCTGACCAAACCGGGCATTCCCCGGAGCCGACAGGGCATAGCCACAGCCCAGCTGCCTGCAGACCACGTTGGCATCATTGGTGTCCCAGCTGTCATCACACACGGTGCCCCAGGACCCCTGGTACAGGATCTCCACGCGGCCCTGACACCGGCCTCCTCCGTTCACCAGCCTCAGTGCCAAACTGGAACCTGGTTATAGACAGGGCGCAGAAAGGACATTTATCATCAAAAGCTGTTTTCTGGGCCTAACTTGCATAGCTGGTATATAGCCAAGACCAGTCCTCCTGCAGTTTAAAGTCCATACAACAGTATGCATTGTGTGTTCCTTCCCCAGGGCCTGTAGCCCCTTACCCTTATCCTCACCCCAGTACCACGTTGGGATGCCCACCACACACCAGGCTTTAGTCACTGAGGTTGTTTGATTTGCCATGACCCAGGTTGATCACCCTGGATGGCAAAAAAAATATCCCTGCCCTGCCTCTACCTTGCAATCAAGACCCCCAGGGACCCCTTCCCAGGGACCATAAGAGCTGGAGATGAGACTCAGAGCAGGGCACCCTGAAACAATACAGGTCTCACTCCCACAGGCCTGGAGACCTTTGTGGAAGATTATCTTACTCTGAGGCTTCTGACTCTAAAGTTTCTTCTGAGAGAACTCAACCCTCACCCTACAGCCCAAGGATTTTTGTGACCTGAAGAGACAGAAGGGAGGTGGGGGGGGGGGGGAAGTACCTGTTATAAATGTTTCATCAGGAACTGTTGTGCCTATGGGAGAAGAAAAAGAAGAGAAGAGGTAGGTCTTGCTTGCTGATTCTCATAGAAACCTGGACCAGGCCGCATGGCCTTCTTTGTTGCGCCTGTATTTTGCCCCTTTGAATATACTGTAGTTCTTTACTCTTAACCCAGTCAAGATGTCTGAGGTCTTAAAAATCATCCCACTCCAAAGTCCCAGCAGCATGGTTGATGCCTCCACATCTTGTATTGAGAAGGTAGAAGAGCTTCTCAAACAGGAGCCCATCCCTCCCTCAACACCAGACAGGAGACTCAGCCCTCTGAGACTCCAATTTCCACCAAACCAACCGACAGGGATGCGATAAGGTAGGAGATGATTTCAGCCTCATCCCACCCTCTGGAAAGTGACCCCAAGCCCAGGCGGGAAGGTTGTTTACATCCTTATGCAGGTGTGGCAATGGTCTGCCTCCCACTCCTTGACAGACAAGGAGAAAGGCTAAAACTAGACTTGGAAAAGGTTCTCTTACCAGGAAGATCTGATGACAGTAATCAGCTCCTGAAATCTCTCTTGCTCCCTGTGTGTCTGCCCCAGGCTCCTAGTTCTGAACTCATTCATGTGACAAAGGCCCTGCTGTCAATCAGAGTGCCACTTCCATCTCTCTGAATTTGTGACATTTTCACTCAGCTAGAAAACCGCTGCCCTCCATCATGCCCAATGACTTCTGTGTCCTTATGGCTATGGTTGCCCTCACACTACCGCTTGGGTAGGAAGGGTGAGAGGCACCAGACAGCAAGCCGACGAGGGCAGCGTGAGGCTCTGTGGTGAGGAATGCACCAGAAACTTCCATCACCTCCTTCCTGCCCGGGCCTCTCCTGGATACAGACCTGCCCTGTAGAATAAGTATGCTACAAAGGGGGGGCCAGAAAAACAGAGCCACCCCAACCCTAGTACACAGGAGTACACTGCACACCCGTGCGGATGTATCTGCACAAGGGCATACACCTGCACCTCCATGAAGGAGAAGAGTAACAGGTGTCATGAGCTGAGTCAGCCCGGCAGGGACGGTGTGAGGGGACCCCTGGCAGGAGAGGAGTCCCCAGGAGAGGCTGGAAACTCATATGAGCATTCCCTTTTTTGGGTCCAGACACAAAAATGCTAACTGTAAATAAAAGCTCCTATTTCTCACCACCACCCTCTCCTCAACTCCCATCCCCCAAGCCATTAGGTGGCTTCCACATGCTCCTGTGGTGTCTGCATTAAGGTCACAGTACGGAGAGACAGGCTTTGTCACTGCTGGTCAGCCAGGCTGTGCTGATGAGGTTAACTTCTCATGGCAATCAAGGTTCAGGCACCCAGCGGATTTAAGCAAGGTTAAGTATCAGCACTGCCTTTGCCCTGGCCCAAGCTCCTTGCTCTTCAGACATGGGACACACACACACACACACACACACACACACCACCACCACCACCACCACCACCACCACCACCACCACCACCACCATACCATACCATACCACACACCACACACATACCACACATACAACACATACAAGAATCCCATGGAGAATGAGAGGGGGAACTGACCCCACCCATCCTGGAGGTTTTTCCACTATACTTCATCCACTGTAATCAGGGCACTCAGCTTCATGTCTGAGTCAGGAAAGCTGGAAAATCTCACAGGACTTCTCCCTGCACTGGAGACCCTAATAGAAGCAGTTCTAAGAAAGCCCACTCTGTGGCCTATGTCCCAAACAGATCATCCAAGCCCGTCCACCCCTCATTCTTGTCCTGGTTTTAGCCAATTGCATCAGAGTTGGTCTGATCTGCTACTGTTTCTGCTACCAAACAGCAATTTAGAATAAAACCAGTCTCAACCTCAGCTCTGTGTCCTGAACTATAGAGAAGAGAAAGAGAAGGTGGTCAGGGACACCTCGCCCGGCTGACCCATGCTGACTCCTAGGAAGGCCATCAGCCTTAGTGTGGAGAATGCCCTTGATTTTTGTCCTAAGGCCTAAAGTTCCCATGGGAAAGGAGACGTGAGTTCCCTTCTCCAAGCCCAGGCTGTGAGCACCTCAAGCTTTATTGACTGTGCCTCATATCTTTTTCTGGAGGTGCCCGGCCAGAAAGTACAGGATGACCCTGGCAGGAGGGTCACCAGTTCCAGGGTGGCTTACTATGGGCTCACAGGAAGGGCACGGCCAAGGATGCCACCGAAGCAGGTCTGTGCCTGTCTCTCCGACCAGCATGACAGGCTGCCCAGCAGTCTGAGTGGATGCATGAACATTGGACAGGGGAAATAGGATCCCAGACTCTACTTTGGAGCTCCTTGGAGATGCCTCATCCTATTGATTCCTCTCTGTCTGGGAGAAATGATCCATGGAAGAGATGTTTGTTCAGGCCTGAGGCCTCTTGGGGAGCCGAGCAGACCTCCTCCTAGGCCCTCTGCCCCTGCTTTGGATAGTGATGAGCCCATGGGTGCACGATGTGGGCAGAGAGACTACAGGGATCCCACACAATGATCTTTACCTTCTGGTGTTGGCGTGTGTCCCTCACTGAGCACTTCTGCAGAGTGGAAAAGAAAGAAGAGGTCATTGGATGTTATCTCTCACTGGCACAGCGGTAGTTCCCCGTTTCCCCTAGCTCAGAAGCAAAGGGTGGGAACACACTCCCTGAAGGCTATGATTGCTAAAATGCTGATTTTTCCCCCTTATGAAAAACCACTGATCCTTCTGTCACTTTGCCTGTAAGATGCCTTCAAAAGTGTATTTATTCTGCTCCTGTCTGCTGCTTCTACCTCCTCTGTGTCTAATCTCCATCTAAAAACAAAATCACCTCATCCTAGTCATGAGACGGGTCTCCAAATGACATCTGGCAATTTCCATAGCTGACAGACACTCTCACATGACAAATAGTTGCCATCATTGAGATATCCCAAGGAAAATGACCCTAATCAGAAAAGAAAGGTCATTTCTAGAAATGCATTCTGGAATGCTAAAATAAGCACATGCACAAAGTGGCTGCACAGAATTCTGTGAGCCTTTGGGTCATGCATTCCTAGGGGAGGCTGGCCTGTCATGGTCACGCCCTTGTGCGGTGGTAGGCACATAGTCCAGGCCACAGGGTGGGCATCAGGGACCAGTTTAAATAGAAACTCCTTTCTGGAGGACACATGATGGACTGGCATCCTGGGAGGGCTCTTTGTGGATTGAAGGACGCCTTGAAGGTTGAATGTAGCACCATGTGAACAGATGAGAAAGGCAGCCTTGGGGGTCATTGAGTTGCATGAGGGAGACTTCCTCTTTTACCCGATGTGTTTAGCATCATTCACTTACCTTTTAATTCCCCAAGAGAGCACATATTAGCCACTCTTCCATTATAATCTGGTGCACATTAAAAGCAGTGAGGACCAGCAGTTTCCCCGTCCTCTCCCACCTTTGCAGAAGGAGAGGCTGTGGCTAATGCCAAGGATGCTCGCGACACCACTCATCAGAGCCAGCCCATTGAGTGACGGCATCTGCAAACTCTGAGGGGAACCTAGGCTTTGGACCATGGGCGGTCCCTAGACCTCTCTGAGCCTCAGTGTCTTTATCCGTGCAAAGCAACAGCCCTTGTTGTATAACAGCAGCTAAAGCGAGACTCACAGCAGAGCAAGTGAACAGTGCAGTGTGCGTGTACGCGTGTGCTCACATACACATGCGGTATTGCGTTGGAGTGCGCATGCAAGTGTGAGAGGCCACAGCCACGCTACCTGAGCAAATGACTCCGGCGTCCTCCCTGTGGCCACATTCATGGTTGTACCAGCCATCGTGGCGGCAGCTTGACAGGTAGGGCTCCCATCCCGAGCAGTACACAGCACCCAGGAGGATATTTCCCGAGCCCTGACCAAAGTGAGCCCCACCCAGGGCCGACATGGCCCGGCCGCAGCCCAGCTGCCGACAGGCAACCTCTGCATCCTGGATGTCCCAGCCGTCATCACACACGGTGCCCCAGTGGCCTTGGTACAGGACCTCCACCCGGCCCTGACACCGGTCACCGCCATCCACCAGCCTCAGTGGCAAACCTGCATTGACACAGCGGAAGGCCTTGGTCTCGGCACCCTCTGCCCTGTGGCTTCCTGGCCAGTGGTGATGCTACCTAGCACCCCTCTTTCTCCTTCCTCCCTAGGCTGCGTCCATCTCCAATTCTTCCCCTTGGGATTTTAAAGACAGCTCTCTTCCCCCTCTTCTTGCTTTCCTACAACTCCCCCAGAGAACTTCATGCCCTCTGAGGACCCTGTCGACAGCAGGCCCCAGAGCTACCTCTCCAGCTCTGGCTCTGCTCTGACAGTCCCATCCCCAAGCTCTACACCCAGATTCTGGGAAAGTGGTCCCACTCCTTAGCAACCATCGATCATCACCAAAGTTCCCTCCAGCTTCCCTGCAATGCCGCCAGGGAGCGCTGTGATTCAACCTTGGATGTGAGCACCACCAACATTTTTACTAAAAGTAAGTGGTTGTGGTGACAAAGTTAAATAAAGCAAGGAGGTTAGAGACAAGTGTTCAATCATTTTAGATATAGCACACAAAAAAAATACATAGTGCTCAAACTATCTACACAGGGCTGGGGGTGAGGCTTAAGCAATAGAGCACCTGTCTATCGAGTACAAGGCCCTGAGTTTAAAAAAAGAAAAACAATTGTGTACACATAGCTCTTGTTAGCAAAACAGTGCTCCTATGACTACACTGAGAATGTAAGTTCTCACTGGGTACTGTCCCAGGCCGGGAGAGGGGGGTAGGGGGTGGGAGGAGGCGGGGAGGGCAGTTCCCAGTGTGTCCTCGTGTGTGGTTAACAAAATTGTAGACTCCTCAGCCCGCCTCCATCTCTGTGTTAGCCTCTCCCCAGAGAGGGAGGTGAATCCCCAGCCCTTCATTTGACTGATGTACTTGATTTTACTCTGTACTGAATATGGAGGTGAGGCAGGACAAAACTGAAGAACGTGACTCTGTTGCCAAATGATCCGTCCATGCTATCGCCAGAGGAAGTTTCTGTCGACTTTGTGTTTCTAGAAAGGACACGCATCACACCTTTATGCTAGCCTCGTGTCAGTTACTAAGGCTTAGTGAGGCGACATTTACTGTCTGGAGGATTTTTAATGGGTTTCATCACAACATCTGGATTTATTCTCAAGAAGGAAATAACTGCATCAGGTGAAAAAAAAATCTGTTATAAACTAAACTGATTCTTTTCAAAGTACTTACCAGTTAGGAAATCTGAATCTGTACCTGTAATGGAAGAAAAGAAAAATCAGACATGTGTCCTGACAAAAAATCCTGTGAAGGAACACACCTGATTCTGACACAGAAACAAGCAAGGATGTGTGATCCTCAGCCAGTCCTGAGGTCGTGTTGCCTGACCCCCGGGACAGGGGGTGTTCACCTCTGCTGTGTGGCTTCCTGAAGAGCCACGCCAGTGTCCTTCTCTAATTCCAGTGCCTTCCATGGGAATCCAACGAAAGAGTACAAACACTCAGTTGAAGATGCCAGCTGTGTCTGGGAGTTCCACCCTCACAAGTTCAGCAGATGGAAAGTTGTGGGGAAAGAGGCTGCAGATGTACTAAGCAGGCAAAGGTTTCTTCTCTTGCCACTATTTCCCTGCCCAGTGATTTGCACAGCATGGACACTGGGTTAGGAATTGGAAGGAGGAATGAGGAGAGGATTTACAGTCTACAGGAGGAGATGTGCAGGCTGTATGCCATTTTACATGGGAGACTTGAGTATCTGAGGGTTTGGGCATCTCCGGGATTGTAAGACCAACCCCTGGGGACACGGGGGACAACTGTTCTCAGTGACAGTGAAGATGTGTGCGCTGTCATTCTGCTGAGGATCTGGTGGAAGGCAAGATATTGGGGTTCACCAGCACACACCTGCACCTCTGTCCTCCCTGCCATACCAGGTCTGCACAGGAACGTTCAGACTAGGTACTCTACTAAGTTCTTGATAGTGCTGAGCTGAGTACCGAATAAGGATGATACCTGTGCCTCAGCATAGCCCCATAGATAGCACGCTACACAGACAGATGCTGGCGAAGATGCCGTGAGAGAACAAGGCAGCCGCGGTGTGTGTGAGTGTGAGTGTGTGTGTCTGTCTGTGTCTGTGTGTGTACCTCAGAGTTTGGGTTTAAGTATGCAGTGTACCTAAAGTGTATCTCTTTGCATATTTGTACGTGTGTGATACATGCATTTATATGTGATACTATATATGTCTCTGCATGTTGCCAAGTGTGTCTTTGCTTGTGGGTATGGGTATGTCTCTCTGCACAGGATTGTTTATATATCCATCGTTTTGTGTTTTCTGTGTGTCCATGTGTGCATCTGAGTGTAAGAGTATGTGTGGTGGTGCATGCATGTAATTCTGCCACTCAGTAGGCTGAGGCAGAGAAGCCCAACTTGGAGCTACAAATTAAGACCCTGCCTCAAAAGAAAAGGAAGCAAAATGAAACAAAACAGAAACAGGACGTAGAAGAAAATACCAGCAAAGGGGCATGTGGGGGACTGTAGCAAATGGGGGTGGGGGCCGGGGAGCCCCCACCAGGCTGCAGCTGAGACTTGGTGAAGCCTCAGGCTTTCTCTGCATTCCACAGCATTCAGCAGCTACAGAAGATGAGACCTGCACTGCCCAGCATGTGATCGTTCCGTTAAAACCAGATCAAGAAAGGAGGGCTGGGCTGGGAAGGTAGCTTAGTGGTAGAGTGCTTGCCTAGCATGCATGAAGCCCTGGGTTCGATTCCTCAGAAAAAGCTGGAAGTGGCACTGTGGCTCAAGTGGTAGAGTGCTAGCCTTGAGCAAAAGCAGCTCAGGGACAGTGCCCAATCCTGAGTTCAAGCCCCAGAAGTGGAAAAGAAAAGAAAAAAGTTTAAAAAAAGAAGGGAGGGCTGTCCTGAAGGATAATTAATCACCAGCATGGTCTGCTATCAAAGTGACTCAGAGGTCCCCCACCACGCTCAAATATCTGAACAATGCTGAAAGCCCCTGCATTCAATATTCTCCTTCCAGGCATGGCTAGTTAAATTGCAGGAGGACTAAGAATGAGGCTGAGCAGTGTGCCTGGAATGAGTTCAGAAGGAATGACTACTTGCTCAGTTTGCAAAACACTGGCCTTGAAGAAATGAGACCCACAGAAGGAAAGTTGGGGGGGGGGAATGGGGGCCAATTTTGGATTTAAAGAAGAGCAATGATGCTACAGAGAGTTCGCACACACCCCAACCCAGCCTCCCTACTAGCGACCTCTTACATTCTCACCACTGAAGTCATCCTCACAGCTGACAAGCCGGCCGCAGCCTAGGCCTGTCCACTAAACTATCAGCTTTATTTAGAGTTTTCCAGTGTCTCCTTTTCCAGAAGCCAGTGCAAGAGCCACAGTGCATGTAGGAAGTCACATGTGGATAAAACATTAGGGAAATGCCTAGAATAGGAACTCTGGCCTTTCCAAGGCTCCTGTTATGAGCCAGACCCGACCTGGGTGACCTTACTCCTTCACGACCCTCTGTGGCGCAGGAAACATAACCCCCTTACAAATGAGTAAACTGAGGCTTACAGTGCCCCTCCCCCAACAGCTGGCCAGTGGCAGAGACAAGGACAAATGCTTAGGACAGAAGTGGGCGCCCCTATCTCTGTTGCCCTGCGAGGCCTGGGTACACAAACTGCTAAGAAGCTCTCCGGTGCTGAGCTGGCTGCAATTCCACCCCCTCACCGCCCCACCCCCACCCCCACTCATACTCTGCCCCTGCCAGCAGAGGGGAGGACTGGCTGGCCATCACTGCTGCCCAAAGCCAGGGGGCTTCATTCTGAGTTCACATCGGGCCCTAGCCGCCCAGGAGCTGCTATCCTGGAGCAAGTCACAGATCCGCCCAGCCCTGGTGTCCCCATCTACAACAAGGAAGGATGGCGCCAAACTTTGTGGTTATTGGCCGAGCTGCCTGAGAAGAGAAGTGAAGCGAACTGCCACCGGCACACGGGTGAGCTGCTGGCTGGAGCAGCTGCACGTAAACAGCACCTGGGGAAAATGACAAATCCTCCCAGTCCCAGGGCCCTGCTGCCTTTGTCCCTGTGTGGACAAGGACCAGGCAGTCTGCTCCCCACCCTCCAGAGCTGACAGGACCCCAGGGCACTGTCACTGAGCCAGAGCAAGGCTGTCCCCGCGAGAAAGTTGGAACTAGGGCCCTGCTACCTCTTTTACACACGCCCCAGGACCTGCCCATCCCCCACACTGCCCCTAGCAGAACCCTGAGGTCCAGGCCTCTCCCAGCCTGCCTGAGAACACTCCCTGCAGCGGTGGACCAGAGGCCTTGCTCGGAGATGCTGCTTTCCCAAAAGCCATCTCCCAAGTGCACCTAAACTTCAGAGCACCCCCCCCCAGGAGAGGGATAGTTCTGGAAGTGCTGTGGAAATTTGACCATTTTTACCTTTCCCTCCTGGAATTCATGAATCGACACAAAAAAAGTGATGCCAAGTTGCGGGGGGGGGGGCTGAAAGGAGGAATGAGAGAGAAGAAAGAAAGATGGGTGGGGGGAGGAAGGAGGTAAAGAAAGAAGAACAGAAGAGGGAGAGGGAAGGAAGATGATCGGTGCTAGATGAGAGAGAGCAGAGAAAGGCTGAGATAGAGAGACAGAGACAAAGATCTCGCTTTCTGACACACAGAGAGAAAGCTAAAACAGAGACCAGAGAGGTGGAAAGAGACATGAGGAGGCAAAGAGAAAGATTCAAGGAGAGACAGACAAACAGGCATGAAGGGAGAGAGACAGAGATAGAGATAGAGAGGAAGACAGGAGGACAGGTGGGCAGAGACAGTGGGAGGAATTCAGAGGAAGAGATAAAGAGCGACAGAGAGAGAGAGAGAAAAGACAGACTGAGACGAGAGAAGGGGAGACAGACACTGAGATTGGCCAGTCACAGAGATCTGCCAGTGGCTCTTGCAGTGTTTATCATCTGATGCTGAGAATACAAAGCCATGCTAGAGCGACTGAGCTGCCAGTCGCTTGTCTGAGCAGTGAGTGGACGGCTTAGACTTGGAATGGAAACACATTCCTGTCTCTGTCCGTTACTTGACCCAATTGTGCTCAGCAAATATTGCTTGTGGAGTCAGACACACCTGCAGAGGGAAGGCATGGCAGGAGCACTTTTTCCTGTTTCTTACCAAGAGTCCTAAATTGGAATTCGAATGGGAATCATTCCTTATTTTTGTAGCATACAATCCAATCTTGTGCTGAGCCCATTCTGCTAAACTCTGAGGCCTCTTCGTCTTACATCTACGCCTTTCCTGAACCCTACGAGCTTTTCTAATCCCAATCAGTCATTTCTTTCACTGAAATCACTGAGGTGATGATTAGCTTGTTCTTAGGATAGCCAGAAACCAAACCAAAACAAAACAAAAAGATGCCTTCTTTCTAAACACCAGCAAGTACTTACAACGATCAACAAGAAAGTCCTTGAACAAAACTCAGTACCAGAGAAACAGGCAAATGCCAAGAAACAAGATGATCTGACCTGCCAGAACTGGGTTTGACTGGTCTAGGGAATGATCAGAATAATTAGACATAATACCTGCAGAGAGAACTTGACCCCATAAAAGACATGTTGCGAGGATGACCGTGGAGATCCCCATGTTGCTGGTTCCTCTCCCTTGGAATGGAGATTCCTCACCATTTATACACATCTAGCTGAAAGGAGGCGTGTCCTCCAGTGGTATATTTCTATTGCTGCCATAAATCAATATGAAGGAAGTAGGGATATCGTTAATCTGTGAGAACAATTGGGGTGTGTTTGATTGATTGTCGTATGAGACATCTGGCTATTGCCCAATGCAGAGACATTAGAGATATAATTTCCAACTTCCTTCTAGGTGAACCTAGAAGGCTCCCAAGGGCTCCCTGAGAATGGACTTGATTTTACTTTTGGAGAGTTTGAATTGTCCTGTGGAAAGCAGGATGTGGGCTACTGGGCAAATAGGAGGCCAGTGCCACGGGAGAGAGCATCTCTTTGGGACGATTTATCCTGGCAGGGCCTTCTCTAATTGGCTCTGGAGGGCCTTAGCTAACCACCAAAGAATGAGAATGGCATTACTAACCACAGTAGAGGGCATGAGGGACGATTCCACAAAGACCATGGGCCTCTACTGGCTTCCAAGAGGTGGACCACCTTGTTCTGCATTTCACACTAATCCAAGAGCTGAGAAACACATGACCGCACACAGAACTACCTCCACCATCTCATGTGGCTTTGCCTGCTTGCCCTTGACGTCACATTGTATGACACCCTATCCTCTGCCTACCTTACACACCATCCCTCCCCTTTCTCTGGCTCTCTCTCTGTCTGTCTGTCTCTGGCTTTGTAATACAAATACCATCTCACTCTTTGAGATTGTTTCCAGATGCAGATAATCCCTCACACAATATGGAGATGGTTGTCTGTCATCTGTCTGTATCATGTCACGCTCCATGGTTGGAGGGGGGTGGGGGAGGAACAGATTAGCAGTGTCACTTCCACTGCGTGAGCTGGGAGCAGAACCCTGCCTCTTAGCAGAGACAGTGAGCCCAGCTATCCCTCAGCCCTGAGACAGTGAGCCCAGCCATCCCTCACACCTGGGCTCCGACACCATGCACTGTTCACTCACGGTCTTTGTGCTTCATTCCAGATGGACACTGCAGCAGACCCTGGCTTTGGATCTCACTGAGCATCAAGTAAGGGTACACAGGATTACAGCTGTGTGTAGCCCACACATCTGTAATAAGCTGTGGGGTGAGTGAGGTTCACCACCTTGTATGTCAGATCCACATGTAGATTAGATGTATGTCATTCTCAGAGATGGGAAACCGCGGCCTCCTCTGCAGAGTGCGTACCACAAAAGCAAACCGATTCTGTTTCTCTTCCAACAGACTTTTGATCCTTGTCAGGGGCCAGAGCCAGGCGCCGGCGTGGTGACACTGGACTGAATGCAGTGTCACTTGGCCCCAAAGCCAGGACAGCTCAGCCGGAGCACAGAGGTCCCCACTGCCAGCAAGGTAGTGCAGGAGAGGGGGCTTGAGCACTCTAGATAATTTTCCCAGCCTCACCACTGGACGCCCTCCTCTTATAGGAATCAGCATTAACGGCCCGAGGCAGCGAGGACTTGGTCATTTCTCGTAGACGGCCACGAGCAGAGTGGAGAAGCCCCTCTCTTCACAGGTCCGGTCAGGCCAGGCCCGGGCCGGCCTCTGTCTGGAGGTTGTGCCGGATTGCCATCCATCTGGACAAGAGACCACGGGACGCTGGAGATGACCAGAGCCCCTCCCACCTCCCAGAGGGTTCTGATTTTGAGCCCAGGAACATGGGACCGGACAGGTGAAGGCCATGGAGCCAGGAGCGTGAAGCCGCTCCAGGAGCATCTGTGGGAAGGGCCGTGCCATCTTGGGGCGTTTAGTGGCTGGATCCCAATGACCTCTCACTGGATGTCAGGTTGATACTCCCCCCGAGTCTGAGTTTGCCCTCCTGTAGCCTGCTATCACTGATGGCCGTGGTTTACACCGTGAGTGTCTCTTGTGGTATCTATCATGGCCCTCAGCGGTGTCCTCCAACCACCCCATAAAGTCCTCGCTGGATTTCACCCCTGTTAGGTTTAGAAGGCAGCTAAGGGTCATCGTCCCTGGCTGACCCTGCACCATTGCAGTACCCCAGATGGAGCGGGTCCCCACAGGCTGTTGAAGTCGGCAACTGAGAGCAGCTGGCCCTGGCTTCCCAGGGTCTCTGGCTGGGGACACTGAGGCGCCGAGAGGAGAGGTGATGTGAGACCTGCCATGATGTGCAGGACGGCAGTCAACTCGGACCTGACTCCTCCTCCCTGAAGGATGGGTGAGCTTAGCGCTCGCCAAGATGCAATGCAACCACAGCTTCTCCCAGTAACAAGCAGCCCCTAGTGAAATCTGATTGTACCCCTTCCATCGTTCCTGAAGGAAGGCTGAAGACTGCCACCAGTACTGAAGGGCCCTGCACAACCAGACCCCACAGCCCCTTCCCTTCTTCACACTAGATAGTCCAGCTCTCTCTTTGGAGGACTCTTTCCCCAGATAGCTGCAGGATTGTGTTCCTAGCCTCTTCCGGGTTTTCTCTAACGTGTCATCTCCCTCGTGACTCCTTTCCTGACCCTGACTCCAGTGCTCTCTAGCCTCTCTCTCTCCCCACCTGGTCCCTGCATTTTACTTCTGGATTCTCTTGCCTGTCTGCCCCCACTAAAAGGCAAAAATCTACAAGGCAGGAAGTTCTGCCTACTTGGTCACTGCCACACCTCCAGAGCCTGGCAGGACGCTTGGGGTGGCGCACAAGGAAACGAGCAGACTGAACTGCCTGTGAGTTTTGAGGAGTAGCAAAGCCTCTGCACAGTGGTTCTAGAGAGTTCTACATCCCCGAGTGCCAGTCCCAGGCCAAGGATCATCATGCCATTCACCTTCGGTTTGTTCACCCAGATGAGACTGCAGTATAAAGCCAGTGTGGTACCACCTCTGATGTGGTGTGTTTCCAGACTGGACGGCCTAGTCAAGAAGAAATAGCTAAGGAGTGAGAAGCACTTGGGATTGGGATAAGAACTGTGAAGAGAATAAACCAGACAATGGGTAGGGAGGACCAGGGTGAGCAGAGCTAGTTACAGAGAGCAGTGAGACCCGGAGGCTCAGAGACATTAAGTAACTCGCTGCAATCACACAGCTAGACGTGAGCACAGAACAGCTTCCCTGGCAGCGTGAATGCAAAACCTGGTATTTTTTTCCCATTGGCTCCTGATTCATGTTCCGGACCATCTGTGACTATGTTTCGATTCAGATGGTGGGCCTTGGGCTTGAGTTCCCTCTACCAAAGGACAGCCTGCTATCTTGCTACTTAGAAAACATACCCAAGGGGCTGGGAAGGTGGCTCAGTGGTACAGCGCTTGCCTTGCATGCCTGAGACCCTGGGTTCGATTCCTCAGCACCACATAAGCAAAAAGAAAAAAGCCGGAAGTGGCTCTGCGGCTCAAGTGGTAGAGCGCTAGCCTTGAGCTGAAGAGCTGAGGGACAGCGCCCGGGCCCAGAGTTCAGGCCCCACGACCAGACCCCCCCCCAAAAAAAAGGAAAAAGAAAAAAGAAAACATACCCAAATGGAATGGGGAGAGAAGGAAAACTCTCCAGGGCATTGGAACAAGTACAGACTTGCTTGAACAATCCCTGTAAGACATACAGAAGAGCGGAGGGAGGCTATTTTGAATCGTGGCCCTGGGTAGCACACGGGAGGGGCTGAGTCCAGACCCTCTCTGCTGCCAGCGCTGCCCTCCTGCTCCCATCCTCAGGTCCCAGGTCTCCTTCCCAGACAGCCTTCATCCTCCCAACGTGATTTTGCACATGAGGTTGGTGAAGCTCCACTCCCTGCCTCTCCAAGAGGCTACTGTGGCCAAGTGGGCAAGTCCAGGGAGGGGGAAGGAAGCGGTGGTTGGGAGCCGGGGACAGCTGCTTCATGAAAAGCCTCCTGGAGGATGGCAGCAAACCCATGTCAGCCTTTCAGATCCAAGCACCGCGGGGCAATCAGATCTAGTCACGCTAATTATACTCCCCAGACACTAATTGGTAAACCAGGAAACCAATTCATCACTGACAATAGCAGTGTATTTTGGCTCCAGAATTAGTCAGCTTGAGAGATCAAATTATATATCAATAGTTTGTTTGGGAGCAAAGAATGAGAACAAGGAAACTGAATGGTATCCAAAAACAACTCTTCCCAAGATAAGAGCCATGATCTTTCCTTGCGCAGTTTCTGTTCTGTTCTGAACACCTCTAAATACTTGTCCTCATAACTGTCCTTTCCACAAATCCTGGATATTTGGCCCCTAGCAGCCAAGATACACCAGAGAGTTGAATGGACTAGCTCCAAACCAAAGAACACATGAGCTTGGGGCAGAGGTGGGCTTTGCTCTCTGTGCTGAGTTAAGAAACTGGCATGGTTCCTCTCCAAAAGACTTGTACACAAAAGTCCTCTCTGTGCAGACACAGAGGGCCTGCTTCTCCTCTTCCATCTCCATTAGAGAGACTTGGGTACAGGATAAATAGGAAGCAAAGATGCCAGTCGTGTACATGACAGTCTAGAAGGACAGAACCCAATCCACTGGCCCAGCTCAAGGATACCCCAAACCAGATCTGTCCTCTAGTCTAAAAAATGGCTGCACCATTCTTGATGCTGGGAATGGGCAGGGTGGAGGGAGGCATGTTTGAAAACAACTGAAGAAGGACTGCCTGGAATTGAATGAAGTCCAGGGGAACACATATTCATAAGAAGCAGATAGATGACCCAGGATGAATGAGCTGGAGGCTCACGCCTATAATTCTAGCTACACGGGAGGCTGAGATATGAGGATCACAGTTCAAAGTCAGCCTGTGCAGGAAAGTCCATGAGACTTTACTTCCAATGGGTCACCAGAAAAACCAGAACTGGAGCTGTGGCCCAAAGTGGTAGAGTACCAGCTCTGAGTACAACAGCTCAGGGACGATGCCCAGGCCCTAAATTCATGCCCTAGGACATAAAGGAAATAAAGCAGAAGGGTGTTTTGTATCCTAATGTGATGGGGGGCCTGAATGAGAAAGCAATACTGCTCTCTGAGGGACCAGACTATTCCAGGAGCTCCAGCTCAGGTGCACCCATTCACTAAAGCCCCGGGGCTCGAAGCCTCCCACCCCACCCCCTCAGAACCCGCTGAGAGCTCGTTAGAACCACGGAACCTGAGGCTGAGGTGCGGGCTGACCATGTGAGTTTCCACAAACCGTCCAGGGGATGGTGAAGTACGCTCGCCCCGGAGGCCATCAGCCTGTGGAACCTGCCTCGGTGCACACTGACATGCCAGCCCCGTGAGCTGCAGTAGTCCCTGAATTCCAGGAATGAGGCCCAGCTGAGGCCACGGGAAGGAGACTGAAGAGCTGACACTGTAGCTGGAGGTGCAAGCTCGGGGCCTCTCTGACAATGTCAGGGAAGCAGAGACAGGGGGACTCGGGGCCTAGAACGGCCCCCAGCCACGGTGTAGGTCACTGCCACCAACCCACAGGGCCACCACACATGACCAGCCGCCCAGGAGGCAGGCTGGCGGCAGGACAGTGAGTATCTTCCTGGCTCAGCCCCAGCCCTCTTCTGGCCTTCTCCTCTTCCTCCTCCTGATGGCCTCCTATGGCTTCAGTGATGCTCAATCCACCATAGATCCCAAACCTCTCCACCCATCCTTACTCACCACCTCTACCCAGAAAAACTTCACTTGCACTTATGGGAGATTTAGCCTGAGGGGAGGGGCAGTGCTAGGGGGCTGCGGGGACTGGGCCACAAGTAAGAGGGGTCCACGCCCACTTGGCTGTGATGTCTGTGGCAGCCACACTCAGCCCCTGCAGGGAGAATCAAGAAAGCAGCACTTGGTGGTTTCAGGACCTTGGATCTACATGGTGTAGCAGAAGAGGACAGCAATGAGTCTGGGTCAGTCACTGGGGATGGGGGGGAAGGGGGCGTGTACAGAGGCACCAGGGACCTGAAATGAGGTATAGGAAGTGTACATCCCTCACCAGACACACAGTGGGACAGGAAAGGGCGGGACCTGCGCCATGATGGACATGGGCCCAGCAGGCTGCAGTCTTGTAAGTGGCCCAGGCTGGCATGTGGCCCAAAGCTGCAGATAGTAAAGGGCAGCGGGCACAGGCCAGAACACTGAGTGGCTCCTCCGAGCTCCCTGCCTTAGGCATACATGTTCAAGTAAATTTCATTTCTGAGACCAACACAAGGCTGCCATTTTTAATTGGGCTAAACAAAGAGATTTTTGAAGTCCATGTTCATCACCACTGTGAACTAAACCAATGGCCAGCTGAACAAAACAGGTAAGAGCCACGCGAGCTGTCCAGGTCAGGCTTCATGTTCCGGTTTTGCCCCAGGCCACATTGACCTGTGATCGTGTCTGTCTACAGAGGCTGATGGAGGCCGTCAGGAGCATTCTTAGCTCTGACACAGTAGCAAGGGCTCCATCGCTCTCCACAGCCTGGCCCCAGGACCAGCCTTCCCCTCGCTAGCCTGTCCTGGCCCTCTCCCCTGGGCCTCCCTCTCTAATCCCACTTCTTATCCCAGGGAGATGATAGCCAGGGCTCCTTGGCCTTGGGTTAGGAGGAGCATGTGGTCTCGTGCCTCTGTCTGTTGCTCACTGTCCCCGTCTCTGACTTCCAGCTGGGCTGGCCTTCCATCTCTTGGGATCTGCTCGCCTCCCTTTCTCACCTCTGATGAACGGCACACAACCTCCAAGCCCAGGAAATCAGAGCAGGAAGTAGTATGAGAATGAATGGGAGAAACACAGAAAAATGGTGCTACGGCTACACTGGGGTTGGAGGATGGGGTTGGGTCCTACACAGGGTACCCGCCAAGCCGTGCACTGTCCAAGGCTTGGAGTGCCATCTCCACCCTCTCCTGTCCCTCTGAGGACAGAAGCAATGCCTCTGGGCTGGCAGCAGGATGGCCCAAAAGACCCTAGTACCCAAAGGGGAGCCTAAGAAGAGGATGCAATAGCTCTCTTGTCCTCATTGCTGTACAGTTTACGGCAGTCCCAAAGCAAGCTGCGGGGCTTCTGCAGACCCAGAGGCCACCCCTGTGCTCTGGAGAGCTGGGTCACACTGGGCTCAATGCAATGGCTCAGCTCCACAGATTTTTCTCACCACCAACTACTACGTCAGCCTGCGTTGTGGGCTTGGCAGGCGGCATTGAAAACCACAATACGCACTGTCACTCCAGGGAACCAGGAACAAAGAGTCCAGGGCACCGACAAGTACGCCACACTCAGCCAAACCAAAGACAACCAAAGTGCCACTGGTGTCACCAAGATAAAGGGCAGCAGGGCCATAATGGGGCCCTTATGTGTGGCCAGTGAAGGGGGAAACCACAGGGGAGGGCTTCCACGGCACTCCCTGACACTCAGCCTACTTCCTGGGGGTGGGACCTCTTTTCATTTGTATTTCCTTCTTCCTCATCACAGCACGAGGCCTGGGAGATGCCACCTGTGTCCATGGTTGCTTGGTGTGTATGCGTGCATGTGAATGTGTGTGCACATGTGTGTGTGCATGTATGTGCATGTGTGTGAGATTATGTTTGCCTGTGTGCATGTGGGGGTCACTTGGGTGTGCTTAGGTGTAGATGTTTATGAGGGGCCCAAGTTGTGCAAGCATGCATGTCCATGTGTGTGTGCATGTGGCTCCGTGTGTGTATGTGTATGTGTGTGTGTGTGTGTGTGTGTGTAGCTGCATGCTTCACATGTGTGCAGATGTACTTGGACAGGTACCTGTTTATCTATTGCCTTAGAGGCTGTCTGGCTAGGGGTTTGATGGGATTGCATGAGCTATGCCCTGTGCTTCCTCACAGACCCCTCCCAAGACAGGCATGCGGGGTACTGCTGAGGGGCAAAGGGGGGCTCAGGAAGCCAGGGCCTGGCATGGCAAGGGACAAAACAGCAGGAGGCCTTTAGCCCCTTTTGCCCAACCAGAAGAGACCCGTTCCATCTTCTCCCCTTTCCCCTCTTTCCACCATGGCTTCCCACTCACTCAGAAAGCCAATTCCTTCCTCGGCCTCCCTCCATGTCTGTCTTCTCCCCAGCTGTGGGCGATCGGGCAGGCTCACTCACTCTCCTCATGCTGCCCCTGGCTCTGCAGCCAGGCCAGCTGCCACACACTCACCTCCGCAGTCCTACTTTATCCCCAGCTCTGCACATGCCGCAAGGCCTCCAACAGCCGCTGGGGCAGCTGTGTGAGCACCGTCATCTCTCACACTGCGCTGCAGAGCTCTGCCCAGGCAGGACAGCGGCGTGACCACCACTGTCACTCTCTTCTTGAGCTGTGGGGGCTCCAAGAGGGAAAGCAAGATGGTGGTTACCGAGAAGAGCAGGGTGAGCTCAGGACCCCAGCCATGCCTACCAGCCTCAGATCCTCTGCCCACGGCTGTCTGAAGCTGGGGCGCTCTGATTGGGGATGGTAATTTTCCTGACCCTTGCTTGCTTCTTTGCACCCTGCCTTGTTCCAAAATGATGATGCACACTCCAAAACCAGATACAATGCAATAGCAAAGAAGCTAGGAAGATCCCATACATAGAAAAATAGTAGTAGTAGACTAGAAAGAGGAAGCCAAGGTAGAATTAAAATGTAAAATTGAGATGTACCAGTAGAGATCAATTAGAATTGTGACCGCCAGTTCCCAAGCAGCCAACGCAACATAGAGAGCTCACTCAGGTGGGGACAATGGCTTTAAAATTGTCCTCACCGCCCTTGAGTGACAGAGACAGGGATGGAGGCAGAGTGGCTATGTTCCATTTCACTGCCCACAGATAGTTCCACTTGGACGTACAATCGCTTTTTTCCTATGTTTTGGCATCCAAGACTCCTAGCAGCCTTTCTCATCCATCACTACCATACCTTCAGTCACAATCAAGAAGGCCCTCATCTGGGTTCCTCTGCCTCCTCCTACTCCAGCTCACTGCTTAGAGCACTGGGCGATGTCCTTACTAGGGTTAGAACCCTCCCCCAGGTGGTTTCCCACCTGACATTGTTAGGAGAATGTTCCCCATGAGCTTTGTTGCCTCTCTATTCAAAAAACAAAGAGGGGGCAGCAAAATGCTTCAGAAAGGTAGAAAAGGCCTATCCTATATGAAATATATCCTATATTTCATATATCCTATAGGAAATATTCTCTCCCACAGACTGTAAGAACTGTTAGATTAATAACAGAGAGAGAGGGAGAAAGGGAGGGGGGAGAGAGAGGGAGAGAGGAAGGAAGGAAAGAAGGAAGGAAGGAAGGAAGGAAGGAAGGAAGGAAGGAAGGAAGGAAGGAAGGAAGGAAGGAAGGAAGAAAAACTGTATTGAAAGGGTATCTCAGGAAAGATGGAGGAGAACGGCAGATGGGGCGACATTGATCAAGATGTACTCATGATCTGACATTCATCAAGACATTGTACTCATAATCTGACTTGTCCAATGGAAACCTTTCTGTGTAAATACTTAATTTTTTTAATTTAAAAAAGATCTCAACTGCAAGACCATTCCAATTGCAGAGACATTTAAAAAAAGGAACAAAAGCTGTCTGTGTTAGAATCAACCAATGGGATGGAGCAGAAGGGGCTATCTTCCCGATGTTCTCTCCCAGCCCAAGAAAAGAATTTATAGTTTACCTATTCAATGTTTCTCTGAAACATTAGAACTTTCCACAAGTACCTCAGATAAGGAAGGGCCTCTCAGAACACCGGCTTCCTCCTCACAGCTCAGACAGCTCAGCTCCGAGATTAAGCTACGTTACTCTAGTAGCAGCTATAAAGAAAGCGGGTAAACAAGCAAAGATAAGATAGTGGCAAAACAGAGCCAGATTTTTCTACATTGACTTCCTGGTGGATCTAAGCACTACCTTCTCTCCCTGTGCCTCATGGCCTAAAGGTTAAGAAGGACTTTGCCAGCGCTGAGGAAGACCAGGGGCTGCTTTTTCTCCATCCTTCTAGAAGCTGCCTTAACTGAACCAGAGAAACCTATACATGGTGGGGTCCATCCAAGACCACTTCCCTCCTCTCTGGTGCTGTGTGTGGTAGCGCAGCACTGATCCCAAACTCAGAGGCCTCTAAGCTGGACTGGAGAAGAACTCCCAGGGGGTTCCTGGGCCCCACACTTCCAGATTCAGACACACCATGCTTAACACTGGGCCTAGAAATGTTTTGTGGCCCACTACTGAGCTGTAACCTCAGCCCTCATTTGCTACAATTCTGAGATAACGTCATGCACACAGCCTGAGGGGGATATGGAGTCTTTTTTTGTTTTTAATTTTATTTTCTTGTAAAGATGCTGTGCAGAGAGGTTACAGTTACACCAGTAAGATAATGAGAACATTTCTTGTCCTGCATTGTTACCCCCTCCTTTGTTTTTCTCCTACTATCTCTTCCCTCTCCCACCTCCCTCATTCCTCCCCCCTCACCCAAAGATGTAAGGTTCATTTCTTGTGAGTATCATTGTTGCAATGGGTCCTCCTGTGTCCTTGTTTCAGCATTTTGTTATTCCCCTTCCCCTCTGCAAATTAGATATGAGTATATACAAGGTGCAAGGTACCACAATCAAATACAGTGACAAGAGGGATATACCATAGGAGGAAGAACATACAAAAGAAACAAAGAAAAAATACATAGTACATTAAAAACAACAACAAATAAAAACCTCTTGTGTCCATATCTTGGGGTTCAGGGACATGAAGTCTTAAGCACACCCACACGGCAGAAAACTGGGAAAGAACTTCAAATCCGTGCCATATCAGATCCACTTGGGAACACAGTTGTCTCTCCTTTACCCATGGCTTTGTTTTCCAAGGTCTCAGTTACTCATGGCCATCCAAGGTCTTCAGAATTATTAAATGGAAAATTGCAGCAATAATGAATTCCAGTTTTAGGCTGCCCATTGTTCAGAGACGCATGATGAAATCCACACTGCCCTGGCTCTATCCTGCCTGGAGTGTGAGTGACCCGGCCATTGTGTGTCTCCATGCACTGCCTTTCCCACTGGCCACTTCGCAGACACCTGGGTTGTCAGCTTGACTGTCGGGGTATCACAGTGTCTGTGTGCAAGTGATCCTAAAGAGCAGCCTGAGGCTACATCACAAGGCCTAGGTCACTACCTTCCTTCCGGCATAGGAACTCCACCATCTCATTACAAGAGGACAAGTATAGACTAGATATTGAGAGAGAAAGGAGAGACTAAGTTACATAGAAAATGGCTGATGGGTTTTGAATTGTTGTTAATGTAAATTTTTTTGTTCAGCTCTTGCTTTTATTTTTTTTTTGCACTTGAATTTTTAAAATAAGTTTTTCATTGTAAAAATACTATACAGAGGGGTTACAGTTACATGAGCAAGGTAATGAGTACATTTCCTATCAAGCATTGTTGCCTCCTCCTTTGTTTTTCCCCTACCATCCCTTCCCTCCCACCTCTACAACTACACTCCCCCTCTCCCCCACCTAAATTGTGAAGTCCGTTTTTCAATATAGTGTCTTAAGGGGTCAACCTATATCCCTATTTAAACATTTTGTTTTTTCCCTTGTCCTCCCCAAATTAGACCAACATCAAATACAGTGGAAACAAGAGTTATACTGTGGGAGAGGAACATACAAAGCAACAACAACAACAAAAAAAACACATGGTACATTATAAATACGTTAGAAACAATAGCAAGAAAGAAAAAAACCATTTGTGTCCCTATCTTGGGATTCATTTCGCTTAACATCATCTTATCTGGTCATATGTATATAGCTTTTGACCTTTTCTGCTTGTCCCAGACATATACTAGTTATTGCAAATAAGGGAAACCATGGGACCTATTTTTCTTTGGGCCTGGCTTACTTCACTTAATATAATTTTTTCCAAGACCAATAGAAAGCCTACGGATTGGGAGAAGATCTTCACTAGCCATACAATGGACAAGGATCTCATATCTAAAATATACTTGGAACTCAAAAAATTAAATACCCCAACAACAAATCCTCAAACAACTGCATGATAAATAAGTGGGCTAAAGACTTAAAGAAAAACTTCTCTGAAGACGAAATAAGAAGGGCCAAATAGACACATGAAGAAATGCTTAATCTCTCTAGCCATAAAAGAAATGCAAATCAAAACAACACTGAGATTCCACTTCACCCCAGTTAGAGTGGCTATAATCAAGAACTCTAATAACAACAGATGCTGGAGGGGATGTGGACAGAAGGGAACCCTACTGCACTGTTGGTGGGAGTGTAAACTTTTTCAACCACTTTGGAAAGCAGTATGGAGGTTCCTCGAAAGACTCCACGTAGAGCTCCCCTATGACCCAGCAATCCCACTTTTGGGCATTTACTCAAATGATCACAAACAAGACCATACTAAAGCTACCAGCACAACCATGTTTATTGCAGCATTATTTATGATAGCCGAGATATGGAACCAACCCAGATGCCCCTCAGTAGATGAATGGGTCAAGAAAATGTGATATACATACACAATGGAATTTTATGCCTCCATCAGAAAGAATGACATTGCCCCATTTGTTAGGAAATGTAAATATTTTCTATTTAAAAGGTAGCAGTGGATTACGCCAGGCCCCTTGTGCTGTGTCCTGTCTTCTGGCTGCCCTC
This sequence comes from Dipodomys ordii, assembly GCF_000151885.1. NCBI lineage: Eukaryota > Metazoa > Chordata > Mammalia > Rodentia > Heteromyidae > Dipodomys > Dipodomys ordii. Next base: position 7,168,472 of record NW_012267274.1, read on the forward strand.
CGGTCACCACGGCGTCCCACTTCAGCTCTCCATTGGGGTTGATCTGGTTTGTTGGAATTGTTTTTCTGCTCTTTCTTTCCTATCCTGCTCTCATGGCTCAGTTTCCTAACAGTGTTAAACATATTCTCAAGGCTGCAGGTCTTTGTGACAGGAGTCTGCCTGCAGACTCAGCTTTCTAATAAAGACTCCCAATTCGACCTCTCAAAAAAAAATAATTAATTAAATAAAAGGTAAGTATCCCATGGTTTCCCTTATTTGCAATAACTAGTATATGCCTACGATAATCTTACCAGACAAGCAGAAGAGGTCAAAAGCTAAGTACCCATGACCATATATGATGATGCTAAGTGAAATGAACCTCAAGATAGGGACACAAGAGGTTTTATCTTGGTTGCTGTTGTTTTTAATGTACTATGTGATTTTTTTTTGTTTCTTTTGTATGTTCTTGCCCCATGGTACAACCTGTTTTCACTGTATTTGATTCCGGTGCCCTGCATCTTGTATATACATTTTTCTAATTTGGGGAGGGGAAGGGTAATAACAAAATGCTGAAACAAGGATATAGGTTGACCCATTGTAGCGATGAGATATACAAAACACTATGTTGAAAACGAACTTTACAACTTCAGGCTGGGGGTGGGGGAATTGGAGAGGAGGGGGCGGGAAGGGGATGGTAGGGGAAAAACAAAGGAAGGGGTAATAATGTTTGCTAGGAAATTTACTCATGACCTTATTCATGTAACTGTAACCCCTCTGTACAGTATCTTTACAATAATATATATATATATATTTATTTATTTATTTAAAAAATTGAATTACCATCAGAACCTAGTTTGTCTGTATAGCGCATGCTGAGTGGTGCTCCCAGGGCTCTGTGGATGTCAAGGCTCTGGGGACGGGTCAGATGGGCCTCGGTGACATGGGAAGGTCTCTGGTGATGCTGTTGAGGTGATCATTGACATTTCTGGGAGATGCCTGCAGATCTTATAAGCATCTCACCATCTAGTCTCAGCAGCAGCAGGGAGTTGGAAATGAGGGATGATTTGGGTCATTGAGTACCTTTCCTGCTTAGAATCTTAAATCGCTGCCACAATCCATCAAAATTTAGGTTCAAGATCATTTTAAACTTCAAAGTGGAAGAAAAGGTCCATTTTCACATTTTATTTAAATTTTCACATTTTATTTAAAAGAATATCAAGATAGTGTCGGTTTACATTTCCTGTTTTTTTAAAAATGTCCTTAAGGATAACCATTTGAGCAGTTTGCACATACTATAATCCTAGCTACTTAGGAAGCTGAGATCTGAGATTCAAAGCCAGCCTGGACAGAAAAATCCATGAGAGACTTATTCTAATTGACTACCAAAACACTGGACATGAAACTTAAATAAATTGAAGATGGTGGTAGCTTTCCGTGATACACAGGCATAGCTTGCTCCCAAAAGATTCTGGGTCATGAGCCATCCCTACAAAGCTCTTCTTTACACTTGCCTTTGCACCACGGAATTGTGCTGGAAACTTCACGTGTGACACTGTACGAATGAAACTCTATTCTTCAGGGCAGGAGAGAAGTCATTGGGCCACTCATCATACATGGAAAACTCTGCTCCCAGTTATCTCTGGCTGAGATGGCATTCAACCAGGCTTCTCCTGCACCTAACTCGCTCACAGAACAGTTTAAGTTTTCTTCCCACTTTTGCTGAGAAAATAGAAATGAAAGAGGTAGCTGGTTGGCCTGAACGCCTTTAAGCCAGCCTTAAACCATAGCAAGGGGTAACCCACTTCCTGCGAGTGTCCAGAGCACCTTTGTCCACTTGTAAGTGGGTGGACTTGAAATTAAAGTGAAGCCTCCTGGAATCATGGGATCCTAGACCTAGCCAGGATGTCCATCAACATTCAAGTGAAGCCCTTTCCTTTCCCCCACCCACGCCATCTTCTAGGCCATGGTAGGGCAGTCGTGACTCCCAAGAGAAGGCCCACTTCTGGCTCCCACCCCACAGGAGACAAGCCATGGGAAAGGGAAGGTGAGGTCATTCAAGGCCACCATAGGGAAAGGACGACTTGCTCAGCCTCTGAACTATGTCCGTAAGAAGCCATCAGCAGGGGGACCAAGATGGCGACGGGGCAGTAGGGAAACGCCACAGCTCTCTCCAACCAAAAAGAGAGTTCGAGTTCCAACGCTTAA
>NW_012267274.1:7177025-7245998 GCF_000151885.1 Dipodomys ordii
AAAAAAAAAAAAAAAAGAAGCCATCAGCACCTTCCTGTGTCCCAGAAGGAAGACGGAGCAAAAGGTTAAGGACCTATTGATAGGTGCCCACCACAGCCCCCTCCACACCCCAGAAACCCTGGAGCAAAAGACAGGGTTATCTCAGACCTCTTTGTGTGGCAGTGACCGTGGCCAAAGCTTCAGAGGAGTCATGGACAGCTTCCTGTTCACGCTGCCAGTGTGGGTTGCTCAACTCCCCTCCATTGTCCTCAATCCCAATGCCCCCCACAGCCACTCCCCAAGCTCCCTAGGTCTTGGGGTCTTCTCCAACCCTCTTCCCATCCACATCTCCTCTTTGTATCTGATGTGCTCTTCTGGAACCAAGGTGGCAAGTTTCCTCATCTTTCTCCTACCTGGCTCTCTTCCAGGGCCTTCTTCCTCACTCACTCTCTTCCTTAATCCATGTTTGGCCACCTCACTTAGAATTCAGACTAGGTATTGCTGAAATGCCCGGGCTTCTTGTCCTGGCCTAGCTGCCAAGCCTCAGGTCTCCTTGTGCCGTTGGCATCTGCCTGACTCCAGTCGAGTTACTTTCCTGTTGGCATGCAGCTAGAGCAAGGAGGCCTCCCTGGTGCCTCTTTCACAGCCTTCCTGTGCCTCTCCCACTCTGTTTTCTTTCCCTCCAGGGTATGTTGGGAATGTGACAGCCATCTGTCAGCACGAGCTTGTGCAATACCACTTAGAGCTTGGGGATGCGCATTTAGATGCCCTGTGTTTGGGTGAGCCGGCAGTCCTCATCTGTCTCCGGATCTCTAGGCAAGAGGGGACTTGCCAAGAAGACAGTTTACCCACCCCCCCAGTCCAGAGGTTTAAATGTCTCTCAAGGCTACCCATTTCAAGACATTCAAGAAGTGAGGATGCATGTCTGGCTTCACTTACTTAGCATAATGCCCTCCACTTCCATTCATCATTCAGCAACTACCAGGACCCCCTTTATGAAAGCTGAATAATATTCCATTATGCAAGTACATCACATTTTGTGGATCTACTTGTCCCTTGATGGGCGCCCAGGCTGTTTGAAAATCTAGGCCACTGTGAATGAGCTTGTAATGAACAACTGAGCATAGATATCTTTATAAGGTAGTAGTGTTAACTCCTCTGGGTTATAGGCCCAGAAGAAGGATTACTGGGTTGTATACTGATTCTATTTTTAATTGCCTTAGAAATTTCCATCTGTTTTCCATAATGGCTAAACCAGTCTATATTCCCAAGAGTGAACCAGAGTTTCCTTTGCTCTATGCCCTTGCTAGTTCATTACTTTAACCTGCCTCTTAGGTAAGTCAGACACAGGGAGAAAAATATTGCATGAGTTCAGTTAGAGGTGGAATAGAAAAGGAAAAAATGCCGGGCACTAGTGGCTCATGCGTATAATCCTAGCTACTCAGGAGGCTGAGATCTGAGGATCACGGTTCAAAGCCAGCTAGGGCAGGAAAGTCCATGAGACTCTTATCTCCAATTAACCACCAGAAAACTGGACGTGGCACTCTGTCTCAAGTGGTAGAGCACTGGCCTTGTGCTGAAGAACTCAGGGACAGTGCCCAGGCCCACAGGTCAAGCCCCATGACCAACAAAAAAGAAGGAAGGAAGGAAAGAAAGAAGGAAGGAAGGAAGGAAAAAAGAAAGAAAGAAAAAGGAATCCCAGCATGGTAGCACAAGTCTATAATCTCAGCCCTCAAGAGGCTATGTCAGAAGGATGATGAGCTACATAATGAGATTTGTCTCAAAAGAAGCAAGACAAAAATAAATAAATAAAATATACAGTCAGTAGGTACCACCGGTGGTTTGGAAAGAAAGAAAATGGAGAGATGTAAAGGATATAAGATAGCAGATACAAAGCATGAACAAGTTTGGAGGACCTCAGGATATGAGGCCCAGAGCTGACAACTTGAGGTTGTATTGGGGATTTTTATTAGAAAGAGCTTAGAATTCACTTGCTCTGTGTTCATTTGTCTCACCATGGTAACCATTTTGCTGTCCACAGGTATTCCATAATCTGTTGTAAACCTCAAATATCCATAATAAAATGTATTTAAAGAAAAGAATATGTAAACGAGTTTCCATAACGCTTACCATTTTTCACAAGAAACAAAGTGTAATAGGTACAAAAACAAAATCCCTTCCCAAAAGACAGAAGGGAAAGCTCCCATCCCTCTGCTCCACACTGTCAGGGGAAAGCAGGAGATTCTCCATCTTCCTGAAGACCCTCAGGATCAAGAAATCCCATGCACAGTCTTACTCCGGGCCTGGCTGGGTTACCCCAGCCCTGGTGAAGTACATCTGCCCCATATGTGGGCAAAACACTCAAAGAACTGAAAGAGATTCAGGGGGAAGCAAGTATTACATTCAGCCTGTCCTCAGAATTTTTTTCAAACTGCATCTAAACCTTATGTTCTGGCAGGAGCATCACTCAGGTACGATGGCTTACCTCCTGCCACACAATCTGGTTTGTGTTTCTTGTCCTTGCTGTAAAGGGACCACACTTGTGGACTCTTAAGAATAGTTCTGTTTTAGCACGTTAACTTCCCTACTTTTTACAAGCCTGTCTCCACACTCTAGCTTCAATTTTCTATTCCAAAATCCCTTCATCTTTCTTCAGACCGTGGCATATCTATATGGAATTTTTTGGCCATGCCCACGCCCGGCAATGATTAAAAATCCTCTCTTCTGGCCCCTGTCCCTAAGGAACTTAGGGGCATTCAATGCTTTGCCTTTTGGATAGCTTTGCTGCTTTCTTACATTGTGGATTGGAGAAATTCTGTCACCAAGTCTGTTACTAGACACATCTCTTCTTTCTGTCTCTATCCAAAAAACTTGGGAAAGGAATTTCGCTGGTCTAACGAGGTCACATGTTTACCCTTGAGCCAATCATCACAGGCCACGTGGATCTCCAAGACCATGGCAACTCCCACTCAAACGCATGAGGCCACTTGCAGAAGCAAGAGGAAAGCTGTTCTCAAAGCACAGATAAATGAACAAACATACTTTCTTAAGAGACATAAAATATCCACTTGTTGGGAAGGAAAAACTGGGAGAGATCAAGGGAAGGAGTTGACATTGTTCAAAAAGAAACGTACACTTTGCCTGACGTATAACTGTAACCCCTCTGTATAACACATTTATAATAACAATAAAAATGGTAAGAAAAGCAGATTCATTTGTATTTTTAACTCAAGCTACATGTCCAGTCTATGAAAGTCATTCTAAACAAAATGATAGAGATTAGAAAGAGATATACCATACACATACTAAATAAAAGCTGGCAAGGAAAAGTTAATTTTAATGAGATATATTGTATTGCTGTGGTAAAAGTTATCAAGGAATTTTAAAGGGAATGCTGTGTAATAATGAAAGAAACACTCTATCAAAATTTGATTTCATCCATCAGAATAATCTTGAAACATATTAAGCAAAAACTGATCTGATTTACAGAGATTAAAACCTCTACTAAGGATTTTTGCTCAAATGCTATGGATCAAGCCGGCACAAAGTCGTTACGAATTCAGAGGAGTTGTCAAATGTTAAAGGGAACAAATCATAATTAAAATCTAACGACTGGTGCAATTTCAGGCTAATTATAAAAGTTGACGCCTTTACACCCTGATTTCAACATCCCACCTTGCAAACGTCTTTCCCTTATCACTCTGAAAATAATTTACTTAGCAATAGCATGACCAAGTCTGATGGTTACTAGGAAATGGATAAATAGCCTGAAGTACAAGACATATTTTATAAAACCCGACCAAGGGTGACAGCTTCATTAAAACACAAAGGAAGTAATCCTCAACGTTGTATCACACTATCAGCTTGAAAAATGGCAGCAAGCTTAGGGAATGAAGAGGTCATTAACATGCTTAGAGTCCCAGTCCCAGGACTTTCAGCCACTACCTGGACACTCATTCTAGGACAGTGATTCTAAAGACAACACTAAGGATTACTTAGTGGTGGTACACCTCTGAAATCCCAGCACCCAGAAGCCAGCCTGAGCAACACAGCAAATTTAACACCAGCCAGGGTTACAGAGTTTCAGACCATCTTAGAATATAGGGAGATTATAGAGAAATTATATATGAGATCCTGCCTTTAAAACAGAAAAAAATAACAACAGGATTTTCTCACTGTGTATGGAAGCATCCAGTGAACGTGATATTCTCCTGACTGTTTCCCACGACCCCACTGAGCAGGACTGTTTATTGTCCTGACTGTTCACATACCACAGCCACATCTGGCCCTGACTCCATTGCACACAGGTTTAAACCCCTTAACTCTTCCTGCAAAGGGAAGATCACAGAAATAACAACCTCCCTGCAAATGCCCAATCCTTGAATGAGGCTATGAACAACAGTATGGCTTTAAGAATGGCATGTCTTTTATTATAATAAAAAATGTTATTTTAGGTCCTGGATCAAAGCTATTCGTCTTCTTGAAAAGACTTCATGGCACATGGAGATGCCAGGGCCCCCACAACCCTTGAGAACCCCAGTTTAGAGTCTCCCTCCCTTCTATCCTTCCCAGCCCTTCCTAACATCAGATTCCTGTTTGAGTGTGAGAAGAAACAATGAATCATGAATCTGACATCCAATAAGAGTATCAGATCACTCATTCAATAAGAACTTGTCTGTGTCTACTCCAGATGAGGGCCTGAGCCAGGTATATGGAATGGAAATAAACAAAATAAGGCCCCCGTCCTTGGAGGGCTTAGGGAGCAATTTGAAGGAGCACTATCTACTGGCAATAACACTTGGGAGCAATAACACCGCGGAGGTGATGAAGGGCACCTAGGAGAGGCTCCTTGCTGGAGGAAGTAGTGGTGAGCACAGAATCAAGTCATAAAGGTAACGTCTGGGCGACTCGTGAGAGAAGAGCAGGCAGTAATGGCGGAGAGGGAATGAATGGGGCATTGAGCCAGAAGGAATGCTTCACGGAGCTGGAGGCCCATATGAGCTCCCTTCTTTGTTCTTCTCTGTGCTTTGAGTCCACTCCTGGCCTCTGTTTCTAGCTGCCATCAGATGAATCTTCTATACGCCTTTAATGTCCATGGTCTAGGACAGATGTCCACATTCTACATCAAGACCTTCCACCAGCTCCTTCCAACCTTCCTGTCCCTGCATTGGCTTTCTCCTTCTGTCCAACCTTGCTTCTCAGAAGCAGGACTTACACATCTCCATCTCTTCTCGTTTACTCATCTCTCTGCCACCTTACCTACCATCCAAGGTCTACCTCACACTGCACACCAGAGAGTGGTAGAGCATGAGAAACATCTACACAAGTCACTGGCTACGCCAGACGTCTCCCTGGGTTTGTTTCTCGACTCCTGACCTAAACTATAAGCTGCTGAGACAGAGAATGTGTTCAGAAAGCTCACTCTGTGTTCAACACAGATCACAAGCCTGTGTCCATCACCTGACTGACACATGTTAGCAGACAGAATGCAGGAGAATAGGCAAGGACTCGCTTCCTTACTCTGTGATGCAGATAATTTCATTCTGGTTCCTCTACTGCCAAAATCGTCAGCCCAGCTCCCCAGCAATACGCTTGGTCACTGATGCCCACAATGTTCTAGATGCCCTGAGCGGCAGGGCAGGAGCAATATTCATTTCTGAAAGCTTCAGTGTTAATGATCAGGGGACTGTCCTTGCTATATAAATTTGGCTATCATTCAAGTGAGCCAAAAAAAACACGTATAATAAAAACAACAAGGAATTTCTGAATGTGAAGCTGCCAGGAAGCTCCTAAAAACAATGATGTGGCTGGATTCTGGGTTCTTTTGTTTTCCCCTGATTACTTCAGAGCATTGGGCAGGCGCCAGGGAGCAGACAGAGAAGAGTAGGGAGGCTCATTCCTTCTACCACAGAGGCCAGTGCGCATGTGTGCATGGTTTTAGGCATGGACAAGCTGAAGCAAAGGAGAAGACAGGAGGCAGACAGACAGACAGCTCTGAGGTTGGCATGTGGAGGCAAGCAGACAGCTCTGAGGTTGGTATGTGGAAGTTCTTCCTTTCTCTGGCCCTCAAGAGAAAAATGCCCATTTGAAGCAAGAAAAGGCAGGGAGAAGATGAAGGCTCAATCCTCAGAGGAAGTTCTGAGGGAAAGGAAATGTATGGAGAATCCATTTCCTGCGCATGGGGAGAGGGGACCAGGAAGTCCTTTGGGGTGAGCATCCAGGGAGAGGAGATTGCGCATGCGCAGAGACATCACCTAGCTCGCCCAGAGCCTCCAGAGGGTTTCTGTGGAGTATAGACTCCCAGCTCTGCAGAGCTCAGCCTTGGGTGGCCACCCCACCCTTTGAGGCCGTCAGTGCAGTGGAGAGCACTCAAAGCCCCCCACAACTTCATCTCCTCCCCTCAAACCCTGGACCAGTACTATTAGTGCCATGGCCAAAATACATCCCAACTCAAGCTGGTTGTTGTACACATTGCCGCACATACTTAATTAATGGTAAGAGTACTTAAAATCTACTCTCAGTAATTCTCATGAATCCTATTATTACAAAGAGTCTTTAGCCACACACACACACACACACACACACACACACACACACACTTTTGCTGTTCAAATAAAGTCTAAGGACAGATTCCAGAAGATCTCAGGAGAGTGTCTCTGGCAAAATCTGATTTAAAAAAAAATAAGTAAAAACAAAGAAATCCAGATAAATTCCCAAAACTTCTTTGTGCTAGAAGCACGAACACCTAGTATGTAGTTCAATGAACCATGTACATCCTAATTACAGGTAAACAAATGGACCTCGTAGTCTCTGTTGACTCATTTCAGGTCTAGACACTTCACTGTAGTTTCTTCAAAGAAGAGAACCCAAGTGTCCCACCCCCTGGCAAGATGGCCTCGCCTTAGTTTATAATCTAAGCTGCAACTACTATCAGGCTGCAGGCCCGAGGCACCCGTGGGAGCAAAGTGACCACAAACATCGAAACACTTTATACTCCTCTTTAGAAAGAAACAAGTGTGTGCTTTGTGTGACTGACAACAGCCCTAGACATCAGAAGCAAATTGAAGATGATGATGATGATGATGATGATTTGTAGTACTCAGAACCCAGGGCCTCAGGCATGCTTAATAATTGTTCTACCACTGAGCTATAGCCCAGTTGGTCTGTAGACACATTTAGACACATTTGGTATGTGTCTAAAGATCAGATTGGAACATGACAATAATAACAGAGTCCAAGGCTGCTACTCCCAGTGAATAAAGACCAACATCAGGTCTAGCCTGTTACAGCATCCTCATGGCACTGTGTGACACAATTCTATGAAGCAGATTTTGTTGGTCCATTTTCCAGCAGATGAACTAGAACTGGGAAATGTTGACACGGTGGCATGTAGATAATAACCAGGTGTTTGAGCCAGAGTTTGACTTGAGCTCAATGCTCATCATCTGTCTCCACAGCCCTTGCTGCTTCCCACGGCCTCCTGCTAAGAGCTTCAGCCCAGCTACAGGCAAAAATTGCAGCCCTGAGGGGATTTTTTTGTCTTTTATTTTATCTATTCATTCTCGCATGAAGCATCATCAAAATTCTTAATATATTAAATATATTCTAATTCTGGGTTGGCCATCGGACAAATATAATGTGGATCCATGAAAGAATTAAAAGGAGGCTTTAACTTCCATTTCCTTCACGGGGAGCAGGAAGTGTTTCTCCTCTCCATTCCTCCCTGTGGTAACCCTGCCAACATTAACATAAATCCTTCCTCAAATGTTTACCTGGTGAGACTCTCCTTTCTGTGAACTCCCATGCAATGCTTCTCATGAGTGGGTCTCCAGGACCTGTGATATCGCATGAAAACTGGAGGGGGCTGAGGGACCCCCCTCTGGTGAGCCTGAACGAGCCAGTGATAACTCCACCAGCTCGAGTGGAGATGCAATATTTCTCACCACCATAGAACAGATTCTCTGTCCCCCTAACTCTAAAGTCAAGAGAAGAGTTTGATGTCCTCTGATCCTGATCATCATCTGGTCCTAAGACCTATCATCCAAAGTTCCTGCCACCTGAAGTTCCCATGTCCCCCTTAAATCAGATAGGGAAACAAATTTTTGTTTCCCCCTTTTGCCAGGCAGGGCCAACCATCCACTCCTAGCATGAAGCAACTATAAAAGATGGACCGTCCTCCATGTGTACACCTCTTAGGATTAAAAGAGACCAAAAAGGTTTAGCAGAGAATTGAGGCAGGTCAGATAGATGAGGAGACAAGGAAATTATATTATTTTCAATAAATATCAGGAAGTCAGGCTCAGAAGGTAAAACCAGGAAGTAAACTAAAAAAGCAAATGCATTCGCTCCTACCATACCTACTTTTTTATGGTAAGTTAGATAATTAGGTAACATGAGAAGGGCTAAGTCTTCTTTCTTTGAAATGGTAAACATCTAAAAACTTCATAAATGGGTGAAAAGGGAATAAAAAGACATATCTGGCAGAAACAAAAAAGTCCTCAAGGTCACTTGACATTAGGCCTCAGCTGTCTTATCCAACCGAATCTAGTATCTAGTGTCTAAGGATTGAGTTACTAGCCTGGCATGATCTTCTGTATTCATCCAGTTCCCATTTCTTATGTGGAGAGCAAAAAATGCTTCTCTTTTTCTAGTTCTCGTACTTTAACTCTGGTTAATCTTTGCTAAAACTTTCAGAGAAACAGAAAAGAAAGAAATGATTAGAGTTCCCATGGACTGACCTTCCTTTTCAATATAATCTCTAAGAATTCTACCATTTACTACCATTTACCAGTCATTTATTCCCATGTGGGATCCAGTGCTCTAGATGCAAAATTTCTTCCAGAGTTGCTTATCACAAACTAAAGGAGCTGATTTCCTCTACATAAAATGAGCCTGAGAAATTGTACCTGTTTCCCATCATCCCATTTGGAGACATCTAGTATCCATCATGATACTTCAGTTAATCATTTGCAAAATTTCTCCACAGCTTAAACAATGACAGTAATGTACAAAAAAAAAACTGCCAGAAAGATTGATTTCCATTGCTTCATTATGCTATAAAACAACCACATTGCTGATATGGGGATTATCACATACTTGGGTTGGGGAGAAAGGCCTTGTGCAAGAGTCTCTTTATTATTATGGAGAGCACAGCTTCCCAAAAGTTTTCTAGGCAAAGTTCAGCACTGTATACTTTTCCAACTCCAGCTTCTAAGAACCACACACTCTCAGATAGTATACCAGGGGTTGCATAAGGTCTTATATGATGTGTTAAATGAAAAGTATAGTAAATTTTAATTTACTGGAATTGATCCATGATGGAGGTATCATAAAATGCCTTCTCTCATTACTGCTAATAGCTGTTAATACAGAGCAATTATGAGATACCTTTTATCCAAACTGATCTGTGCTCTAGAAAATTAATAAGAGCTGCTGGGAAGGTGGTTCAGTGATAGAGTGCTTGCCTTGCGTGCATGAGGCCCTGGGTTCGATTCCTCAGTACCACATAAGCAGAAAAATCTGGAAGTGGTGCTGCAGCTCAAGTGGTAGAGTGCTAGCTTTGAGCTGAAGAGCTGAGGGACAGCGCCCAGGCCCAGAGTTCAGGCCTGACAACCAACAAAATAAAAGGAAGTAAGTTAATAAGAATATTTACCGTAAGAACCAGATAGCTTGACTTGGGTACACTAAGTCCTTAAGTGTCTAAACATCATGCTTAATTAAGCTTATAAAATCATAACTATTGTTAATATTTTGAAAATTTTGTGTGTGGGGCGGGGCCTTAACCTTTTGCTTGGGTTTTTCACTCAGGGCTGGCACTCTGCCACCTAAACCATACCTTCACGTCTAGCTTTTAGCTGGCTAATTGAGGATAAAAGTCTAGGGGATTTTTCCACCTGGACTGGCTTCAAACCATGCTCCTCAGTTCCCAGCCTCCTGAGTAGCTAAGATTACAAGCATAAGCCACTGGCACCCCACTCTTTTGAAAAACTTGTCCAATAAAGAGAAAAGTCATCCCATCCTCAAATCTTGGCTGAAATCAGAATCAAGGGGTCTGGGATCAGCTTAAGACTGACATATGCTCCCCTAACTCTGCTGCAGGTGTTCTTTGAGACTCTCATGTTAAAAGCCATGCCAGCTGTCCAGAGACAGGGCAGCTTTCCCTGGCACACTGCCCATCGGCAGTGACCCCAGGCCCACTCACACTTTAGTGTCCAGATCAGTGATTTTAGGGCCCACCATGACCTTTCACTTTCCTATTCTGAGCCAGCAACGAAAATATATAGATAAAAGCCATTTCAACACAGGAAAGTGACTAATTTGTTCATTTATCAGCAATAAGAGACTATAACTCCCAGAGGCTGGGATGGTGAAAGCTATTCACCAAGCCCCTCAGCATCCCAGAAACCCAGAACCTCCTCGCTTCATGACCTCTGCAGACTTCACCAATCATGCATATATGTGATAGACATGCCATAGAATGAGCATGAGAAATTGTACCAGATTCCCATCATCCAACGTAGGGACATATCTAGTACCCACCATTATACTACAGTTAATCATTTGCAGAATTTCTTCACAGCTTAACCAATGCCAGTAATGTACAGCACAAAAACAACCAGCCAGTAAAATTCATTTCCATTGCTTCATTGTGCTATAAAACAACCACATTGCTGATATGGGGGGTTCTATATATAATATATACATAATGCATTTATCATATATATACTAAGATATAGGTACATAGTGTGTACATAGAGGGAGAGGGAGAAGGACAGACAGAGGGGGGAGGGGATGAGATCACTGTGCTGTTCAGGAAGTCCTTGCACTCACAACTCTTCTGTCTCCATTTCTCAAGTGCTAGGATTACAGCCATGTGCTTACACCAAGTTACGCTTTCCATCTTATTCTTTTCTCCAGCTTCTCACCAACTCTTTGCATTCCCTAGATATCCAGCTGCCTGCCTTTCTCCTTGTACTTCATCATTTTTTGCTAAATTAAGTCTAAGAATGTTTTATTGTTGCTGCCATTCATTTTAAAATGAAGGGATCCCTATTTCTAGTTGTGTTTTAAAAGTTTAGCAAAGTTATTTGTTTTATAATATCACGCTTTTGTTTTCTTTGTATGATGAGAACCTTCGGTCACTGGCTCGTTACTATCCACCATTTTTGTGTGCAAGGTTTGGGGCTGGAAATTCTAGAAATACAAACATCTAGACATGCTTTCTTGGGGGCAGAAAGTATGTTTTGTTCTTACCTGTATTGCCTTCCACAGAAGCAGTATTTATACAAGACTAACCAGTGCTCAAAATATAGCTACTAAGTTGAATTAAGTGCTCCCTGACAGGCAAGGCGTCCATCTTGGCTGCGTAAGACATCACCACACGGGTTGTTTGAGGTCTCTGAAGCTCCAGTGACAAGTGAGCCCACACGGAGTAGCATACCACCACACAAGTTTTTTTATTTGATAGTTCTTCAAGGTAGAAGCACAAAATGGATCTTAAAGACAAGGTGCTGGGTAGGGCTGTGACTTTTCTGGAGTCTCTGGAAGAGGCATTTTTTTTTTTGCCTTTTATAGAAGCCATATTGTCTCCTTGGTCCATGGCCTCTTCCTCTATTATCAAAGCCCTTCACTCCAACCCTGCTTCTGTGGCCACATCTCCTCTCTCCTTCGGACCTTCCTGCCTCCTTCCTACAATCACATTGGACCCGTCAGACAATCCAGAAAAGCCTACACTCTCTCTGTCCTCAATGCACTCACCCCTGCCAAGTCACTTTTGCCAGAGGAAATAAGATAGTCACAGTCCTAAGAATTAGATGAGCACATAGTGGGAGTGTGTTTCGGCCGGAAACTCAGACAAGTGCAGAGCCAGGAGCCCAGAAAACGGGGCTAGAAGGAAAAGAGTCCCTTGAGTGGCAGTGGCGTCAGGGTTGACTTTCTGAGAGACAAACTTGTTGGGTAGACCAAGTTGGCATCCATCAAGCCCATCATACAGCATCTATCCCATGAGGTATTATAAAGATTAAGATAATAATTAAGATAAAGGGCCCATACCCAGCACGCATGTGTGGCTTATACGTAGCCCAGAAAGGCTTTGGAGAAATCAGAGATGGCATGGAAGCTCCCTCCAGATGCTCCAGGTGAGGCTGACATGACACAGTGAATGGGAGCTTGCCAGCGGAAAACACAGCGTCCGAAGACTGACCACAAAAACACCGTGAGGTGCCAGTCCTCTTCCCAGAAGTTACAACTTCCACATCTAGAGGTCAAGGTCTCTTGCCAAATTACTTGTCTATTTCCATTCAGAAAATAAAAGAAGTGAGGGGAGGGGCCATCAAGCCAACGGAAACACCCTGGCTCCAATCAGGAAGCCGCTTCCACATGACCTAGCACCATGCTGGGTTCCTTTTTAAACAATGGGCTGCATGTATGAGAAAAAATAAGTCTGCTGGGGACTGTTGGTACCCATTGCGGTGGTGGCTGGCTGCCTGGACGAGGCTACCCTATGCCTGCCAAGTGGGTGAGTCTGTGATTCTGTGCTGCTATAGGCTGAAGGTCTCTATGCCCCTGAAGTTCATATGCTGAGAGCTACTCCTCAAGATGCTGGGCAGGTGATTGGGTCACAGCTTAAACCATGCCAATAATGTACGGCACCACCACCACCTACCACCAAGATTCATTTCCATCAAAGGCAACGGAATGAATGCCTTTAGGGACTCTGGACAATCTCTCTCATAAGGACACAGAGAAGAGACAGTATCTGTGAACCAAGTAGGCCTTCAACAGACACAGAATCTTCCAGTGCCTTGATCCTGGACATACAGGACTGCTAGAGGTGGAACATGAAGGGAGAGCACCATTTTTCTAGCAACTGGATGGGGTTCATAGAACTGACTCCAAACATCAGTGCACTTCCTGAAGCCTGGAGTTGGAACTGTCTGCTGGTTGCATAACTTGAAGGATCAGATGCAAGCACAAGTGTCTCCCATCTGGGAGCGGGTCCTCTTCTTCTTGGCACAGAAGTGGTGGAGTAGACTGACTGTTTTCACAGGATGGTGACTTGGGCCTTTCTTGGAGTTCTGATTGAGTTTCCCCTTTGGCTCCCACCTTTTATTGATTCTAATAGCCTACTGCCTTCCCAGCCAGCAGAAATGGCTTAGGAAAGAAACACATTTCAGAAACGGCCACTTGAGGACACCAGGATAGAGGCCACAGGAGAACACGAGGCGCAGATGCAGCTCTGACGTGGGGCAGATAGTCATTTTTAGCAATGGAGTTGGCACATCTCCACGTTCACATGAGTCAAGACGTGTGGCTGCGGGAGAGAAAACTGACTGGAACCGCTCAAGTAGAGAGGAGTTCATCCAGGGTGTGTTGCGGTCCCAAAGGGCCAGGATGCAGCCCGTTGCCTGGATGGGGCTCCCTGGGGACCTCTCCCTCCCCTCTTCTCTGTTTCTCCAGTGCTCTGGAACTCTCTTCTTGCTCACACTCCTCCCTTCCCTCCCCCTGCTAGGTTTTCTCTGATGCTCTAGGAGACATCAGACTGCTGCACCCGCCCTTGGGTTTGTATCTGCTAATTTTGAGTCTATTGTCACCGGGTGCCGGTGGCTCACGCCTGTAATCCTAGCTACTCAGGAGGCTGAGATCTGAGGATCACAGTTCAAAACCAGCCTGGGCAGGAAAGTCTATGAGACTTTTATCTCCAATTAACTACTAGAAAACTAGAAGTGGTGCTGTGGTTCACGTGGTAGAGCACTCGCCTTGAGCTGAAGAGTTCAGGGACAGCGCCCAGGCCCAGAGTTCAAGCCCCACAACTGACAGATTAAAAAAAAAAACAAAAGAGACTATTGTCTTGAATTTAGAATCTCCTAGCTCAAGCTGCAAAAGCCAACAGAAAAGCAGGCTTGGTTGTGAACTTAGATGATAATTTATATAAGATGGATACATTAGTTGTCTCCATCAAAGAACTTGGATGCAGAGGCCTTGAGAGATTGGAGGTCTGGGGGTGTTGAATGGAGATTTTAACCACTTTTGGAGCTGGTCTAACTAGCTGTCCCAGGAGGCAGGCACCCTGGGGGAAAAGTGGCTGCCTGGGTGGCCATCATGCTTTCTCGTCAAGTGGCTAAAAGGACGATTCCAAAGGAAGTTGGAACCATCTTGGAAAGCACACTAAGCAGTAGAGCTTTGTGACTGGAGCTCCCCTGTTGCCCGCTAGTGCTCCAATAAGGACTCCAAATTCGGCCTTGTAAGTAGCAGCTTCTCTGTGCTTGAGACTGGATCTACCACACAACACCTAAGGTACTTGCACTTAGGCAGAAAGCTTCCACATTCCGGAAAGATGAGGGTGCCCTGTGCTTGTCTCTGTCATGATCTGCAACCCCACGTGTATCAGCCAGACTCAATCCAAGCAGGAATTCACCATCTAATACTAGAAACACGAGTGCATTCAGAAGATGAGTGGAATGATGGGAGATAAGAACCCACAATCTAGGAAGTTGCCCTGTTCAGCCTAAAGGACGAAGACAGAACCAGATCAGGTATGCAACTGCCTCCTTAAATCCATGGCACACTGCAGGACCAAAGGAGGGTGGGCAGGATGCCTCCAGAAGGGAGCCTGGAGCCAAAGGGCGAGAATTTACCAAACCCAGATTTTAACCAAATATAATACTGAGTTCCGTTTGGAAAGATGGGAGTCCCGGTTTCTGCAAGTGTCCCTTGGGGGTGGGCAGCACACAGGGCATTGTGTGGAGGAAATGGAGTCGCATGCCTCCTCAAGTTCCCTCTAATCTTTGAGGGAAGTTCCCACTGAGTTAACAGAGTCCCTGTCCTCCCCACTGTCCAGGGCATGCTGGAGAGGCTGCCGGCACTGGACATGGGGAAGAGCTGGGGAGCAATGCTTCTGGCACTCTCCTCATGCTGGGGCCTGGAGACATGTGCTCCGTGGCAGGTCCTAAGAAGGACTGCTCTGCTGCCAATCGCCATGCAGTGTGGGCTCAGCAGGGCCCCTCACCAAAGCTTCACCATGATGCCCAATCTTCAGCTCAACACAGCCAACCCCATCACTCTAAGGTTTCATTGCTCAGGAAATAGCCTATGGCATGCTCTGTGATCAATGCTGTGGAAAGGTAAACAGAAATTAATATGAGTACATATGTGTATACCTGTATGCAGTTACACGCATGTATGTATGTACGCTTACGTGCATGTATATATGCATGCATGTCTCGACAGAGTTGAGCTCAAAAGACAAAGCTGATCTGGGCATAAGTGGCTCATGCCTGTCATTTAGGACGTTGAGATCTAATGGTTGTGGTTGGAAGCCAGCTTGGGCAGGAGACGCTTATCTACAATGAACCACCTAAAAGCCAGTAGTGAAGCTAGAGATCAAGTGGCAGAGTGCTCGTCTTGAGTGAAATAGTTAAGAGATCGAACCCAGGGTCTGCTGTGGCAGCCAGGAAGCAGACAGGGACAAAGAGGGACCCGGGGAAGGTATGCCCTTCCAAGGCCCACCACCCACGACCCCCTCCCATGAGGCCCCACATCCTAAGTCCCTGCCAGCTCTAATTAAGAGTCTATCTGTGGGTTGACCGTGTACGGACTGGAAGATACTTCATGCACGAACTACAAGACTGCCACAATGTACATGGACTACAGAGCCCAGGCACGAGCTTCCCGCCAATCAGTGGAGTTGGGATGGATGGGAAAGAGGTGGGTGTGGCTGGCAGAGAAGGGACAGAGACAGCAACTGGGCTCTGACAGTCTGCCCCAGTCCCAACAGTGCAGTCCACAGGGGTCTGAAGGACAGTAGCTGCACCCACGACTAGACTGCCGTGTTATCCTCCTTCGGCGCCTCATCCAGCACTGGGCCCTTCACAGCCAGCTAGCATGCGCCCTCCCGGAGCTCCACGAGGTCACTTCACCCCCTAGTGGACATATGTCTGCCATCATCACAGCTACTACTTCTAATTTCCTTTTCTTCTTGCTGAGAAGTAACTGTTTCAAGCCTTGTAGACCTCCGATGCAATATGCCTACCTCCTTGTGAAAGTCAGTGTTCTCCACGAGACAGAACCAACAGAACATTGAGAGGTATTCAGAAACAGGTTTGTTATGTTTGTTATGCAGTAATGGAGGCTGAGAATTTCCACAAGGGCATCTGCAAGCTGAGGGCCCTGGAAAACAAGGGGCATTGTTCCTGCACAAACTCAAAGGCACAAGAAGCAGCAACACTGATGTCTGAAGGCCAGCGATAGATGTCCTGCTCACAGAGAGGAAAGGAAGGAAGAAGGGAGAGAGGGAGGGAGGGAGAGAATCAGAGGAAGGGAGGGAGAGGGTAAACGTGCTCTTTCCCACATCCTCTTCCCCTGACTTTTAATCCTAGCAGGCCACAGTGAGTCGGTGATGCTCACATTCAGGAATAGAGATGGTCTTTACTCAGTCTTCTGACTCCACAGTTTATATTTCTCCCAGAAACACACTCAGAAATAATGTTTTCCCAGCTGTGTGGGCACCCCTTAGTCCAGTCAAGTTGATGCAATTACTCATCACACCCACAGATAAACAGGAAGGAATGAGACTATTAAATGAGCCATGCAGGGGAGCAGGCACCCGACTATACCAGATTCAGCAGCTCAGACACTGCCGGAGGGCCTTGCTGGGAAAAGGAAGGCAGAAAAGTGAGTGTGTTAGCAAGGGAGGCATGTTTATACAGATGGATGAAGCAAAGGTCAAAAGGTGCCCCTGGGAGCCCAAGAGAGAAGAGAGAGCCACAGGGAGGAGAAATTCTCATTTTATCTATTTGTCACAAGGACTGGTCATTCACTGCCTCCCACCCCGCCACAGGAGAGCATCTGTGCACCCAGAAATGCACTGCAAAGCTACCTAGAGCACTGAAGAGCCTCGGGAACACAAGGCACCATCCATGTGTCTATCATGTTACAGCCTCTTGGGCCTCCTTAATTCACAACAGTGTCTTTCATGAGGACATGTGTTTCTGTCGGTGGGGGGGAGGGATGGGGGTCAGAGGAGCTGGGAATGCAGCTTGCAGCCATGTGGGGGCCTCATGGACGCTGTCTGACACACTTCTGGACACTTCAGTGGGATTTTTCCTCTTTATCGCTGCTTGACTCCACAGGCTCCAGCCTGCTGGGAGGGTGTCTCCCGTCAAGATCTTTAATCTTCAGACTGTGCTGACCATCAGACCCCTGCAACCCAGCCCCATCCTGTCTGGAGTCCTGATGGAGCCCTTCCCTAGAGCCTGGGGCTTGATGGGGCACTTCACATTCTTCAGTTTTAATTTTTTTTAATTAGTAATCTTTCTATTTTTAATAACACGTTCAGGTGAACTGCTAATTTGATGAGGAAGGACAAAGAAAGCCTGTTTATCTCCTACACCCCGCACCTCGCTTGCTTAGCATCATCCCCCAGATGGGTTGATCGTGGCACATTGGTTACAACTGATAAACCTGCACGGATAGTGCCCTGTCAGCAAACACCCACACTGCCTAATGGAGTTCACTTCTGGTGTTGCACATTGCACAGGATTTGTCATTACAGAGCCATACAAAATAGTTGTGTTGCCCTGAAACTCCTCTGAACCCCACTTATTCCTCCCTCCCACCCCCAGGCCCTAGTGGCCACTGAGTTTTTCACTCTCCATCTCTTCATCTTTTCCAGAATGTTTGATCATTGAAACAACCCAGATGGTTTTTTCATACCGGCTTCTTTCACTTCGCAATATGCACTTAAATTTCCTCCACATCTTTTCATGGCTAGCCAGCTCATTTCGTTTTGGCACTGAGTACTATTCCATTGTATGGATATACTATAGCTCATTCTTTCATTAGCTACTGATGGACATCTTAGTAGTTCCTCCTGACTGTTGGCCATTATCAATAACGCTGCTCTAACTGTCTGTGCAAGTTTTTGTATAGGCACCCGTTTTCTGTCCAGAATTGCCTGTAAGCATGTTTTATTCTTTGTGCCCTTATTTTTAGCTGAAACACACTTTTAAAGTAATTTTCACTGATGAGAAAGCTGGCTGATGAGTGTTCTCCTGGCTCCATGCCCCTCTCCAGGATGGGGGTGGAGCTCTGTGGCTTCAGACTGCTGAGCCAGCCCTCCTGCTGTGCACGCACACACACACGCACACACACACGCGCGCGCGCACGCGCGTGCACACACACACACTTGGCCGCCACACCACATGCTACACGGAGAGCCAGCTCAGGGGTCCTGGCTGTGCATTCTTCGACAAGGAAGCTTCTGCTATCAGAATTCAGGGGGACAGCTGACCTTACAGACTTAGCACAGGGCTAATAATAGTTCACAGGAACAGGAGCAGGACCGAGGTTAAAACTGGGAAATAATCTCTGCCTCTGAGAGAACGTTCTCTTGAATGGACCATCTACTCTGTTCTACTTTCCTTAGTCCTTGCGGCGGCCCACTGTCTTCCACACTGACCCCTTCTTGCCCCCCCTTTAGTTACTGGGCCATCACTGTGGCTAATCAATGAGGGAAAGGAAAACAGACAGTAAGCCAGAAAAACAGCTGGAAAGTGAGGCCTCTGGATTATGGGGCCCTGGGAGGGCGTCAGATCCCTGGGCCCTTGAGCCTGTTCGCTAGGCCCAGCATCAGCACGGGGCCAGAACTCCAGCATGGTTTTGCTTCAGATTTCGTGTCTGGCTCTAGTGACTCAGCGAAAGTGAGCCCAGAGATGGACAGGACCCATCCAGCTTACGGAGCCTGGGCAGCTGGGCAGGAAGAGGTGCTCTGAGCTGCTCTCCCTTTTGTGTCCACAACACATCTGAACTTTCATGGGATCAACGCCTATGAAACCCATTTGCACACACCAATCCCTGAGCCTGGCTTCCCTTCCCTGCTATAGAGATGTCACTGTGGAATGTCACTGAGCATCACGCAAAGGGATCCGGGCGAAGAGATGCGGCTCTCGAGCCTGAGATCCAAATGTCAGCCTGGTCAGGAGGTGGTGAAGGAATGTACACTCAGCACATTGTCCCGGGGGTGGGCGGTGCCACAAGAGGGGTGGAAGAGGAGGAGGCGCGGTGCTGAGGGGTCGGAGGATGAGCAGGGATGCCATTCTAAGCTCAGCCGGCCCCGGGAGACATGAGGCACAGAAAGCTGTTTCCATAAAGACGCTTCTTATTTCGCTCTAAATTTAAAAATGTATTTGTTGGTGTTTATTTCATTTGATCTTTGCTGGTTCTTGGCAAGGGCCCATGCTGACACAATGGCTTTGAAAAGTTCTAAGCCAAGCAAGTGCTTAGTGGCAGGAAGCCGCCCCCCAACTCATCCCCCCTTCGCTCCACCCACATTTTGATGGAAGCACCAGAGGGCCTTATGAGTCAGCCCAGCTGGGCCCCAGACACAGGACCTAGAGGGTGGGCAGCCTGGCTTGGCTCTCCCAGAACTAGGCCAGGCACGTTGGAAAGGCCACGCCTTCTGATGTGTGTTTCAAACAGGCCCACAGGATTGGATTCCAAGAATTGGAATCTAACATCTGGATTCCTTTCTGCAAATGACATAAGAGCTCTGGCAGGTCCCACCAGCCGTCTCTACGCTGGAGAGAGAGGAGTTTGCCCACCTGAGCCTCTTCTGCATGACTAAACGAGGGGTCCAGGAGAGGAGTTGAGCCCAGACACACAAGGTGAGTTGCACACTTTTTTCAAAGACATCTAAGATGGGACGGCTTCCAGATAGCCTCGGGGGGTGGAGGGGAAGCCACGAGGTGGGGGGGAGTGGTAATACTATGCCAGAATGCTTGTGGGCATCATACATTGGCAGTTTCTAAGCCTCATGGGACCATTGTTTTCATGTTTTCTGGAACCAGATAATCATCACAAAGACAGAAAAGCAGACAGAGGTGAGTATAGACTCCCTGCTTCTTTCCAGTTTGGGGTATTTCCATCTTCCTGTGGGCTAAAACCAACCCTTGGCACCACAGTGTTCACCCACAAGGTACCTGGAAGGAGATACAGGTCAGCCGTGGTGGAGTAACTATGGGTGACTGGGGTATTTCAAATGTTCCTTGGTTCCGAAGTACAACACTTCAGATGAGGCACTGTCCTGGGTGCAGCAAAAGCACTGGGAAGAGTAAGAACCTTAGTAAAGACCGATGTTTATTGGGAAAATAGAATTTCACCCTAAGAGTTATGTGTGAGGTTAGGTAAAGACTGTGTGGGCCAGTGCCAGTGGCTCACGCCTGTCATCCTAACTACTCAGGAGGCTGAAATCTGAGGATCACAGTTCAAAGCCAGCCCGGGCAGGAAAGTCCATGAGACTCTGATCTCCAATTAACCACTCAGAAAACTGGAAGTGGTGCTGTAGTTCAAGTGGTAGAGCGCTAGCCTTGAGCTGAAGAGCTGAGGGACAGCGCCCAGGCCCAGAGTTCAAGCCCCACGACCAACAAAAAAAAAGATTGTGGAAGCTGCAGGGGTTGGGGGGGGGGTTACCAGGTGGCACAAAACTCTTAGGTTTCTTCAGACCTTCCCTTTGTAGCCCTCCAAACATGGCTTGGCCTCGAGCAGAGGCTGCTCTGGTGTGGGAAGGAACAGGCTTTGCATGGAATCCGCTTTTCCCTTCCAAGGTTCAATCCTGGCTGAAGGGAGCGGGAGCTCCATGAGGACACAGGGCCATTCTGTTCATTGTTGGCACAAGGTGTAGCCATCCGGGGTTTTAGGTCTCTGCCTGCACCTCACCCATCATTCACAGGGCACTCGGAGCCAAGTAGGTGCCAGGTGACCACTTCCTATGCATGAAGAAACAGCAGCCCAGAGATATGAATGCCCCAGTCTCACCGTGAGCAAAGCCCAGATCTGGGATTTGAAGCTGTGGTTATGGATGTGTGAGATGCATGCAAACTCGGAGGTTCCCTTCTGTCCGAGGTCAGTGGCTAAGACGCTGCGATGCTTCTTCACTAACTCCCCATCCTGAGAATCGAGGCACCTTTTGATGTGACCTTCCCTAGCTCCTACCCACCCCACTCCCCCGATGTCTCATATAATCATGGGTACAGTGCCCATTTAGAAGAGGCATGTAGGGAAAACAGGTGCAAGGGCGATTGTCTCCTGAGCAGAGAGAACCAGCCAGTGGGGTGTAGACCACCTCGTGTGTCTGGCTCACCCACACTGCTTAATACTGACTTCATTCACACGAATAGACTGACACTGACTTCGCAAACTTGGCAGCACTATGGCCTCCAAGGTGCGAAAGGCTGATGGGCCTAGCCCTGCTGGGACTCAGAAATGATGCCCCAAAGTGAGGCACTTTGACATGCTGAGCCCCAGACTCAGAGCCAGTCTCCTTGCGCTCCTCAGCCAGCTGCCTTCCCCACCTCTCATCACCTTTGGCCACAGGAGCGGGAAAGGCTCTAAATCTCGGGGAAAGTTTCCTTATCTGAACTAGGGCAGTTCCTTTCCCAGAATGAGTGCAAGTGTTAAGGAATGTCAATAAATAGCGGCGAGGAAAGATTAACCAGGAAAAGTGGGGACTAAGGGTCAGAGTCCTCCTCACACCCAGCCATGGACATTTCCTCTACCCTCCAGGGGTGGCTCCAGGAGGTTATCTGGAGATGAGGTCTATATAACCAGACACCTGCACCCTTGGCAGCCCCACCCCAGCCTTCCAGGAACTTCTCCCACAATGCACAGGAACTTTGTCCAGGCCACTTACTTTTTCCTAACAATCATTTACTATCCTTGAAATTGGGGACAGTATCCCCCGCCCCCCAAATTTCCCTCTCCCCTGGAAAGAAGTTATTTAAATTGCAATCATCTGACCCTTTCTTTGAGTGTCCTGCTTCCTACCTTACTTCATAAAGATGCATGTTAATAAATGGACATGCATCTTAGTAGAAATCAGTGCATTTTAAATAACAACTTGTTATATTACATACTATAAAGTGTTCAACCTTATCAGCCTATAGAAAGTACACTATGGGCTGGGAACATGGCTTAGTGGTAGAGTGCTTGCCTAGCATGCATGAAGCCCTGGGTTCATTTTCTCAGTACTAGCCTTGAGCAAAAGAAGCTCAGGGACAGTGCCCAGGCCCTGAGTTCAAGTCCCAGAACTGGAAAAAAGTACACCATATAAATATTGTGTATATATATTACATAAATATAATTGTATGTGTGTGTACTTGTTCTTATGTTTGGTCTTTTCACTCTAGGCTGTCACTCTATCACTTGAGCCACACCTCTACTTTTAGCTTTTTGCTGGTTAATTGGAGATAAAGAGTCTCACAGAGTCTCCTTTCTGCCTTTCTGGGCTGGCTTTGAATCGTGATCCTCAGATCTCAGCCTCCTGAGTAGCTAGGAGGCAGGTGTGAGCCACCAGCACCTGGCAAATTAAGTAAACTTTAATAAGGTAAGGTGGGTCTTGTTTCAATGTGCATAATCAAATTATGCCCTCTGAGCAGCTACCCAGATCCCAGGAATGTGTGTTCAAGCCAAAGTGATGGCTTGACAAGTTGTCACTGGTATGGAGCAATGTGTGCACAAAGTTTGAGAAGAATAAGGGTGATTAGAACTACACGTGAAACCGCAGCTCACAGAGACACGGTGCTCTGCTTCTAGTCACGTGTTTCCAGGCACTTCTGAAGTACAAAACCGAGAAAGCCTGGCTGACTTCTTTGACTATACAAGTACATTTTGATCATTCCTTTAATATTTTTATAAGCTAACTCTTGCAGCCATAAAGATTAGAGAATTCTGTTTGTTCTTGGGGTCTCTGTTCCATTGTATACAGACTTTTCACACTGAGTACAGATATTTAAGTTGAGAAAACAGAGAATTTAGCAATTTAGATGTTTAGTCATACAAACTGTCAGTAGGTTATATTACATTAATGTAGAATTTCAACCCTAAAAAGATGTAACGGGTTTTTTTCTGTGTAAAACATTCCTAATAAAAATAGTTTCAAAATCGATCATTTCTTTATGTTTACTTGGAGATTTCTGTAAATTGAATTTTGTATTGAAGACCACTACATCACTGTACATTAAAACATAGGTCTCCATCCATTTTATGACTTGAAGTGGAATAAATATCTGCAGAGTTTTAAAACAATGCAAGCAATGGGACACCAGTGGCTCATGCCTATAATCCCAGCTACTCAGGAGGCTGAGATTCTGAGGATCACAGTTGAAAGCCAACCGGGGCAAACAAATATGAGAGGTTATTATCTCCAATTAACTATCAAAAAGCTGAAGCAGAGGTGAGGTTCAAGTGGTTAGAGCACCAGCCTTGAGGGAAAAAGCTTATCTGGGTGAACTTAGGCACATTCCTTACCCTGAGTCTTACTCTCCTCATCTGCAAAATGAGATAATAGCTCCTCTTCCCTGGAGTTACTGGGGGCTAACTGTAAAACACCTGTACCCTGCTGGGCACAGACCTTTGTGCCATGGATTGATGCATTCTGCATCATCTATTTATCTGCAATGGTACGCTGCCCCTGTCCTGTCCCTCAGCAACACTACCAGGCCTGCCCTGGACCAGCTCCTGGACACAAAGCCCACTTTCCCTTCATTCACCAAGCAAGGAGCTTACAGGATATTTTGCTGGCCAGGCATCCTGGAATGCTTGTCACCACCAACACCTGAACACCTACAGCAGCTACAAGGCATGCAGTAAAGAATACTTGGAGTAGTAACCACGTGTGGAGAGAGAGACGAGATGGTGCTCTCAGATGGAGGGCAACAAAACAGCTCCTCATCCCTGAGCTGATTCTGCCCTTGACCATGTCCACGGAGCTGAGGCCAGGCCACATCCCGAACACCACCAAGGTCAGAGTGCCCTGGACCAGGAGTGAGACTGAACACCACTTCCCTTTCACAGAGTCTCACAGGCCTCGGCCCAGAGCTCCAGGAAGCCCCTACAAAGGTCAGCGCTGGCAGGACAGACAGCAGGAAAAGCATCATGGGGGCCCATCCGTGACCCTCATGGTCACTTCAAACCCTGAGGATCTGCTCACCAGCCCTTCATCTCCCGTGGCACTGCACACAGCCAGGTATAGCCCCCTGCAGGGGCCTCTTCTAAAATGAGCCTAGCTCCCTGCCACTGTCCAAGGCTCTACTGGCCTAACATGCTGACCCGTTAGGATACAGGCTGCTCAAGTCCCAGTAAAAGCATGGGCTTGAACTAACAAAATGCTGAGACGAGGATACAGGTTGACCCATGGTAACAGTGAGATGTACAAGACACTATGTTGAAAATGAACTTTACAACTTTGGAGGGGGGGAGGAGGAGTCGGGGAGGTGGAGAGAGAAGGGATGGTAGGGGTAAAACAAAGGAGGAGAGTAACAATGCTGGACAGGAAATGTACTCATACCTTTCTCATGTAACTGTAACCCTTCTGTATAGTATCTTTTCAATAAAAAAATATATATTAAAAAATGGGTTTGCCAGGCACCTATCATCCTAGCTACTCAGGAGGCTGAGATCTGAGGATCACGGTTCAAAGCCAGCCTGGGCAGGAAAGTCCATGAGACACAACTCCAATAAACCACCAGAAAACCAGAAGTGGCGCTGTGGCTCAAGTAGTAGAGCACTGGCCTTGAAGCTGAAGAACTCAGGGACAGCACTCAGGCCCAGAGTTCAAGCCCCAGGACCAAACAAACAAACAAACAAAGGCTTTCTCCCGGCAAATGATAGCCCTTACAGTTGGCAAAGCTGGCCACAGAAGCTCAGAGCCAAAGAGCTGAGGCAGAAGGAGGTATGGGTGAGCCCCTGCGTGGCAAGCAGGAGACAGAAGAGGTGAGGCTGCTGGCTACCAGCGGGGAGGCTGTGAAAGGGACATCGGAGGGGTCTGGAAGGGCCGGGAGGACTGCAATTGAGGAACTGTGAGCCTGGTTCTATGATCACCTGTGAGGCTAAGGAGAAATATGGAAGAAGAGACAGGATGGTCTTGGAGTTATGGCTCGCAGAGAGGCCCACGGGGCTGGAGCTGGAGCCAGAGCAGAGCTGCGTGTCTGAGCTCTTTTCCTAATGGAAGGGATAAACGTGGCCTCCACCTCAGAACTGCTCCAAGGCTAAGCGAGCTAATGACTGCTCAGTGCTCCATGCGATCGCTGACACACAGGAAGAAAGCACCCAACAGAGAATCATGGCAGGCCAGGAGAGAACGTGTATTTATCTTACTGTCATATTTTACACCTGTACTGGGAAGTCATTATTCCTCATTTTACACAAGGAAAATCAAGGCTCGAAGACACTATTATGTCACTAATATTCATTACCAAGCGCTTACCATGTGCACCATAAAATAACTTAATGCTCCAAAAAGTGGAAGAAAATAGGTATTACTATTACCTTCATTTTATAGATGACAGAAAACAGCACAGAGAGACTAAGCAACTTGCTCAAAGTCACACAGCCAGTGAGAGGCAGACACTGGATTTAAATGCAACCCTATCTGGCTTCAAAAGCCTGAATTCTAAGGCTAATTTATGTGCAAAAACCTCCATCACAGTCCAAAGCAAACAGAAGAAACAAGTGTCCTGAGAGATGTCAGGATGCCTCCCAGTGCCAGTGAAGGGTGGTACCAGGGCCAGCAGCACCCCCAGAAGCCGGGGTCCCCCAATCAAGTACCATGAAGTGCTGAACTGTCCTATCTGCAGCTTGGGCATGACCACAGGCAGAACAGCCGCCTCCCTCCAGAGTCCTGTCGGCCCCGGGAGAGGTGGTAGAAGGTTCAGAGGTCTCCACCGAGGCCCTGGGCTTCCTTCTTCAGAAGACCCAGCTGCGGTCTCCCCCATGCCCACAGGCTGATGACAGGCGGGCTGGCTCTGACCTCTGCACCACCTGGTGCTTTGTTCACACCTGACCTGCAGCCTTCGCTCAGCACAGGGACAGGCCCCCTCCCTTCCTCCCAGCCGCACACGCAGCATCTGAGAATGAACCTGGAAGCCATCAGCCACTCTAGGCGTGATCTTTAAATAGGAGGGAGGGAATGCAAAACAATGCCAAGAATGAAAAGGACTTGCTGGCTCCTTTCTGACTCCAACACCAGCCGAGCGGAGGATTGGGTTGGCCCCAGGCTACAAGAGGGCCACAGCTGCTCAGCACCACTCTCCACGCAGCCGTTGCTGGAAAGCATCAGCCCCTGTACCGCACTCAGGCCTTTGGCCTTCCACAGCCTCTCCAGCTACAAACTGGGCCTTATGGATCTGTGAGCAGAGGAAGAACGAAGCTCTAGGTCAGGACTTCCCTCCCTTGCCAGCTCCCCCTGAGGGCTGACGAGGGCTAGGCAGCCTTTGACCTTTGGCTCTTGCCATCAGCAGCCTCTCTCTTCAGGGACCTAGGCCTGTGCACTCTCAGGCCAACAGGCTGTTTTGTAACAGCCTTCATGGGCCTAGCTTTATAAACTCTTGGAAGGTTTTCTTGGAGAGAGCGGTTCTCTAAGCAGAGAAAGCCTGCCTTGTGAGAAGATGCTGACAGATTCCTGCTTCCAACTCTCCAAGGCTACAGGTCTATCTAGTTCTTATTTCAAACCAAGGCTGCCCTTCTGTGCCTTCTGAGAATTTAGAATGGGCCTGTCCTGAGGCTCTGTGGTAGACTCCTGCCTGGCCGCCTGCCTTCTTGGTAGAAGTTCAAGGGAGGGAAGCTGCATGTGTCCTGCTCAGGCCACCGCCCGCCATGCTTGGCCCAGTGCCTGGCACACGGCAGAGGCCCAGAAAAATCTTTGTTGACTGATTGCATGGTACACGGGGTTGACAGACTCCCCTTCGTTTGAAAAGCTCCAGATGCAAGTGGAACTATCTCCAGGCTTATTCACAAAGCCGGGGTGACCGAGCAGGGTTGTAGAACACCGGCAAATCCCTCGGGGTGATTCTGAAATAACTCACACACCACGTGATTTTCCTGAGGAGCCCCCTGCCATCAGAACCATTTCACCAAGACCATGAGTGGCTATGAGAAAGAAACGCATTCAGAAGCCAAGTATGAAGAAGTACTTTAATAGCTCAAATTCAACGTCATCTTGCTCCCCCGTTCTGAAGAGATTCCTAAAAGAGGCGACTCTGGCCAGCTCAGAAGCCAGGGCTCGCCACCCGTGGTCTCCACGCGTCCACCTCGTCTGGGTGCTGACTCGGAGGAAATGTCACCAGGGCCAGAACCCTTCTGGTTCCCAGAGGCCTTCCTCTCATCTACGCACCACGTCAACCGCATTAGTCGGATTAAGACGACAGCTCAGTTAAAGGAAGGGACAAATGTTGACTGTCTACGCAGGAGCGGCCCAAGCTGGCGAGGGCAAGCACGCAGCATACATAGGATACAGAGGCGGAGCTTCTGCCTGCACATCTGCAACGTTACATTTGTTTTGCCTGCAAACTATCAAGAAGGATTCTGTAGGCCAGGGCATTTCCACCGAACCGAGGAGACGGTGGCGCAGAGTCCCCGGTGTCCTCTGCCACCAGCCCAGAGTCCCCACGCATCATCCACTAGACAGTGTTCGAGGGAACATGAAGTCCAGCTCCTGCCTCCACCTAGGGGTCGATTTCTTCTGGAATCACCGTAATCATAATGTCTTCATTGCCCCTGCGGACAACCATGTTGAGGGTATTTTCCTTTTTAATGACGTCACTGACGTCATTGGCGGAGACCACCGACTGTCCATTGATGCTGATGATGACATCATTTTCCTTGAGACCGCCACTGTAACACAAAGGGAAACATACTGGTAATATGTTCAGGCCACCCAAGTGATCGAGAGAGGTGCGGCTTAGAATCAAATTGCCCAGCACAAAGGGGTCCAGGATTCAGAGATGGTGTGGATTCAGCAAAGAGTGACTGACGCCATCGGTGGGTGGCGCTTTCTTTGGAGGTATTTTTAGGCCATATCCTCAAGTACATCCATTACAGATGTGCCTGCGGCATGTGTATGATCTTAGGACAGACCGACCCCAGATGGGGTTGCAGATACATGTGGTACAACCTGCCATGTTACTGTGACGGAGGCCAATTTGCTTGTGATAGATACTGTGACTCAAAGAGCAAGTCTTCCAAGAGTAGTGGGCCATGTCTGCTGTGGCTGTGACTTCCCTCCTGTCTGTGACAGGGTCCAGATGTTCTCATGGACCGGCCTGGCCTAACATAGGGAAGACGCAATCTTTTTCCATAAAAGACCAGACAGGA
The DNA here is from genome assembly GCF_000151885.1 of Dipodomys ordii. Taxonomy (NCBI): domain Eukaryota; kingdom Metazoa; phylum Chordata; class Mammalia; order Rodentia; family Heteromyidae; genus Dipodomys; species Dipodomys ordii. The sequence continues at coordinate 7,205,148 of NW_012267274.1, forward strand.
AGTACTTTAGGCTTCATGGGACATTTGGTCTCTGTCCTTAGCTAGTTCACTGGCACAGCAGCAGCACAAAGCCCAGCAGGGTCTGAAATCGAAGGGGCATGGCTGTGTCCGGATGACACATGTGTGTACACGGGAAATGTCATTGCTCAGAGTGTTCTTCTGCCACAAAGCGCTCGTTACTTTGCGACCTTTGTTCAACCATGTGAAAATGAATTCTCACCCTCTCTATTCTCATCCTGTCAGTCATAAAGAAGCAGGCCCAGCCAGCTAGCGCCAGCCCCCGACGTCTCTCTAGATATTACATTAGGTCTGACGCTAGGCTGAGCCAATCTTTTGACGTTCCTTTGATGGCAGTTGTGTCATTTGCCTGAAAGCAGGTGTGGCCTAACTGCTCACTGACACAGTTAAAGAAGGTTCTGGAAGGAGATGTGTCCTGAGGTCATGGGGGTCACTGCTCCATCACCCCATCTCTGCCCCCTGACTTTCCGCAGGGGAAAACCTGCTCTTGCTCGTCTGGTCTGAGGGCTCTGAGAAGCAGAAAAGCCCTCGGTCCAGCCGAGGGGAAGACCGGGCCGGCAGGAGGGGAACACGATATCCAGCCACATTTTTCAAAGGTGAACACGAGTCCCCAGGCCAGTATAAAAAGAACATGCTCCCTCCCCTGCCCGTGACACTAGAAGCCACGTGAACACTGGCAAAAGAGAAGATCCTCTCACTCACGCTTCTGCCGGGGTGTCGGGAATGACTTCGATGATATACGCCCCAGAGAGCACATCTGGGAAGTCTCGGTGGCGGTCCTTCAGCTCTTTGGCCTTGCTGCTCAGGAGGAAACGCCCTCGTGTTAATACTAGGCACCCACAGGCTTTCCTCTGCCAGCACTCAGCCCCAGCCAGATCCCGCCTCGTCTCTAATCCCGTGCAAAAATTCCTCTGAGTTCAGATTCTACTTTGTTACCACCGACCTGAGAGAGTCAAAGGACCACTTCTCAACAGTGGGGAAGTACTTCCATTGCTATTATTATCATTACTACTATTTATTAATCAGTTAATAGCGTTAAACATCAAAAGAGCAAGACAGTCTTGATGTGTGGTCCAGTCTACAGATCCTGCTAGCTGATGTCTGGTCCCGACTGACACCTGCTAGCTGAGTTGCCTTGGGCAGTGGCTTCACTTTTCTGCGCCTTTTTTTTTCCTTTGCAGAAAATAGAGTTAGCTATAGGGATCTATGACAGGGCCATTGTGAGGATCAGATGAGGTCATCAAGGAAGGCCCCTTCCCAGTGCCTGGCACAGAGCAAGTACAGGACAGCCCGTGTGGCTGGCGATCACAGCAGCCCTCACCCACCCGAGCTGGCTGCCCGGCACATGCACCTGCACCGCTGCCCACACCCTGCAGGGAAGGCCCAGGCACTTCGGAGGTCATCAGCCAGGAAGCAGAGCAGGGACTGACCCCACAGTCTCTGTTCTGTCCCTACACCTCCATCTCTCCTGGTTCCAGACAAACAGGGGGTGTCACTTTAGTCTTGGCAAATCACCTCCTAGGATGCTAAGAATGATTCTCTCTACATATGCATCAAACTGTCTCAATATTTTGACAATTGCCTTAAAATTATAATAATTCACATAATAATGTATCTGTGAGTATACTCCACTCTTTACTTCCTGGACTACAACTGCCTTAGCCATGCCAGATGAGCCCGCTCTGAGCCTCACTGTCAATCCCCCCGCCCCCCTGTTTTCCCTCTAGGTCTCTGCTCTAGTCCATCATGAGCCTGGCAACCCCAGGTGGCAACTTCGACAGCTTGGGAAAACAAGCCCATCCATCATCTGTGGCTGCCGTGCCAGCAGGCCTGCCCTGGCATTCCTGCAGCCACCTCCCACGGCTCAGAGTGAACGGGAGGTGCCGGGGCTCTCCTGGAATGCGGTTTCCTCAGGGGAGTGGGGAGAGGGAGCCCGGAGTGAGCAGAATGAGCCGGCCCCTGTGCCACTGAGGCCTGCCTTCAAAGAAAAAAAGCAGCAGACACTTCTGGATCGGAGGAAGGAGGAGGAGGAAGAAGGAAGAAAGAAGAGAAAGGGGCCCAAGCTCAGGCCTCTCTTCTTCCCCAGGGAGTGTCCCTTTTAGCAGGTGCTGAACTATCTGATGGCAGTGGGCAGTTACCTTTCAGGGGTCAGGTGATGACCTTGTGAGATTCAGAATTACTTAAGTGCCAAGCACATGCATGCATGTACACACACACACACACCGTTAACCCACCTGGATGTGAGCGACATCATTCGGATACCAATGTACTTCTTCTTGGTGATGGCTTTTCCTGGTGAAAGAACAGGGGACAGGTCAGCCCAGTGGGCAGGACAGGGAAGGGAGGGGTGGAGGGGGGGGACCCGGGAGAGGCAGTCCAGTGCCTCAGGGTGCAGTGTTGAGGTCATGGCTGGGCTGGCTGTGGTTCAGTCCTGGTCTACAGCCCGGCCTGCTGGGGGACCTGGGGAAAGTCCTATCCTTTCAGCTGAGGAGTGGTCAATCCTGATCCCTCACTGGCTCAGCCCAGCCTCTGATCCTTCCCCAGGCCAGCTCCACTCCCCACAAATGCCAGAATGGGACTGCTTTGCTCTAACTCCACTGCCCACCAGCCTGGCCAGAGCCCCAGCATCTGTTTCTCCTGTGGATGACTGGCAGAGCCCCTTCACTAGCCTCCATCTTCCCCACTGGCCTCTGGGGCGGTCTTTTCCAAAGACATCCACCACACCACTCACTTGCCTAATCTCATATAGTGAAGGTGCAATCCAGGCCCTGGGTCATGACCTCCTGCGGGCCTCCATCCTACCACCCTGTGGAGCCACACTGCTGCTCTGTGGCCACACAGGACCTGGTTCACTGGCTGCCCAATCTACTACTCCTGCCCGTACTGCTCACCCCACCCCTTGCTGGCACCTTCTCCTGGACATTTCACAGCTACCATCAGCCCCTCCGGTCACTCCCAGACATCTTCTCTGCCTCCTTTCCTTGGGTGCTTGTTGCCACTGGACATTATCTTACTTATCTGATTGCTGACTGCCAGTCAGCCTCTTCCCAGAACATAAACATCACACCTGCCAGGCCCCAGGCGAAGCTGCCCACTGCCTATAAATTAGTACAATTAAAATAATAAAATAAAGGCTGGGCGCCAGCGGTCTATAATCTCAGCTGTTCAAGAACCTGAGATCTGAGGATTGTGATTCAGAGCCAGTCCAGGCAGACAAATCTGAGAGACTCTTATCTCCAATTAACCAGTAAAAAGTCCAGAACTGGAGGTGTGGCTCAAGTTAAGTGGTAGGATGCTGATCACGAACAAAAGAACTAAGTGAGAGTATAAGACCGTGAGTTCAAGCCCTAGGTGACTATCAGCACAAAAATAACAACGTCAAGGATGACTTGTCTGTCTCAAAGCAGACAGGTGAATTAACACTAGCAGAATAAAAGAACAGCCAAATGGAAATGGTAATTCCCATCTGACGAGGAAAAGGAATTCAGTGTTCAATGAAGAGATAGGCAAAATAACACACTACAGTCATCCAGGCTCATACCTGGTACCTAGTAGATTAAGACCATGTGTAATTTCCATGACCATAGCACAGAACCTGTGGCCTAATGTCAGAGGCTTATCATACACAGATCCTTTCAATTTTTCCTAAGAGCCAGACTGTGTGTGGTAGAAGCTGCTATCTTTCCCTTCTCTGAGTCCCCAGAGGGCAGCTAAGCCTCAGGACAGAACACCTTCTGCAAGCTTCCCAGGCTGTCTGGGTCTTGCTTACCTTTGGCCTGCCGGTCATGAGACTCAGTCAGGAACTTCTTGATCTTGTCAGACGGGATGGCAAAGGAGATGCCCGCAGTCACCTTCAGAGTGTTGATTCCAATCACCTCGCCATCCTGCAAAGCAAAGTGGAAATGGCTTAGTAAATCCAAAAGGGATACAGGAGTAAATGAAAGAAGTCTTTCAGAAAAGCTTATGGAGATGGAAATGTCAGCTATCGTACTATGATCCTTACAGGCTGCTTGCATACACTGAATTGTTACACTGTACCCCATAATTTTGTACAATTTTACTTATTATTAATTTTTTTTGTCAGTCAGTGGGCTTGAACTTTGGGCCCAGGCACTGTCCCTCAGCTCTTCAGCTCAAGGCTAGAGTTCTACCACATAAGCCACAGCGCCACTTCTGGTTTTCTGAGTGTTTTATTGGAGATAAGAGTTTCACGGACTTTTCTGCCTTGTCTGGCTTTGAACCGCATTCCTCAGATCTCAGCCTCCGGAGTAGCTAGGATTACAGGCGTGAGCCACTGGAGCCTGGCTCATTATAAGGAAGGAAGGAAGAAGGGAGGGAGGGAGGGAGGGAAAGAAAGAAAGAAAGAAAGAGAAAGAAAAGGAAAGAAAGGAAAGAAAGAAAGAAAGAAAAGAAAGATCCGTGGTATGTCAGAGAACAAAGAGGACTGGCAGAAGGAGGTCCTGGGGTGGCAAGGGGAGGGGCATCAGGGGTGGGGAGGGGCATCGGGGGTGGGGCATCTGGAAGCTCTGCCCCAGAAGGATGGAGAGATCTGGGTGGGAACTGTGACTGCATGTACAGGCAGTCTTGAAATGCGCAGTATTTGCTCCTTTCACAGGGAAATGTCCCCAGAATCTTTGAGTCTCAAGATGGCTGCCACACTTCCTGCCTCTCCCAAGTTCAGTGACCTTGGTGTGACTGCAGATAGTGAGAGAAACTACCATGGAGCCTGGGCTGAAGGGCTTCACTGCTGGGAACAGGCAGCTCTACCCACAGCAGCTCCCCCAGGTGGAGCAGCCCTGCAGGCCTGGGGGAGAGGGGCGGGGCATAGCTGAGCATTCCCATTTCCACTGCTGGGAAAGAAAAGCTGCCACAGTGGCAATTGCTCCTCCCAACAATGCTGCAATGTTAGTACCTGATGCCCATGGACCCTCACCTAGGCTGCCACCTCACCCTAGGCTTACTACAGAAGGCCTCAAGGTCGTCCTGCATGAATGACCCTCCAGCTGTCCATGGCTCTGAGCTTCCATTTTATGCTTAAGTATTGAGTATTAACTAAGCAAGAGATCTTTGTGAGCGGGTTGAGTCCTCTCACTTGAGTGCCTTCAGGGAGGATTTCTGGCCTTGGCCAAGCCTGTGGCTGACTCACGGCAGCTCCTCCTCCCCTGAGGCACTTCACACAGCTGAGGCCTTCAGCACCAGGCTGCTCAGTTTCTGCTGGGAAGGACTGGACTTGTGTGTGTTCACCCGTAGCCCTGAAACGCAACCACGTCCTCCAGCCTCACTCCTTCCAGAAAAATCTCAGGTTTGGTGAGTGGGTGAAAATATGCAGAGCTCGCTTTAAGATAGTTATATCACATGCACTGGGCAAGGTCGTATGTAAAAAGAAAGCAAAGCCAAACAGCCAAAATGATGCAACATAAGAACTGAACCGCCTTACCAGGTTCACTAATGGGCCTCCGGAGTTTCCATACTGAAATCAAAGAGACAGAAAGGTTATAACCGTGACAGTTTTAGGACATTTAGAAGCTGTCTGAACTACTACACTCACCCCACAGCCATTTCCTCCTCCTGGAGTGAAGCGGGCTATCCGCTTACTACAGGATCCCCCGGTTCAAACCCACACAGCCTTTCTGCGGGACCCCACCTCACCCCGCACTGGAGTCACCCACGGCTTGCTCTAGCTCCACAACTTCACATGCACTGACTATAAAATTTTGGAATAACACCGACAAGAGGTAGCAAGGATTGGGTTTCTTATGTATTAGACAGATGTGAGGAGAAAAGCTTGCTTTCCACAAACACTGATCCTACAGGGAGAAGGCTGAAATGGAAACTCTGTGATGATGGAAAGATTCCATGGTTGGATCGGCACGGAGCACTCATGGGAGGAGTCACATGGAGTGGTGGAGGCTTGGTGCTCAGACTGGGACTGAGAACGGCGGTCACACGGCAGAGCACCCGCTTCCTGCGGGCCATGGCGCCTGTGTAAAGGGGAGCCCTGACCCAGTGGGCAGGCCAGGAGCGCCTCCCAGGGCAGCCTCTTGGCAAACCCGAGGTGTTAGCTGCGGAAGTGGTGGCGATTGCTCCCTGAGTGCTGCCAAGCCTGCCTCCTCTGCTTCAGGGGTTCAAAGGGAACCTTAGACAACACTGTGAAGATGGTGATTTGGCCCCCATCCCTAGGCCCAGCTTTCCTGGCATAACCCTGCCAGCGGTGGGGAGGGGCCGGGGAGGGGACTCACGTTGATGATGGCATCTGTCTGGATGTAGTCCATGTCTGAATTCCGGAGCCCAAGCTCTTTGCCACCTCGCTGCGTGGTGCTCACGATCCCCGTGGTGACTGTGTTTTGGAGGGAAAAGGGGCTTCCGATGGCGACTACAAACTCTCCCGGCCGCAGCTCTGAGGAGCGGCCCAGCAGCAGAACGGGCAGCTTTCCCTGCAAAGACAAGGGACGTGGTGGTGTTTGTTCAGTGTGGACATAGTAGAAGACCACGCAGTGACTGGACACTTGGAAACACCAAGCCTGGAGAACTGAGCTCAGCTTGGCACCCTTTGCTGGGGCTGGGAAATCCACTATAATCCATATACCATACATGGAAGCCAGCTAACAGGGGGACCAGGCAACAGGGCACGCCAGGAAAGTGACAGGAAGCCATTTTGGAGTCTCTAATTATCATGGAGCATAAACTTGCTCAGGGGAGAGGACCGAGGAGGACACTGGGAACTGTGGATCGAGGCCATTGCCTAGAGTGGTCGTACAGAAGGCCTAAGGCAGGATGCTGAGTCCCCACCGGCCTGGGGAGTCGTTGGAACCTGCCTCACTTCCCACGCGCACACCTTCCCTGGTTCTGGGAGTGAGGAGCCCTGCGGGCAGGGTCTCACGCCAGCTTCCTCTGTCACCCTGTACTAAGCACATGGCAGAGCTGGGCAGGCAAAGGGCCGGAGAGAGGGGGCAGCAGCCTCCAGAGCCTGGACACCAGGCCTGAGCAGTGCTGTCTCTCACATCCTGAGAAGATGTCCGTGACCCGTTCACCACCTCTGATGCCTGAGCACTGTTCAGAACAAGATGGAACTGTGGAGCCCGCTCCAGAGTTGTTCCAGTTGAAGGGGAGAAGAGACCTGGAGACTCCCAGTCCATCACGAGGCCTTCGGGCCCTGCTCCCTTCTTCCCACCCATAGCCCAGCAACCTCCTGAGTACTTCAGCTTTGCTCACTGAGTGAGTCCAACGTTTACCAGGCACAGGAAGCCAAGAGCCGGCCCAGGCCTCAGGCTATGGCAACTCAGGAGGCCTCATGGGGACCACCTTGGAAAAGGAGGCAAAGGGGCAGAGCAGGGATGGGGGAGGGGTGAGTGGGAAGCAGTCCTCACTTCAGCCCCAACTCTGCCAAGAGCAGTGCAGACCACACTGGAGAGCTGAGGTGGTCACTGGGCTCGTGCAACAGATAAGGATAGAGAGCTTCCAGGACAGGGTGATGGGGACATGGGGTAGGGGCTCACCCCTAAGAATGAGAGCCACAACCCAACTCTCAGCCACAATACAGCATCAGGCCAAAGTACACCACCACCACCCCTCATCCTCCACGTACTTAGGAACAAGAATTGTCCCGGCTGCCGGCTAAGAAGTCATGTGAGGAATGTAGAGAAGAGTCAGGCCCTCCCTGACTGTACGTTTGTGAGGATGAGGAGGAGCACCCCTCAGCACACAGACACCAAGCCTCCCCACAGAGCCTGGGCCAGGCTGCTGGACTGAGCTCCAGCCTGAGCTTCTAACCAGTCAGGCCCCACCCACCCGTCTCCCTGCTCTATTTTAAGAACCAGGTCCCTTAAGAGTCTGAGCAGCTCTCAGAACACTGGTGTGAGCACCAGCTGAGTCCTGGGTAGCGTACCCAGTGTGTGTTCCGAACAAACTCAATGGGGGTGGTGTTTCTCCATCCATTGTGCTGTCCAAGTCATCGCATGCCACCTTGTAAGGCACTGTCCGTGAACCTTCCCCTTTGGGGGTCATCTGAGGCCAATGCCTGTGGCATTCCCTACATAGCCCCATACTCCATGCAGAAAGCTCAGCCTAGCATGTTTACCCTGGGCCTGGGCCAGCTGTCCCTGCCAAGAATGACCTCAGCCATCACCACGGGTGGGTGGGAGACCTGCGGCTGGTGCTCACGGCCACTCTGGGGAGGTCTGTCTGTGACAGTGCCATTCCTTTGACTGGCTGGAGGTCCTATCTTTTTCAGGGCTGGCCTTGAGAGTCAGACCAAGGGATGGGGCAAAGCATCTACCATAGATCACCCTGGCAGCCAAGGAAGTGGAGTGGTAAGCAGAAGTCACATTCAGACTTGGGCCCAGCCCAGCCTCGGCCACAAAGGAGAGACCATATCTGAAGGTTTGAGGTAGGACTTGCTGTGGATAATTTAATCATTATTTAGACTGTTCCCTTTCCAGCTCACTGCCCCTCCCCCACCTCCTAGGAAGCGAGCCAGACATGAGCCCCATGTCTGAGGCCTTAGATGGCAGAGACCTAAAGATAACTCTGTCCTGAAATTCTGTTCCAAAGTCTGACTCAGGCCCAGAGGCAAAGCTGTGAAGACAGTAGGAGAGAGATGTCCACAAAGGCAGGAGATGGAGGCCTGGGTGGTATCTGCTGCCCCGGGAGAGCCAGGCCTCCGTGGGATACTGCTCATTGCCACCACAGGTCCAGGGCGCTCCGTGGACAAGCCTGGCCCAAACACAGTGAAGTCACGGATGACCGCTTGGGCTTAGACAAGGTGGAGAGCGCTGATGAGAACCCCGAGTGTCCCCAGGAAGCAGGCCTCAGCGGGGCCCTCGGGGAGTATGGCCACCCGTCACACACGCTCTGGTGAGCAGCACCGCCCGTCATGTTCCCCTAACTTGTTCGTTAATTCACGCAGACACGTCATAGATTGTGAAAGGTAATCGCAAGACAGAACTAAGCGAGGAAACCTCTGGGACGGGGCACAGAGGGGTGACTTCTCATGTAAACCTGGGCCTAGTGGAAAGATAGGAACCTTGTTGCCCAAAGACAACAAAGTCCTTTCATAGCGACCTAGGCACTCAAGGCACAGTTTTCTCCATTTTACAGATGGGGAAACAGAGGTTCCAAGATGGAAAGATTTCTCCCAACTGACAAGCAGCCTGGCTAAGTAAAAGAACAGCCCCCCGCCTATCTCCTCCCCCTTCTCCCCGCCTTCCCCGCCGTCTTGGACCTGCATCCCATCCCATAATGCAGAAGCCTTGACTCCTGGACTCTAATTATAGACAGAAATCCCTGCGAAGGAGTGAGGTGGTGCCAAGATGTCGAGATGTCGGCCAGGCCAGATTTACAGCTCTCCGTGAGGTCAAGTGCCTTTGGGGCGCTGTTGGGCCCCTGCTCCCCACAGGTGTGAGCTGGCTACACCAGCCCCAGGCTCTTCAGCCTGTTCAGATCCAAGTGGGTCTCATTCTCAGCCGCCATCCTCAGGCCAAGGCCGTCTGCTCGGCAGCTAGCTACAGCTCCGCTGGCCAAATTCCTGCTCAGTAATTGAGCTTTTAACTCCACTGCTGTCTAGACATATGTACCACAGGGGGTGGGGAAGACATGGGGAAGATAAAATGCACACATGGCTGCAAGGCACAGCCACGTCCCAGCCCGATCTGCAGATGCGGCCTTACGCGCTGAGGTCCACTCGCATCCTACCCATGACACCCGGCCTACCGCCATGCCCTGCTCTACCCTGCATCCGTCTGCAAGCTGCTCCCCACGCCACCCACATCAAAGCCGTCTCCAGGATCCCAGCAGCAGACACTCTGTCTGAGACTCCCTTTGAAGCCATACCAGCCACAGGCCATCTCGAAAACGAAGACGCCAGCCCCTCTTCCTGACAAACACTTCACACATCTCCCCATCTTGCTGGAGCCTCACAGCTCGCCTAAGAAGTAAACAGGGTAAAAGTTAATCCTCTTGACAGCTGGGAAGGCCCTGGTGGGGGAAAAAAAGGCTTACTGGTCCCATTGCTCATGTCACTCTCCCACTGGGTGGAGGGCTAGCAAGTCAGACTCATACAAACTGTGAGGCAGAAGAGGAGCTCTGAGGCTCCGTACTACAGAGTAGAAGGAGACCTAGAATCCCACTGGAGGGCCAACAGCTCTTGCTTGGTCAAACCCTCCACAGACAAGAGACCTTCAACAGTAACTCCTTCACTGTTGGTTGTCAGGGCCCTACTCATAAACTGGTGGAAACCAGGAACTTGGAATTCCAGCAGAAAAGAGGTGTCTAGGAGAAGGTAAGCGATTACCCCAGCAGCAGGAGACCCCATGATACTAACTGGTGTCATCAAACTCAGTAAAAGCAGCTGGGAGAAACTGAGATCTGCTACTATCCAAGCTGGTGTACAGCTTCCCGGGGAGCTGAGTCAGGTGATCGCCACATCATCTCAGCTTTGACAATTAGGGTTCTTTCCAGAACAACTGGCTGTTTCCCAAAATCTATGAGCTGACAATAGTGTAATGGGTAAGATCAAAAAGGCACGGGGGGGTGGAGGGCCTTAATAAATCCCTTTGCATACAACCCCTCATGGGGTCAGATGACTCCCAACAAAGCACCCAGAGAAAGACTGGTGTCTAGAATTCTCCAGATAGTAGTTAGCTGGTCACTGCCGAGAGAAACACAAAAAGCCACACGCCATCACTAGCTGTGCTTCAGCTAACAGCTCATTTTGTTGCAACCTCATTTTTGGATGCTTGGGGAGAAGAGCAATAAAACAGACCAATAAAGCCAAAATTAAGGAAAAGCTGGCAACTTGTTTTTAATCTAATGAGCCAAGTCAGTCACTTCTTTGTCTCCTTTGAAAGGTACAAAGTACTCCTCAGTTACAAATATATATATATTTTTTTTCACTGCTGAATCTGCAGAATCTACTGTATCTGCCAGCTGCCCAGCACACACGTGTTTAATAGCTGGGGCTTCCAGGCTGGCCCCGTGTTGGCTGAAGTTTGCTTCAAAGGCTTATGTTGCAGCCACTGGCTGCAACTCAACTTAGTGATTCAATGTGCCTTCTGGAAACAGTTATGCTAACCTTTCATTTTCCTTTAAAAAAAATGCAGTGGAAGAAATGGTGTGTCCCCCAGACCCACTATGGAACCCATGTGCCTCCTACGAAAACCAGACTGGAGGTGGAAGAATCCCTGGGGGCACACCAGCCTCTAAGGACTCCCTTGAGTGGAGAGAGTGCTCTAGCCTGGCCAAGGAGGGATGGAGAACACGCACGGGTGAGGGCAGCGGACAGGTGGAGGGAGACCATGGTCAGTGAATCAATGCTTTGCTGAGATCCAGTTATAGCATCCATCTATAGGACCCAAGTGCAAAATAAAATAAAACTTTTTTTTTCCTTCTACACTAAGCCTATCCTGTTTTGTTTTGTTTTGTTTTTTTTTTGCTAGTGTTGTCATGGTCCTTTGAGACTGAAGATTGTATCCCCAGAGCAGCAAGCACAGACTTTTGGTTTTTATTTTTTTGTCAGTCATGGGGTTTGAACTCTGGAACTGGGCACTGTCCCTGAGCTCTTCAGCTCAAGGCAAGTGCTCTACCACTTGAACCACAGCACCAATTCTGGTTTTCTGGTGGTTAATTGGAGATAAGAGTCTCATGGACTTTCCTGTCCAGACTGGTTTTAAACCGTGATCTTCAGATCCCAGCCTCCTGAGTAGTTAGGATTACAGGTGTGAGCCACCAGCGCCTGGGTAAGCACAGACTCTTGATTGCCTTGACAATCCAATGCTCCACCAGCAGCTTCAGAACCCAAGCCCAGTGCACCCAGGGCCCACCACCCTGACTCACAGACAGTGGGTCCCGAAGGCATGTCCGTAGTAGTTCCTTAGATCTGAGTAGGAGAAACTTGCTGCAGCCCAGAGACCTACAGAGCACTCTGTGGCCTTGTCACCCAGGCTCTGCACCACACACTGCCCTGAGATGCTGTGAGGTGTGACACAACCCCAAACCAACCCGTTCCCACACTTGTAGGGATGAATGAAAGTCACTGCCCAGACACAGGAGAAAAGATGGGGCAAGGCCAGGAGTCTATGGAGGCAGGTGAGAGGGAAGGGCAGGAGCCATCCTGGGGAAAGAAAAGAAGGAACTGTGCCCAAGCCAAGGCGCCAAGCTGTCTGAGCACACCCCATCACCTCATTGGATGATTATGACACGACTCAAATTCGAAGATAAAATTAGCACAGCGACCTCAGAGTATGAGACCTTTCTGAAGACCAGAGCTAGTAACTAGGAAAGTCAGACTCCTATAAAGCCACCTGCCAGAGGAGTAGGTAAGTGAACCTCGAGTGAGATGCTTGGGGTCTGGATTAGAGAGGAAGATCATTGGTGATGAGAAGGTCAAGAGGATGACCTTGAAAATGAGCTGATACAGCTGTAGTAATTGCACAGGTAAGACCAGGCCAGGAGGCCAGAACAGGAAAGCTGTGCTAACACGATCACTGAGGCCACCCACATGTCCAGGTGAGGAGAAGGGCGTCCCCAGCTGGTGTGTCATTACCGCTATCCACCAATGGGGCAGAAAAGCAGGGTGGATGGGCAAATGGGGAACCAAAGAAGTGAGAGATCAAAGGAGAGAAAAGGGAGAGCAAACACACAGGATGGCTGTGTGAAAGAAGAGAAAGAATGCAAAAGCAAATGCGGAGATCGCCTTTCCTCTCTGTTTATGAACGCCCATAATATTTAGTCTCCTTTACAATAGATCATGAAATGTTTGCCATTCCAAATATCCTCCTACTCTTGTTTAGACCATAAAATGTCAACAGCTGTATACAGAAGCCAAGCAGCCAGTGGCTGTCTAGGTACTGTGGCATCCAGAAGAGGAAAAACACGGTCAAGTCCCACTTTTGTCTTCAGCCCCTTTGATCCATTCCCTTTTGTCCACTGACCTCAGCATGACCACTGCCAATGCTACCACCGCTACAGGGCCAAAGCCAGGGCAGATGCGCTATCTAGATCTATAAAAATCAATTAAATGGAGGAAGAAAGAAGGCAGATCTGTCAAATAAACCATCAAGGGACTGGAGGCAGGGCTTGAGTTCTGAAGCATTTGCCTAGCAAGAGTAAGGCTCTATGTTCAAACCCCTCCTCCACCCCACCAACAAAAACTTCCCTTGGGATCTTAAAAGCGAGTGACACTTCTGTTGCCGAGAGTTTTTGGCATTTCAGGGTAAGTGTCCAGCGATCTCTGAGTCCAGCCCCTCCACCACCTGCCCAGCTGAGCTATAGGTGCTCTGGCTCTTCAGTAGTCAGGACCGCTTAAGAGCCTGTGTGGGCCCTGGATCCCGGGAAGTTGCTCAGGATCTACCATTCTTTTTAAAAGGTTTGAAAAGATGCTTAACCATTCTATATGCTTAACTTGAGATGGCCAGTGACAAAGATCATATTACAATTACATATATAGCCATGACATAAAACAGAGACAGAGGGAAGGGCCGATACCCCTCTGTGAGCTGCTTGGCGGACAAATGGGGGAATACCACATATTTGAAATGTTACTGTTATCAAGTTCTGGTATCTTATGTAACAAAACTAAATTGTTGATTGGCACGCTTCATAGAGTAATCAGTCCTCCATTCACCACAGAAAGAGGTCTGGATAGTTTTAGGAAAACAGCAGTGGGAAATTCTACCCTCCTGCCAAGACGGTGAAAGGCCACCAGATGATTATCAGACTCTCATGAAACTGACTTCATAAGACTCTGGAGCTTCTCAGAGTATAAGAAGGAATCTCAAAGATTCAAGGTCAGTGAAAAAAAACACAGATGACACACAGAGAAATCAGCTAAGCACAAATGTGAGCTTGTACTCTGGAAGGCTAGCATAAATGCACTAGAAATAAGTTTCCCCTTAAATGAAGAGGACAGAAGACAATCTCAGTGGGGCACCTACAAATCTAAGATCTAGGTTCTTCAGGCTGGGCAGAGAAGGGAAGCTTAAGTCATTCCCCAATCCTCTCCTCACCACCTCCCTGGCTGGCCCTGTCTGCCCATCTCAGCTGGAGCTCACTTCGTCAGATTCATTCCCCTGCCTCCACCTTCTTCAAAGGCTTCTCCTCACGCTTCCTACCTCTCCGTTTCTTTGTCTTCTTCACTGTAATTGTTCCCATATTTTTCCCATTCCACTTTTCTTCCATTCTAAATCTTAAACTCCATGGCTTTTGCTCATTGTCAGTACATTGTCAGCACCTAATAGTATTTGGCTAAGGCAGATGCTCAGTAAGAATGCATAAAATCAGTAAACGAATAGGGAACAACTGAAATGGATGAGTCAAACACCTTAAAAGATCCAGAAAGATCTTTAAGTTGGATCAGAATGGAAACATCTTGGAATTCTGGTAAACTTCTTTCTACCAACATCACAGAGAAGTGGGTAAACATAAGGACTCCCTCTGCAGAATCTGGCAAGGCCATAGCTTCATCTTCCAGAAAAAAAAAAGGCAAACTCCTTCTGACACAAAGGGTAAACAAAATCCACTTCTCAGGTTCATTCCCCTTATTACCTTAGTCGAATTTCACCTGGCTCAATCTGCCTGAGCATACTCTCCAGCCACTTCCAGAAACTTTGCGACAAGGTCACTACCTGCCCTGCAGTTGACAAACTAGCTCTGTGAAATACCAGAAAAATTTGTAGGTTCCATAGGCCACACAGTCTCTGTCACAACCATTCAAATTTACTGGGGCAGGAAGGAAACATGACTGGGTTTCAATAAAACTTTAAAACCACCAATGGAGGGCCAGATTTAGGTCACAGGTTAATTCTGTATGCTGTTACACATTCATGAAACTCTTACATGGAACCCATTGTGTCTCCCCTGAGTGAGGACAGCAGGCATTCCCAATGGGGCATCTACAAATCCACTCCCAGTGACCTGGAAACTGCTTTTATCCAAACCATAAATAATAGTCTTCATGGAATTCTGTAGAAAGTGCCAGAGTGGGGGGAGGGGGGTAAAAACACTACCATATTAAGAGAAAAAAAAAAGAGTCAAAGAATTTCCTTAACAATCAACGAAGTTCTTGAAAAGGGGCCAGAGAACACACAGGGCTCCAGTTCTGAGCTTGAGGAACTGAAAGATTTTCACATGCCAAGAAGAGCTGCGCTCAGAACAAAGCTCCATTTGCCTCTGGGCAGAGGCTGGCAGAACAGAATACAAGCCAGCTCCCACGCCATTCTGGAGTTCTATTCCCTCCTGAAATGGCCATCCCACCTCCCTAAATATGCTCAAAATCAACCCAGTAATAGGAGCCTCAGAACACCCCAGGTTCCACAACATCCTTAGTGAATGCAGGGGGTACCCACAATTGCTCCACTCTGGAGAGAAAAAGAGCACTAAAAGAGACATGCCCAGGCAGGGGGAAAGCATCCAAATGGAAAAACCCAGAGCACTCTGAGAAGTAACAGAGCGCTCGGTGCTGGGCCTGGCTCCTGACACTTGCCTTCTGGGATTGAGTTATCACTCAAGATAGACTATAGAAGATGCTGGGCTGTGTTATCTGAGTTACTTTTGGACAAACATGGGTCTTAGTCAGCACTCTTTCACAATCAGGTTGTCTGAGGAGAATTGCATGAGTCACTAGCCTCACCCACCCCCTCCCTGGCCCCCAGTCCCCGGCCCCCCGAGACCCTCCTCACTCAGATAACTCAGGACAGATCCACCAAGCCTCTAGCCAGATTCAGACAGCCAGGCCTTCAGAGGCTTGGATGGCAAAGGCTCAGTCCTGTCACCACTGCCCCACGTGACCCTGCTCTGAACTCCATGATCAAGTGTCAGCCTTCTGAGCTGTCAGCAGGCTCGGCAGTAAGAGAACCCTCAGCAAACAAAGCAGCCCAGCACCAACAGGCTGCAGTTCAGCCACTACAAACGGGTCTATGGGAGCTGCTGGGCCCAAGGTGGCCTGGGGCCGGAAGAAAACCACCTCAAGCCTGGAAGGCGATTTCCAAATATTTACCTCATGGCCGCATCAGGGAAAAGCATCCACAGGGGAACCCGCAGCCTCATCAGCACTTTGGAGCACCGGAACTAGCACAGCCCTTGTGTCCACCCAACGCCAGCAGTAAAGTGGGCCCACTCCGCGCTGCCTCTCCTCTCCTCACCTGAAAGCAGAGCAGCCCTGGGGTTCTCCTCCCGCCCCTCCCCTGCATAGAGCAGCGTGAGCCTGGCTTTCTTCTGAGAAGATGCCCCAAAATGCATGTTTACCTGACAGGTGAGACAAATGTGTCCCTCACGCTTAAGCAGCAGCGGAGATAAAAGCTGAATCAAAACTATAAACGGGTTGGGCACCAATGGTTCACACCTGTATTCCTAGCTACTCAGGAGGCTGAAGTATAAGGATCGCTGTTCGAAGCCAGCCTGGGCATAAAAGGCCCTGAGACTCCTATCTCTAACTACCCAAAAGAGTCTTAAGTGGTGCTGTGGCTCAAGTGGTAGAGTGCTAGCCTCGAACAAAAGCAGCTCAAGGACCGCACCCAGACCCTGAGTTAAAGCTGGCAGAAAACATAAACAAACTTTTTTTAAAAAGTAATTAAGGGGCTGAGAAGGTGGCTCAGTAGTAGAGCGCTGGCCTTGCATGCATGAGGTCCTGGATTCAAGTCCTCAGCACCACATAAGCAGAAAAAGGCAAAAGTGGCGCTGTGGCTCAAGTGGTAGAGTGCTAGCCTTGAGCTGAAGAGCTGAGGGACAGCACCCAGGCCCAGAGTTCAGGCCACACGACCGGCAAAAAAAAAAAAAAAAAGTAATTAAGAAAGACAATAATTGTGAAAAAGAAATGAAGAGGAAAATGGTATTGGAGTGGGATGGGACAGGCAGTTTATGAGGTCTGGCTACGTACGTTCTGGGGTGCCAAGGAGGGAACCTGAGGTAGGAGGTAACTGCAGCCCTGAAGACTAGGGCAGGGTGAGGGGGCAGGTAAGGTAGGAAGGTTCTGGAAGAAGACACAGGAGAGGACAGTCAAGGCCCTGAAGAGGGACAGCTGTGGAGAGGGGTGGGTACAGAAGGGAGTCCCTCCCTCCCTTTACTGGGTGATCTTAGTCAGGAGAACACTGGGAGCTGCATCAAGCTTTCATGTCGAAGCCGCAGGCCACCATGGAAAGAATGACAGCTTGAAGAGCAGCTGTAACCCAGGTAACTTCCCCTCCCACCTCCTCCACCACCTCCCTGGGTGCCTGGCCTGGGCTCTGGCCTAAAGAAACCAAGTGGCCTGCTTTTTTGGGGGGTGGGGGGGTCAGTTGTGGGGCTTGAACTCTGGGACTGGGCACTGTCCCTCAGCTCTTCAGTTCAAGGCAAGTCCTCTCCACTTGAACCACAGAGCCACTTCGGTTTTCTGGTGGTTTATTGGAGATAAAGAGTCCCATGAACTCTACTACCTGGGCTGGCTTTGAACCTCGATCCTCAGATCTCAGCCTCCTGAGTAGCTAGGATTACAGGCATAAGCCACCAGCGCCTGGATCTACTTTTTCATATCTGTTTCTGTCTAAACTACTCAGGAAACAAAAAAGAAAAGAAAAGAAACTGCATGAACAAAACACTGCCATTGGAGGAAAGTTAGAAATATTTTGCACACATGGCCAGTGGCTCACATTAAACACATTTGGAAGTCGTTTGTATCCGAAGCTGAACTCACTTGCCCTCCAAGCTGCTTTCTATTAAGATGTTTACATGTGACATGACTCTACTTCCCGCGCTGCGCGCGCGCGCGCACACACACGCACACACACACACACACACACACACCCGCACACGCACACGCACGCGCACACACACACACACACACACCCTCAGGCCCACACTGGCCCCATCTAGGGTCCCCAGTTCCAATCCTAGGACAGGAGCACAGAAGGAGGCTGGCCAGTTTGGAGGGTGAGTCTGTCCGGGACACTCTCCTCCTGCGAGGGGGAGGGGATAGCAGGCCAGGAGGAGGGGCCTGCTCCCTCAGCTCTCTGGGGTCTCCCCAGGCAGCACACAGAGAGAAACAAAGCCCAGCAACATCTCTGGCAACCGCAAGCCCAGCAGCTTCAAGTCCCTGCACTGCTAGAGGAGGAGGAAGTGTGAACCCAGTAGCTTCGGAGGCAGAGGCTGGGGCTCGGGCCGGGCTCCGCAGCTGCAGCCCTGCTGGCTGGGCTGTCCATGGCAGCATCCAGCTGTGGCTTCCAGTTCCCAGGAGAGCACGTGCTCACCAGCCCGCCACGTGTCCACCCCACACGCTGGCCACGAGGTATGAACCCTGGGGCAGAAGGCCTCATCCAGCTGTGCATGGGAGAAGCAGACCTCCAGGTGAAAGGCTGGCTGCTGCTCCCAGCAAAAGGAGACACAGACAGCAAGGGGACGATGACAACAGGTGTCCACCCCGCCTTCTATTCCAGGGGGAGAGTCACGCACGCTGGGCCCAGGAAGGACAATGGCAGCGAGTCGTGGGGAGATCTGCAACTGAACTCACTGAACTGGGGGGATGAGGCCCAGACTGACAAGCCACCACGCCAGCCCCGGGGCCTGTGGACACGGCAGGCAGCCACGCTAACATTATCCTTAAGTGGGGAGAGGCTGTCATGGTCTTCCACACCAAGGTGACTTCGAGAATGATTTTTCTCCTTGGAACCCAATTTCTGTGGACTCTGTCTTCTCTCTGAGCAGGCGCAAGCTAACGCAGATTCCCTTTACACCCACCTGGAGAGCCAGGTCCTGTCAAACAGCCTCATCACAAGCCAGACCCTCTCCCTGCAAAACACTCGTCAAAATGATGGAACAAGGCGGGTGCTGGTGACTCACATCTATAATCCTGAGATCTGAGGAGCACAGTTCAAAGCCAGCCCAGGCAGGAGAGTCCATGAGACTCTTCTCTCCAGTTATATCCCCAAAACGCTGGAAGTGGAGCTGTAGCTCAGGTGGTGGTAGAGCTGGTGCTCCAACTTGAATGAAAAAAAAGCTAAGGGAGGCGCCAAGTTCAATCCCTAGCCCAGGAAAAGAAAAAGAGGAGAGGAGAAGGGGGGGGGGGAGGAGAGGAGAGGGAAGGGGCAAGAGGAGGGGAGGGGGAGGGGAAGAGAGGAGAGGGGAGAGGAGGGGAGGGCAGGGGAGGAAAGAGAGAGAGAGAAGGCTGGGAAGGTGGCTCAGTGGTAGAGTGCTTGCCTTGCGTGCATGAGGCCCTGGGTTCAATTCCTTAGCACCACATAAACAGAAAAAAAAGCTGGAAGTGGTGCTGTGGCTCAAGTGAGCTGAAGAGCTGAGGGACAGTGCCCAGGACCAGAGTTCAAGCCCCATGACTGACCAAAAAAGGGGAGGGCTGGAGAAGAGGAGGGGGAGAGGGGGGGGAAGGGGAGAGGAAGGAAGGAAACAGAACAAAGAAAAGGCTGGAAGATATGCTTTTTTCCCTCCCTACTCCTACCAGCAAAAAAAAAAAAAAAAAAACGGAAAGAAAAGCAGTTTGGTGAATGGACAGCAGGCTTTGTGTGAGTGTCTGTTGCAATTTAATCTCCTTTCCTTTCCGATTCCACGCTGAACAGCCACATCAGCTCAATTTCCAGTTTCCAGCTCCTTTGTGTGGGGCTGGCAACACATGTCCAACAGCATGCTGCTGGCAAGCGCGCCACTCCCGGGGAGCGCGCAAGCAGCTCCAAACCTCTGCACCCCTCATCTGCTGGGATCTTCCACTCCATGCCGGGACACGCCAGGGCAACACAGGCTCCCAATGGGAAAAGACTAGGCCGGGGCAGGCGCAGCGGCCCGGCCTGCGCCCACACATGCCAACACGGAATCACACTGTGGAGGAGTGCCCACACCGGGCAGGCCAGCACCCGAAGCCCAGCACCCCGCCTGCGGATGGCCGTGGGCTTCACGCTGGCCGTCCTCCATGGGCTCTGTGGGGCTGCAAGTCCCACAAGTGGCCACAAGCTCTGCTATTCTGTCCGGCCTCCTTCCGGTGTCCCCACCACATCCTGGACAGCCTTTCTAGCGGTGTCCCTAAAGAAGGGTCAGCCTTCACACAGCTTACTTAAGGTCGAGAGGCTCCATCCCTGCCCTGGTTCCTGGGCACTTAAGAGAACTGAGGCCTGGCTGGGGTAATCAGGTGGAGCTGTGTGGCCTCAGACAGGTTACTAAGTTCTCTGAGCCCTGTTTCTTCCTCAGTAGAAAGTGACTAATGCAGCCATCTTACAGATGAAGCAACATTAGAGAGGAAGTCTGAAGCTGAGCACCAGTGAGTCACACTTGTACTGTTAGTTACTCAGGACACTGAGACCTGGAAGAACAAAGTTCAAAGCTAGTCTGGGCAGAAAAGTCTGTAAGATGCCATCTCCCATTAGTTAGCAAAAAGCTGAGCTGGAGTCATGGCTCAAGTGGTAGAGCACCAATCATGAGCAAGAATGCTGAGCAAGCATGAATCCCTGAGTTCAGGCACTGGTACCAGTAGAAAGAAAAAAAAGGGGGTGGGGGTGGAGAGAGGAGAGAAGAACTTGCCCAATTCGCTTGTGACCAGTGAACACATTTTAAAAGAAGTTGTCACTAGAAATTCCACAGTGACTGAGCAGAAATAGCACCTCATTGTAACCTGACAAACTGCAGTGGCTCACATGGGCAGGGGTCACACACCTACCCCGAGCCTCACAACTGCTCCCTGACCACAGGGCTCAGAGAGGGCTAAGGGAACATGGCCAGGGAAAGGGTGTGAACACTCCAGCCTGTGCTTTTCTGGAAGGTTAGCTATGAAAGAGTCTGTGCTTGGACCTCAGCCTGGTGCTGTTTAAAAAGCAGGGGGGGGAGGGGAGGACCCACAATCCTACTGCCCAAAGCATGCACAGAGCTGTGTCCTCTAATGGGCCTAGAGAGCGTGGTTGGTCTCCTTGCTGCCAGCCAGGCGAGGTGATTGGAGACCCCTCCTGCTCTCGGTCGGAAGACTCCAGCTGAGCCCAGCTCTCCCTCCCACCTGAATGTGGGAAATCTCGCGGTGTGAAGAAAGCAGAAGATGCAGTCTCACTGCGCATAGCACGCATCGATTGAAATAAGACTCTACAATCGATACAAGGGAGAATTTCCGCTGAGGCTCCATTAAGAGCTGGAAGGAGTTTCAGGCATGACGACCTTGCTAAACAAGTAGAGCGAAAATGACTTGGGGATGACATTCGAAGGGAAGGCTTTCTTGGCCCATCCCCCAGTGTTGGTGTGTGTAATGCTAGAGATGGAACCCAGGGCCTTCTCTACTAATCCAAGTGAGGCTAGCACTCAATCACCCAGCTACACCCCGCAACACAAAGGCAGCATTTCAAACACAGCAATACCCACCCTACGTTCACCGTGTCTGTTTTGCTCCTCACCCAAAAAACAATATTTATGTTGACTCCCTTTTTTATAACCCAGTCACATACACATTAGCGTGTTACCTTCTAAAGGAAAGAAATCCACTGAATTTGTTTTAATTCAAAGTTCCCAAAACTTTGGTTTGAGCTGGGCATGGTGGCTCTTGTCTGTAATCCTGGCAACTTGGGAAGCAGACTGTGAGGATAGGGGTTGAAGGACAACAAGGTAGTATATTACTGTAATCTCAGATATCTACTCAGGAGGTAGAGTTAAGGACCACATAGGCAAAAAATTAACAATCCTCATCTCAACCAACAATCCAGGTGCCACAATTCACACCTATGAGCTCGGCTACATGGAATGAAAAGGTAGGAGGATTACATACAGTTCAAGGCCAATTCCTAGGCAAATACAAGAGACCCTATGTGGAAAACAAAACCAAAAAGAATTTGGAGTGATAGGGTACTTGAGGCCCTGAGTTCAAAACCTTGGTACTGTCCCACCAAAGGCAAGAGAAGGAGAGGGAGAGTGAAAGAAAGAAAGCAAGACAAGAAGAAAGGAAGGGAGGGAGAGAGGGAAAGAAAGAAAAAAAAAAGTCCTCTAATAATTTGGGAGGCCTGTTTGGATGGCTCATCCAAACCCAGCACCTTCCACACACATTATGAACACATGACATCTTTGTAGAGATGAACAAGGATTTGCAGCAGATGCTGCAGTATGAGGAAGAGGAGGAACACCCCATTTTCACCACTTACCTACTAATTCTTTACAAACTATTGCTAGGCTTTTCCAACAGTTGGAACCCTGCTCTGAAACTCTGCAGTCTGGCAGCCAGCTTCTCGCCGATGACTCCCGTAGCTCTTCCTTCCTTCCCTCGGCACCGGCCCACACTCCTCAGGCCCCGGGCCCAGCGGCCCAGCATCCTCAGCACTCGCCCTGAGAACCCAGGTGCCCGGAGAACCTCCACTCCCTTTGCTGCCTCAGGTTTGGCCACGGTTTTGTGATTTTTTTTTTAAAAAAACAACTTTTAATAAGCTCACAAGGCTTACTACAATTTGTCTTTAGCTCTTTTTTCCTGTTTATGTGGTATTGAAGAATCAAACCCAGGGTTTCATGCATGCTAGGCAGGCACTCTACCACTGAGCCACCTTCCCAGGCGCTGGGTTTATGACTTGGGCATCTAAGAGCTGCACTCTGTGGCGGGGACACCGTTAGGTGGCACCGGGCTCACCTGGTGGTCGATTTTGATCAATGCAATGTCAGCCTTCTCGTCCACATCCTTGATCTTGGCCTCGTAGGTGGCTCCGTTCTTCAGCTCGACCTTGACCCGGTGCTTGTTGGTTACCACGTGGGCGTTGGTCACGATCAGCCCATCTTCTGACACGATGAAGCCAGACCCACTGGCCACCGGCACCTCCCTCTTGGAGAAAGGAAGCCTGCAATGCACAGGAGAGCAGTCACCCCTGACGCTCCTTCACATGAACACTTGCACACACTGAGCAGTTAAGACGATTTCTGGGCTATAGTTTTGGGGGGAGACAATACTGGGGTTTTGAGCCCAGGGCCTCGCGCTTGCTAGGCAGATATCCTAGCACTTGAACCACCCTTCCCATCCTTTTTAGCTATAGTTACAGCTTTTACTCTTTTCAATAAGGTCTCCTGTGTTGGCACCAGGACTGGCCTTGAACTGTGATCCTCCTTCCTACAGGTGCATCCAGACAGCCAAGATCTCGGTTCTGCGAGAGCCACTCACATCTAAGGATCACTGCTTTGCAAACTAGCTCAGCTTCAAAACAGTGTTAAGTCAATTTTTTTTGCAGTACATCAAAAGAATTCCATTCAGGAAATATTATTTGGGAATCTCTTCAGAGCCAAAGATTCTTAAAATATCTGAAGGGCTAAGAATGTAGTTTAGTCAGATGGAAAAATGTCCTGAGGGAGAAATGTGTTTTATCGGGGTGTAGAAATCTATTCAATGACATTTTGACACTTTAATGTGTTTCAAATATAGCTCCCATGTTTTGCTAAAGGGCAACATGTATGGGAGAGAGCCTCACAAGTTATGGAGAAGGAAAGAAAGAAAGAGAGAAAGAGAGAAAGGAAGGAAGGAAGGAAGGGAGAAAGGAAGGGAGAAAGGGAGGGAGGGAGGGAAGAAGGGAGGGAGGGAAGAAAGGAAAGAAAAGAAGGAAGGAAGGAAAGAAGGAAGGAAGGAAGGAAGGAAGGAAGGAAGGAAGGAAGGAAGGAAGGAAGGAAGAAGCTTTACTTGCGGAACAACTCGATGTGAACCACAGCGGGAGCGATCTTCTCTACCACGTCAGCAATGAAGTTATATTTATGACGCAGACTATTGGGATCTTCCTGCCCTAAGAACGAAAGTAAAGACACAATCATTAATGATGCTGGGCCTTATATACATTAGTCACATATATTATGTATTATATATGTAATATATATTATATATGTTATATATATAATTTAGGGAAATATTTAACAAAATATGTTTGAGACTTATATACTAAGAACTCAAAACGCCATCACAATAACAAGACCTAAATAAACACAGAGAGATGCCCTATTTGTGGTGTGAAGGTTTGCTATCCATAAACTTTTAATTTTCCCCAAATGACTCTGTAGCCAGCATGCTCCCAGGGAAAATCTCAACGGTTTTTTTTATAGAAATTGGTAACCCTGCTTCTAAAAGGTATGCAGAAAGGAAAGAACCTATCTTGAAACAATTCTCATGAAAACTGCCTTACATTCTGAGACTTTGCTTTGAAGCAGACACATTCTAAATAATGAGCATTAGTCACAGCAATTTACAGACACGAATCCTCTCACTCGGCTCATAAATGCTTTCTCTACTCATTCTTAACACAACAAATGGTCCATTAAATACAGCTAACGTTTCCTATAGCTTTATGAGTTTAAAGCTGCCAGGATTTGATCCTAAGATAATGAATGAATCATGTCTCATCCTTGTAAACAACTAGTCAACTACACAACTTCATAAGTGTTGCCTTCTTGGAGGCTGTTAATCTGAGGTTTACAGAAAATATTTTATAACCAGAAGTGTGGCTCAAATGGTAGAGCATCTGACTAGGAAGCATGAGGCCAAGTTTAGTAGTACCTAAAAAAAATAAGGAATCAACCAATAAGCCAAGTTGTAGTGGCACAAGCCTGTCAGCCCAGCTGTGCAGTCGACATAAATAGAAGGATCACTGTCTAGGCCGTCTGGACAATAATGCATGACACTGCCTGAGCTTCAGAGATGGGCGGGTGGCTGAGCCCAACATTCCCAAATAGAAGCCACTAGCTCCCAGTGAATGCCTCGTGGTTTCAGAGGGAGGCTGGCCTCCAAGCATCAAATCCCCATTCTGCCCTTCTACAGTTGTGGCACTGCAGACAATTGCTTTCCCGGTTGAGCCTCAGTTTCCCTTCCTAGAACATGGAGATGGAACAGCTCCTACTCTAGCACCTGGTGCATTCAACACCTCCAAGGGGATCCTCTCACATTTCTGAAAACTCCAAGAATCTCACTCTCTCCTTAGTTCCCCAAACACTGCACCCCATCCCAATCCTCACACGTGTCTATTTTTCCATCCTGCCTGCAATGTTTCGTTTTCCTCCACTACAGCTAATCAAATCGCAGTAAAATAATACACCAATAAGAATAACACTACTTATTTATTGGGCATTCCCTATGAGCCAAGCACAATGCTAGACACAGATGTGACCTCTTAAGTCTTCCTGCAGGCCTGCATGATGGATCTTACAGTCAGTCTGCAAAAAGATGGAAACACAGAGGACAGGGGAAGGAAAGCCCATGGCTGAAAGTGTCAGAGCTGGCCAGTGGCAGAGGCAGAAGGGATCCTATCCACTGAGAGTTCCACTCGGAGCTCCATGCTCTGCATCTGGGGGCTGGCCTCCCTTCTCCTCCTGCAGTCCCCTGCAGTCCACACCATTGTGAGACTATGCTTCATACTTCCAGACCAAGACATCAGGGCCAGGATACAGGATTAACAACTCCATCTTCCCTTCCAGCAAGAACAGCCCACCATCCAATTTCTCAGCAGAGTTGATAAAGTGCAGCTAATTTGGAAAACAGAACGCAGTGTATTCGAGGGAAAAGAAATGAATCCTCCTTTATTCACAGGGAACAGTGTGTTCCTCAAATTCAAATCAGTCACAAGAACAGACTGAGCACATCCTTGGCATTTTAAAGATCTGTCCTATATTCAGGACTGGCTATGGAATTTGCAGAGCCAGTGCAAAATGAACATAAAAACTCTGTTGGAGTCAGGTGCCAGTGACTCACGCCTGCAATCCTAGCTACTCAGGAAGCTGAGATCTGTGGTTTGAAACCAGCTTGGACAAGAAAGCCTGTCAGACTCATCTCCAATTAACCATCAAAAAGCCAGAAGTAGAGCTGTGGCTCAAGTAGTAGGGTGCTAGCCTTGTACAAAAAAAAAAAAAAAGCTCAGGGACAGTGCCCAAACCCAGAGTTCAAGCCCTAGGACCGGCAGTAAATAAACAAATAAGTCGATGGTTTTCTTTACAAATTATTAAGACACTCAAGGCAGTGACAGAAGGGCTGTAAGATAGGAGGATTCTTCTAACCACAGGACCCTGTGTGAATACACAGGCCGAAGCCCACAGACACTTCCCCACCCCCAACCCTACCTGCGTGTTTCAAGGTTGTCTGACCTTTTTTTTTTTTTTAACTCCAAATCCAGATTCAGTGCTGAGTCACACTGGAAGTTGCCTGGGAGGTGCTGAAGTTATGGCTTCAGTCTGGGGAGCCCGGGGCCCACTGCTGTCCTCTGACAGCTCTGACACAGCACCTAACTGCTGAGGAGCAAGGTAGCACCCGCAGCCTCAGAGAGCTGCGAGGCTGACCAGCACATGGCCAGCCTGGGCAAGTGTGCAATCTCAGGCTGGAGACTCCTTAAAGTTACAGTGGCGGGGCAGTGGGGAGGGTGAGCTCAACTGGTGGTCTGGAAGGTCCTTCCTGCTTTCAAACCGTTCATGTTTCTCATCCAAGTTCTTCATTGCCAAATACTAGCACAGACAGACATTCATACTTAAAGGACTACAAATAGGAGCACAGGCCAGTGCCAAGCGCTGTCAAGAGTCAGCAACAAGTATGGCGTATGGCGGCATCATGCCAGGCTCTGCTCAGCAGAGCTCAGCTGGGGCAGGGGAAGAGGAGCGGCTGGCGTGTCTATGGGGATGGTGGGTGCTCCTCCCTGATACTGCAGGCTCAGGGAGGAACCTGGCCGTTGGTAACAAAAGCAATACAGGGAAGAAAGACAAAGACATGAAATGCATGGTGCTGAGGTCAGAAATGAAAGCCAGTGTGGGGAACAAACACCCATTCACTGCTGAAGGACCAGAAACCACCTTGAGTACCTGAGGTTCTGGGGCAGTGCCTGCTGGGACCCCTCCCTACTACTGTGAGCCCACAGTCCTTCCTGAAAGAGTCTGGACAAGCCTCCCCAGCCGTCTGCAGACTCGAATAAGCAAGTGCTCTCTCACTGGCAAGGGAAGTATAAGCAGGGAAGGCAAATACAGCAAGCCTCAGCAGGGTGTTAAGGAAACCAGGAGTGATCCTTGGGCGAGGTTTTGGGGTGGGACACTCTTCCAGCTGTCATCAGCATCTCCCAGCGGCCAGTACCCCAGCAGTGGACCCGTGGGAGGCCCAGGCTCTGGTGCTCTATCCTCCAAGGGCCTACAGGTCCTGAATGTAGCCCCTCCCCCATCTACTGCCATGAGAACACATGCTCCTTCTCACTCTTGTCCGAGAACCAATGTCTTACATTTCTCTTTGATATTCCCATGGTCACTAGCATGGCCAGATGAATAGCAATTACAAAGAGATCTTAAATAAATCCAGGCTCCCAATCAGATCAGGACTCTGGGGTGCAGGGCAGGTCCCTTCGGCAAGGGTTTATCTGTCTGTTCTTCTCCCTGTCCAGAACCTTCACAGGTACCCAAGGCAGAGCCAGAGCAGCCGAGGCTGGATCAGATGCTTGGCCAACTCTTCCCCCATGTGCTTGTTCTGAAACCATTGCCCAGACCAAAGCTCCCTGTCCCACCCCACCCCCAGCACCTCTGACAAGGGTGAAATCACTAAAGAGATGCACAGAGCAATGAGAAGGAGGAGGATGGGGGTGCTGGTGAGCATGCTGAGTGCTGGTCACTGGGGTGCGAGAAGAGAGGAAGGGGCCTGGAATGTTGGTCTTAATGCTGACTCTGTGTCAGGGTACTATTCTGGCCGAACACAGCAGAGGAGGCCCACAGGGCACTCCTGCCCCAGGTGTGGGTGGCAGGCTGGGGCAGGACCAAGAGGCAGATGTGTAGCTGAGCGGATAGCTGCCAGCACACATTCACAGAGGGAAATCACAATGGCATGATTTTTCCCTTCGCAAAGCTAGCTCCCTTTCTGAAGTTTCTTGCTAAACTTGACAATGGCCTGAGAAGCACAGGGCAGCAGCCAGCTGAGCTGGGGGGGAGGTGCAGAGGTGGAAAGAGGCATGAACCACACAGAAACTTGTAGCATTCTCTCCTCTTCCAGAGAACTTGGAATTCTTCTGCCTTGAGTGGTGGAGAGAAAATCTAAACAAGTTCCTAAAGGCTAATGAGGCAGAAAGCACAAAGGAGGTAAGAGCTCCTGCTTGCCAGAGCGTTTGTCTGGAGGGGGGAGAAAACACAAAAAGCATAATCCAGGGAGTGCAGCAAGGGCGTCTGGAGAGATTCCTTTGCTCCGTGTGCCTGGTCTGGGCGGCTGCATTCTGTCCACCCCACTCCATTAAATTCCAAGGAAACTCGTCAGCATCGGCCAGACCCGCCTCTGCGCAGGGCTCAGGCATGGATGCGGCGGAAACAGAAGTGAGATCTTGCACATGCCAGGACCCCCATTTGACCAGTGCTGCAGCTGCGGATCCAAGGGCACACAGACCCTGGCGGGCACAGAGGAGCCCGGACACAGAGGCTTTCCTGAGCCCTGCAGAAAAAAAAAATGCCCAGGACAGACAGAGGCTGAACTGTACCCAGAGTGGCCAACAGAAGCCTAAAATAACCCTGAAAATCCCATGCATCACGGGAGCTGCCGTGTGCCAATCAACGGAAGACAAGAACTAGAGGAAGAGATGCTGCCCTGGGGAGGGGTTCTGGGTGCCAAACTCCACAGCACTCTTGTTAAAAGCCACAATTCAGCTGGGCATCGGTAACTCACGCCTGCAATCCTAGCTTCTCAGGAGGCAGAGATGTGAGGATTGTGCTTCAAAGCCAGCCCAGAAAAGAAAGTCTGTGAGACTCTTATCATCAATTAACCACCAAATAGCTGGAAGTGCAGCTGTGGCCAAAATAGGAGAGTGCCAGCTTTGAGTGATAAAATTCAGGGAGAGAGCCCAGGATGTGTTCAAGCTCCATTACTGGCACACACACACACACACACACACACACACACACAGAGATCCAGAATTCACATGTAATGAGAGGGTTTTAGTTTTCTAAGATTAAAAATTGAATGATAGAGTAAGACACTGTCTTCCTGTTTTCCACATAGAAATAAAGAAAATTCAGGAGGGTTTCTTGTGACCTCTTTCTTTCCTTTTAATGAATAGCGGAGGAAGAGGAGGTGGAGCTGGGAAGCCTGACCTTGATTTCCAGCCCACACTGGCACTTCCAAGCGCTGGCAGCCCCTCTCTTTCCGGTACAGTCTCCCAGACGCTCGGCTCTGAGTGGGAAAAGTTCACTGGATGCCAGACCTCAGACTGTGATGCTGGCTGCGGGGGGAGGTTCTGAGGGGTGAGCAGTGGCTATTTGCAGGGCTGGGCCAAGGCTACAGAAAATGGTGTAGACCAAGTACAGGAACTCGATCTCTCCCTAACAGGCCACCTTAGGACCAGCTCTGTAGGGATACCTGGCCAGACGGCCATCAGCCCCTAACTGTGCTGTGATTCAAAGGCTCAGCCTTTGGAGGTTCCCCAGTACCTTCTCAGTCTCAGTGGCAAGAGAATGAGATGGTTGTAATCTTTGTTTGCCTGGACAAGGTGAATGCTCAGGTCTGGTCAGAATCTTGCATGTGGGGGTCTTTTCCAGGCTATTTGAATGTGTTAGAAGGAAGTTTCTGATTGAGTCCAGGGCAGGATTTTTTCAGAAGTCTCTAAACACTCAGCATGGGGTGTCATCTAGTCTTATCTTCAGGGAAACATCTGACCACTTGGTCCACGACATCATCCACTTGCCTCTGGCTCCTTCCTGACCTTCACAGATTCTGTCTCCTCCCCTGGGCTGTCTTCCTGCTCTGACAACTCTAGTTGTTTTGTCTGGGGCTGAAGGGCGTTCAGCCTCTGAATCCTCTAGCCTCCAGCACAGGACCAGGAGGCAAAGCAGGAGAGGCTACCTCTCTGGGGCTGGAGGGAGGGCCAATTCTAGAGCCTAAAGAAGATGAGAGGACTGCTGCTATATCCAGGAGGAGGCCAGAGCAGTCCCCGGTACCTACTTGCTGATGAGCTACTACCTTGCGGTATCCAAGGGGACAGTAAGGAAAACTTGCACACCTGAGGCAGCTGTCAGAAGTTGTCTGCCTCCAGTAAGAAGTGTAAAAGTGGGCTTAGGACCCCAAAGCAGCCACTTCCCCTTTCTAGGCTCAGGTGATGAAGAGCAGGCCATACCATTTCTGACCTCTTTTCCAGCTCCCCCAAAATCAGATGACCTAATAAATCTAAGAAATGTGTTTCCCGATGTTTTCTGTACTCATTTTTAATGCCGATGTACTGAGGCAAGTGCTCCAGTTTCTCCTGGCAGGACCATCAGCTCGGCCTGGGCAGGTCAGGTCTTCAAAGTCACTTTCCTGCTTTCCCTGCAAGAAGAGGTGTGGTCTTCCTACAACCACACAATGGAATATTTTTCTGTCGTTAAACAAGGATGACGCACCAGCACATGATCCCTCGTGGATGAAAAGATCATGCTCTGGCAAACCAGTCACAAAGGAGCACCGCTGCACGCTTCCACTTTCAGGAAGTGTTAGAAAAGGCAAATCCACAGACAGGAAGTAGGCTGATGGTTCTCTAGGGCCAGGCAGGGAGGACTGATAATCAGTACTGGGTTTCTTTTAAGGACTGATGAGAATGTTGTAGGGTTAGTAAAACCATAAAGTTGTGTACATAAAAAACACTAAAATGGTCCAGTGTATAGTATGTCAAGAACCCCCTTGATAAAGGGGAAGAAGAAAGGGAAAATAATAATGTCCATTTCTTTTTGACTTTTTAATGTTAACTACTGAAATTTTGAAGGTATTTGTGTGGTTCATATTGTACTTCCCTCTGAGTGTAAAAACCATGTGAATAAACATTTTTCACTTTTCAAAGCAAACAAAAACAGTCTGGTCTCCACATGCGTTCTGGACGGAGCTGGCATCTGGGAGGTCCCATGTGGTAAGCTCTGAGCTGGGCACACAGGGACTCAGGTCCTCTGTCATGTCTGGGCTGTGCCCTAGAACCTTCACGCCTCTATCATCTTGGGATCCTCACCTAAAACCTGAGTGTTGGACCAGATGAACTGACAGCCACACGAGCACTTCCAGGACGGGGAGTCTGTGCTCACTCACCACCAAGGAAATCCCAGTTTTCAAAGTGCTCATTCCATCCCAAACACTGGCAGGACCATCCACCAACCGAGCAGAATGGCTGGTCTGAAGCCATCATCTCCCGTTTATCCCAGAGGACTGCTTCTGAGGGAGGCAGGGAGAGAGGTCGAAATTCCATAGCTGGTGGAAACAAGTATTTCTCCACCCCTTTGGGAAAATCATTTGGAACTATTACACCAGGAGCCATAAAAAACCTATATGCCTCTCTCCAGTAAGTGTGATTCCTGGTGTCTATCCTCAGAAAGGAAATCAGGACATCAAGATAGTCAGGAACATGAAACTCATACTTCAGTACTGTTCACCATCACAACCACAGCCCAAACGGAGACGGATAGGAAAACAGCAGGCAAAGAAGCCACTAGAATGATAGTGAAGCAACAACTGTGAATCTTTTTTCTTCTCTATTTTTGATGCATTTCTAACTTTAAAAAAGATTGTCAAAGTACAATATCAGATGTGAAAGTGTATTTCCCGTATGGAGAAAAAACCCAAAAGAGCCTTTATTGTAAGAGGAAAGCCCCAGTAGATGCACCCCCAAAGAAAACAGAACCACAGCTTAAGACACTGAAGCATCTCAGCCCTGATTCATCAGGCATCCACTGTGAGCTTCTGCACATTTTCCCTGCACTGAGACCACTGTAATTACCCTCTAAAAGCCTCCAACCTCTGGAAGGGAAAAGCCAGTCATCATACAGATTGCTCTGTGGCCATCTTCTAACCCAAGGCAGAAGTTTTTGGAAAAAATAAAAGGATGGAGAAACACTATATTTCAAATCTCACAGGATAAACTTGCACGGACCTAACCTCTTGCACATACCTAATCATTCCAGCAGGAAGTGGCTGAGCTGGGTTTATGGGCTCTGTCCTGGGTCCTGGAATAGACTCTCAAATGGTACCCACTGATGAACTATGCAGCTGTGAACGTCAACTTCCCTTTAGGTACCTCAGTTTCCCCATCCATAAAGTGGAGGAGATAGGACCCACAGGACCCTCTACCTTCCCAAAGACTCTCCTCACTACAAGCCAGCTGGCGGGGTCCAGCCACACACCAGTGTCTCGGGAGGGAAGGAGGAGCCTTGTTCCACAAGAGTCAAGAGTGCCCACAAAAGAGCCGCTGATGTGGTTAGAGATGCGCTGTGGGAGGCAGGAGCAGCTATTCTGCAGAGAATGGAAAGACTCTGTGGTAGCCAGGGACCAATAGGGGAAAAGGCTGCCCATGGGAGTTATGAGCCCCCTACAGATAGAAAGACATCAGTGGGTGTGGCCCCTCTCCAGACTGGCTCCACCCTTGCCCATCCCCCTTACCTACTGGCCTTAATCCAATGAGCACAACCATACTGGGCGATGTCCCTCACAACCTAAAAATGTCAAACTGATGGGGAAACATCAGAGTAGGATCTAAGGGACCTCAGCCCAGGCAAGTATCAAACCTTTAATTGAATATCCAACAGAACAAATCCTGGGAAGAACACTAGACACAGACCACAGCCTGAGCACGGAGGAGCAGCTGGCCTCCCTCATGCAGGCCCAGGAGATGCCTGCGGGCTCAGCAGAGTAACGGCGATGCTGTTGTTTTGGACCAAGGTGTTGCACCTTTGGAGATAATGGTAATGAACTTGGCCTTTGGCCACTCTTAAACAGTCCAACTTAGTCACGTTAGCCAAAAGCTATCTATCATATGTCGTATACCTGCTACGGTTTGAGTGTGTCCTCAAGGGTTGGAAGTTGGTCCCCAGCTAGTTCACTGTCATCTCAGCTACATGGAAGACTAAGATGGAACGGACTGTGGTTCTGGGCTAGCCAGGTCAGAAAAGTGGAAGCTAAACATGGTGGCATGCATGAGAGGACACTCGCAGCTACAATGAGAAGTGTAAAAGAGGTAGACTGTGGCCCAGGCCCAGGCAAAATGTGAGACTCTATCTCAAAAACATCCAGTGCAGAAAAGGGTGGGAGGCATGGTTCCTAAGAACGCAAGGACCTTAGTTCAAACCCCATCACCACCAAGGAAAACCTAAAACACAGAAATCACAGAAAGTATGTCCTCAGATCAGAATGAAATTAACCTAGAAAGTGATAACAGAAAGATGAATTCTGTCAGCCAGACCTCCAAATACTTGGAGACGCAACAACATGCTTTGAAACATGAGTCAAAGAAGTCTCAAGTACAGTTTGGCAGTGAGACAGGCATGGGTTCAAATCTCACCTCCTACTGAGTGGGATAGCATGGATGAGTCATAACCCACCTCTTGGAGCTTCATCTACTTCATGGCTGGGTAACAGGGATGATGCCCCTGCCTTCCTGGGTAGCCATGAACAAGAATGAAGCAAGACACAACTAGTGCGGTGCGCAGCACCAGAGGTGGCAGCTCCCCAGCTGTGTGGGTGACATTTCCCATCTTAACTGTCCCAGAAACACAGCGCCCCACCAGATGTCCCTCACTCTGGGCCAATGAAAAGCAGATGCGACCACTGAATGCTGAGCCTTCACTCCTCCATATCCACCTGGCAGCCATCTGCCCTGGACAAGTCCAGCTGGCAGAATCTGTGCCTGTCTGTCCCCACCAAGTGGTGACTGCCATTTCGAATACTGGCACCCAAGAGAGAGCGCTCATCTTAGTCCCCGGGTGTGAGACATGCTGGGGAGGCGGTCGCATCCTGCCCAGGATTGTGCGAAAGGGAATGATCCGACAGAGCTCAGCCACACAAAGAGAAGTGTGGCTCATCAGGCAGGCCGCCCA
Organism: Dipodomys ordii; assembly: GCF_000151885.1. Lineage (NCBI taxonomy): Eukaryota > Metazoa > Chordata > Mammalia > Rodentia > Heteromyidae > Dipodomys > Dipodomys ordii. The sequence goes on from NW_012267274.1 coordinate 7,238,877, forward strand.
TCAGCTCCTCACACATTGCACAACCAATGAGGAAGACGTTCCTAAGGGCTGAAAGATTGCACAAGGCTCTGACTCATTAAGACAGAGGTCATTCAAATTTGAAAATGATCAGAAATTCCAGCCACAACAACATACCCTCAGGGACCTTCATGCACGGGGGAGATGTGATTCTCTGTCACACAACACGTTTGTGAAACACACGTACTCGACAATTTGTCCTAGGAATGCAAATAATAGAGTATTCGTGCTCTCTCGAGCTGTTTTTTTTTTTTTCTGTTTGTAAGCTATGACAAGTCTTTTCCTGAGTGATTCCCAGAACACAGAAACCAGACGAAGAGTCATTCGAGAAGGTGTCAGAGCTTCTACCTACTGCCATCTCCTGGGTATCACAGCCTCTGGGGAGCGCTAAGGAGCGGCCCTGTACCAGACTCCCAGCTGCTCTAGACAAGCAGCTCTTGGTTCAAGAAAAGCCAGAGTTCTCAAATAACAGGAACAACAGCCAGGGGTATGTGCTAAGGGGTGACAGAAGAGTGGTACCTGTGGTAAACACGCTCCCCTGTGACGTTCCCCCTCACCTCATCCCCAGGGGACAAGGACATCGCAGCACTCTGCCCCCGAGCTGACCCTGGTTTGGGCACTGATGATGATGGCAAGGGCTAGCACTATGATAAGCCAGTGGCAACAGAGTGCTAGAAACACGTCAGCACTTCATGAAATGAGGTCCTTCTACCTACCCCACATCCCACCCCCGAGGTGTGTATATTACAACTTTACTGATGAGGACACTGGCTTGGAGATGAAGTCACCCATCCAGGAAAGGATTTTCTGACTCCAGAGACCCAGCATACAAGGAAGGTATCTTAAGATCTGCAAGGGCTTTGATTCAAAGATCACCAAGTCTGGGGACTTTCTGAGTTGAAGCACTGGGGCTTGAACTCAGCTATTTCACTCAAGGCTAGCACTCTACCACTTGAGCCATAGCTCCACTCCCACTTTTTTGGAGATAAGCATTCTCACAGCCTTCCCTGCCCAAACTGGCTTCAACTCAGGACCCTTAGATCTCAGCCTCCTAAATGGTTAGGATTACAGGAGTGAACCACTTCAGAGAACCCAGAGGCAGAGCGACCCAGGACCCAAGAGGAGCAAGAGATGCAGTAGATCAATTGCTGATTTTCATCTGGGCTTATGACATCCCGCTCTGGGGAGTGGACATGTGATCCCACATTCTCCCAGGGACTTCCAACAGCCAGGGTAAAGCCAAAGGAGAGGCATCTCCAGATAGAGCTCCATCTATTTAGTGCCAACCTTGTTTTCAACCATCATAATTTCAGAAAGGAGAAATGTTATTGGGGCAGCCAATGGCCGTCTTCAGGATAGATGCGGTGACCTTCAGAGAAGTTTCTGTACAGGGTCACAGGCCATTCCGACCTGGTCCCCTTATTGCTGAGGCTCCAGGAGCTGGGGGTGGAGGGTGAAAGGGGGGGCGGGTCATCAGGTCAGGGCCAGGTGTCAGCCCTCCAGTCCCTCCCCAGCCAGCCTTCCAAGGAACCCTTAACCACTGCCAGGCCTTCTCCTTCACACTAAGCCTGACCAGAGCTATTTATTCACTAGAAATATAAGCTCATGGAAAGTCTGATTTCTGAATCCAAGGCAGGAAATTTGCCCAAGATCACACAGCTCCAAACAGACTCTGAGTTCAGCCCGCCATGCCGAGGCCTCTGGCTACTACAGTAAACTCATGGTCAGCCACGGCCAATCTATTTACAGCCCTCCCGGATGGGATGAAATAAATCAATCACTTGGCTGCTGATCCCGTGCACTTACTAATTTCATGCTACCTTAATACTTTAACTCTTGGTCAAACCATCTAAGAGTCTAAGAAGATAATCAACCAGAGTAAGAAAGTCTTGCAAACAGCTCTCAAAAGATCTGAGTGTAGCTGGGCACCTACTGGCTCACACCTCTAATCCTAGCCACTCCAGAGCCTAAGACCTGAGGACCGCTGTTCAAGGCCAGCCTGCACAGCAAAGTCTGTGATACTCTTTTCTCCAATTAACCTCAAACGGCTGAAAGTGGAGCTGTGGCTCAAGTGGTAGGGCGCTAGCAATCAAGAAGCTCAGGGACAGAGCCCAGACCCTGAGCTCACAGCTCAAGAATAGCATCCCATCCCACCCCCACCAAAAACAAACAAACAAGACTGCCTGCTTCCAACTTTCAGATGACTGAAACTTGAAGACTGGCCCTTCCAACCCTGCCCTAAGAGGAAGCCTGGTCCCCAGACACTTATTTTTTAAGTGACAAAAGATGGGTTTGAACTGTCACTAGTGGAAATGACTTTGGGCAAGTACAGCACGTGACAAAGAACAATGTGACCCATGGGTAGTGAGTGACTATATGTCCCAATGGGTTAAAATATGAACTCCCTGGAGACAGGGAGACATCCCCAGAGACCATCAGGTACTCAACTTGAGATGATTACTTGCCCAAACCTTGAATAATAGAATCACCTACACAAGACAGGTTTTACAAACAGTCCAAGCCTCCAAAGATAAGCTATCTATTCTGTGGTCTTCCTCTCTATGGAGGCTCTGGGAGATCCCAGGACTCGGGGCTACTGGAAACCTCTCTGCAGGGAGTGTCTGGGTATCCTCCACTGATCCTTGCCTGACCTCTAGGCTTGTCAGACATCTGACTGGGACAGGATGGGCCTTCCTGCAGTGGGAGGAATGGACAAGGGTCCTACTATCAGGGGAGTGTTTTCCAGGGCTCTTTTCTGGCTTCTTGTCCATGCAGAGCTCTGCAGCATCTCCTCATCCTGGCTGGTCTTTGGGAACATCTGGGCATCTGAAAGAGTTGTGCCCTTCTCAAGGGACTCTGGTTTGGAGACGTCTTTACTGAGCCCCTTCTCCCCTTGCTCTCCGTGGCAGGACTGCACAGATGGAAGCCGGTAACCTTGTCCTGAGATGCCTGTGCTCACCCACCGAGCAAGAGCTGGGCTCTGTCCTGCTTCACCTCAAGGCCATCCTCGGCCATCTGGAGCACTGTTTATTCCAGTATTAGCCGAGGCTTAGCAGGAGTTGGCTTATAATCTCCGTTGCTGTGTCAACAGCACTGAGGGTGGTTGTGAACAGAGCTCTGGACCAGATGCATGGGTTCAAGTCCTAAAATCAGTGCTGCTCTGTGACTGTCTCCTATCTGTTACCCGGGAAAGACGAGAGCACAAGCACTGGCGGGAGGATCAAAGGAACTGGGAACTACATGCTTGGCATTTAATAAGCATGAACTAGTACATTTAGACATTACTATTACTATTACCCTATTACTCATCACAATTCCTTTCTTCCTTTTTCATTCTTCTCTCCATTTTTTAATTTATTTAATTTTTTTTTTTTTGTCAGTCACAGGGGTTTGAATTCTGGGCCTGGGCGCTATCCCTGAACTTTTCAGTTCAAGGCAAGCGCTTGAGCCAGAGAGCCACTGCTGGTTTTCTGGTAGTTAACTGGAGATAAAAGTCTCATGAACTTTCCTGCATGGGCTGGCTTTGAACTGTGATCCTCAGATCTCAGCATCCTGAGTAGTTAAGATTACAGGTGCAAGCCACTGATGCCTGGCTATTTTTTTTTTAATGCTTTAAGTCAGGGTTTGCCATGTGCTATGTGGCACAGTCTGGCCTCAAACCTGCAATCCTCCTGCCTCAGTGCTAGTTGGGATTACAGATGTGCTCCACCATGCCCAGCTTCTGTTTTTTTAAACTGTCCTGCTCAGGAGAGTGGATGCTGATAGGTTTATGCTCTCTGGGATACAGTATAGTTTCCCACGCCCCATGAGCAGCACTGATTCCTGACATCAAAAAGGTGCCTTCATTCCCAAAACATGTTTGGAGACCTTCACCAACAACCTCGTGACACAGACAAAAGTGTTATATTATGAATGGTCATGCTTCCTCCACCCCAACTTCCTAGTGTGGCTCCCTACCTCCTGTAGTAGTCCTACACACACACACATACACATACACACACACAACACACACACACACACACACACACACACAGAACCTCCTCACCCTCTGCCCAGATTCTGCCCAGAAACTTTCAGTTCTCAGTCTGCGTCTCCTCCTCTTCTCCTCAAAGGACATCTCGTGAAAGGTCTCAGGATCCACCCAGCCAAAATCTTCACCCTAGCGTCCTCAGCTAGCTGCGATGTCAAGTTACCTGCCCAGTGCACAAGCTGCTGAGAGCTGGAACAGAACTGAGGTTGGAAGGAAAGCTGCTGGTTCCCAGCCTCGGGTCCTGGCAACACCTCCTCCAAGTCAGAGACCAGCACCAGACGGGGAGTGAGGGGCGCCGCCGCAATGCCTTCTGCTACACAAGGATGAGGCAGCTTCTCATCTGTTTTCTTTTTGGTCCTGGTACCAGGGCTTGAAATCAGGGGTTTCATACTTGCACTCAATTTTCTTGCTCATAACTTAGCACTCTAACTGCTAGAACCACATCTCTAGCATTTTGCTGGTTGGTTAGAGATGGAGGCTCGCAGACTTTTCTGCCCAGGCTTCAAATCAACAACTTCTTGGACTTAGTCTCCTACTTAGCTAGGATTACAGAGATGAACCATGGCACCCTGTTTTCCTGTTTCTTCTTTCATCCATCCATCCATCCATCCATCCATTCACTCATCTACCCACATACTTATTGAGTAACTTCTAAGTGCCAAGTAGACAGATTCACCAACAATGTGGGATATGCTAGAAGGCTCAATAACTATTTGTAAAGCAGGAGAGACAGGTGGACTGGCTCTGTACCCCACAGCACCCTCGTTCTTCTGTGCCCTCCTCACACTAGCACACTCGGGGGGCTCTGGGAGCCTGCTAGCCAATGAGGGACCTGTTTCTCTTCACAGGCCAGCTCAACCAGCCAAGTATTTGGACTCTGCCAACTCAGACCTCATTAAGTGACTTTACTTCCTTCACTGGCAATAAATGAGACAGTTTACATGGTTCCAGCAACTTAGGACCTCGTGCAGCGAGACTACAGACAGTAACAGATGTCTTGTTTTTGACCAAAATATGCTTTTCTAATGTCATCATCGCCCACAGAAACACAGTCGCCTGAACACCATCCTGAAGCACTGTGCACCCCTGCTAGGGTTAGTCCTGCACCAGGCTTCCTTTAAGCTTTCTTCACTAAAGAACACCTGCACACACAATGCAGCCCTTGCCCTCAGCCTTGAGACTCTGAGCCACCAGCTTGGCTAACTCCTGGTTTTACTCCAAATGTCTCCTGCAGCACCTACCACCAACACAAGCCTTGGACTCTGCTGTGCTGTCCTTCACTCTCCACCATCCCTAACAGGAGGCCCATACTGGCCCCTTGGGAAGCTCTTTGCTCAACAGCCTTGAGATTAAGCCCTGGGCTGGTACTGAACCCTGGTTCAGTTCTAGTGCTGGTGGTTCATGCCTATAATCTTAGCTACTCAGGAGGCTGAGATCCAAGAATCATGGTAAGAAGAGCCATGAGACTCATATCTCCAATTAAACACCAGAAAGCTGGAAGTGGAGATGTGGCTAAAGCGGTAGAGTGCCAGTCTTGAGTGAAAAAGCCCAGCAACAGCGTGGTCACAAAAAATATAAGTGACTCAATCTTAGTTCCACTTCACGTGAAACAGGAAGGAGGGCAGAATCTTCCTATCCATGAGTCTATACAGACCCACTGAGGTAAACAGGGGAACTCACCGGGCACACTGTGCCAATAGCACCATCTGGTTAGTACTGGTAGGTGTGCATCTGGATTGCTAGGCTGAGCCTGGGCTATGCTCCCCTGTTAGTATCCCACAACGTCCCATCTCTCCATCACTCTGCCACTTTCCTGTTCATGGGAGCCAAACTGTCCCAGGTCCTAGGTGGTCTGCTGGACCATATTTGGATTGAAGAAAGCCTTGGCAGTCCTGCAGGACTGGGCTCTTGTGTCCCTGTCTCCACTGAGGAAGCAGTTCTGGGTCTGGGCAGCAGCTTTGTGGCTGAGGCCAAGCCCTGGCTGGCCGCTCCCCATGATGCCAGGCTGGCCGGGGCTGAACTCCTTATTGTTTTTCCACAGGGCACCTCTGCAGAGCCAGATGCAGGGCTCCTGAAGGTCCCTGATGGGCTGGGCATTTCTCCACAGTCCTCCACCCATCCCCACCACTTCCCCACCAGAAAGGATCACAGGTTGTGACAGAGATGCCATACAGAAGAGGGAAAAGTGGCGCATTTCTTCCAAGTCCCTAACCTGCCCCTCCTCTGCCTCTTCAAATTTCAAGGTCCAGAGGCCCAGGATGAGCTTATTCAAAAAGAGCTACTTGAGAGAGAGACAGAGAGACAGAGAGAGACAGAGACAGAGGGCACCACTTTGTTTTGTAGGGCTGGCTCTAGAAACAAAGACAGGCTGCAAAGCCTCCCTAAACCGGTCCCCACCTGGGGCCACCATCTGAAGAGAGTACAACTGGCCAGACTATTCCTTTCTCCAAAATGTTATTTTTCACAGAGGAGAAACTACATTTGAATACAGTAAAGAAGTAGAAGGGAAAGCACAACAGAAGTTCCTATGGTCCCCAAACCAGACTTTCTCTCCTTCCTAGGTTTGTTTACACTGCTGTCCAGATCTGTGATCCCAGGCCGGTCACCAGCTGGGAGGTCCCGGCACTGCCTCCCGGGGCTGCTGTGCAGAACGCGCATTGGGCGCCCACAGGCACGCGGAACCCACTTGCGGCTGGACACAACCGAGCTCCGCTCCAAGAGATCCCCCGGGATGCTCCCTCCCCGGGACCTGGCCTCCTCTCCCAGCAAGCGGGTGCTCGCGGCTCCCCACAACCCGTCGCTGTCCCTTGGCTCCTGCCCTGCGCAGGGCACAGGCCCGGGCAGGGATGGGGAGATGGGGGGCCGGCCTGGGGCGCAGTCAGGATGGGGATGGGGAGATGGGGCAGGCCTGGGGCGCAGTCAGCGTGGGGATGGGGAGACGGAGCCAGCCTGGGGCGCGGGTCAGGGCCGGGATAGAGAGCCGGCCGGGCCGGCCCGGGGCGCAGTACCTTGGCCGCAGGCGCCCCGCTGCAGGACGATGATGGGCGGCTGTCGCAGCGCCTCGGAGCGGCGGC
>NW_012267274.1:7246610-7322641 GCF_000151885.1 Dipodomys ordii
TGGCAAGCGGACCCTCCCCCAGCAGCGGGCTCAGTTTCCCCAACCGTGAGCCCCAGGGCTGGGCCCTCCGCTTTCTCCCCCGCACCCCCCACCTCGCAGCGGTTGGCAAGTCTGCAAAGGGAAGCTTGTGGCGGCCTCGATCGAGCGCCCTGGAACGTTCCCGCAGATCGCCCTTGGGTCCTCGCGCAGGCCCGGGGCGCTGTGGCCCAGCCCCTGGCGTCCGGCCATGCGCCCGGCGCCCCCTGCCCGGGTCCCGCGCGAGGGACGGGCCGAGGCGTCCGCGGGGCCGGCGCGGAGCCAGCGCGCAGACCCGTTAGGGCAGAAAACGGGAACGGAAGTCGCTGGGAGCGGAGCCCTACTTCTGATCTTTTCTAAGTTGCTCCGGGAGCTCTGCGCAGCCGTACCGCGATGGTGGATGGATTGTCTCTGGACAGGGACTCGGAGTGCGGGACGAACTCTTTTGTGTGTGTGTCGGTTTTGGGGCTAGAACCCAAGACCTGGGTGCTGTCCCTCAGCCTCTTTGTGCTCAAGGCTGGCTCTTTACCACTTGACCCACGGCGCCACTTCCTGTTTTTTAGTGGTTCATTGGAGATAAGTCTCACGGGGACTTTCTGGTTTCCAACAGCAATCCTCGGCCTCCAGAGTAGCTGGGATTACAGGCGTGAGCCACCAGCGCCCGGCTGGGAGAGGAACTTTTTAATGGATTGAGTTTTCACCCTCAAAACATTTTGTTATCCAGTGAAGAGCTCACCTGGTGATGGCTGTAGTCTCAGCACTGGGGAGGCTAAAGCAGGAGGATCACTGTGGTCCAGGAGTTCTAGGCCAGCCTGGGCAAGATTCAGGATGCAAGGCCACAGCGAAAAGTGGTAGAGGCAGGACACCTACTGAGCTATCTCTGTAGCTGGGCTCCCTCCTCCAGCCCAGTGGCCAGATTACAGCTGATTGATCATCCACGGGACCCAAGCACTGTAGCCCACACCTATAATCCTAGCTAATCAAGAAGCTGAGATCGGAGGATCCTGGTTCAAAGCCAGCCGGAGCAGGAAAAGTCTGTGAGCTTCTTATCTCCAATTAAACTTCAAAAAGCCTGAAGTAGAACTGTGACTCAAACAATAAGGTGCTAGCTAACCTTAAGCAAAAAAACTCTGGGACAGCACCCAGGCCCTGAGTTCAAGCCCCAGAACTGACACCAAAAAAATGTGACTGGAGTCATGGATTGGTTAAGGGGTTTCCACCTAGCAACCTCCAGACCCTGAGTTCAAAACCTAGTACTGGCAAAAAAAAATGTAGGGTGGAGGCATGGCTCAACTATGGAATACTGGCTTAGAAAGTCCTGAGTTCAAATCCAATACCAGCTTGCTGGGGTGGAGCACCTCCAACCTCTTTCCAAGGGGCTCATGGCCTCCTCTTCCCATTCTCAACCCTGATCCTCAGCACACACTTCACCCAGCCCCGTGCTGAGTGATCTTCTGGAATTCATCTTCCCACTTAACTCTTCCCTCTGCCAGACACAACCTTCTTCCCTTCCACTAGGTCCACCAGTGACCTCCAAGTGGGCTCTGAACTTGGAAGTCCTGTGGGGGACTTAGGTTCAAATCCCACTTCTGACCTTTGATTCTGTGACCCCAGGAGCTTCACAAGGAAAATGGCAGTGACCACACGCCTCCCTGCATGACTTTCGGAAGGCCCACCTCTGGGTACCCCTTTCTCAGTGCCGGTCCCAGTGTTGTAACAGATGCTTGTAAGGGCAAGACACAGAAGAGAGCAGGCCTGCTCAGGAAGGAAGGCGCTGCCCTTCCGACACTGGGAGCCAGGCAGGGTGTCATCAGGAGAGGATCAGTGGGGGAGGAGAGACTTGGAGGACCACATGGTACCCCAGAGGTGTAAGCAAGGAATCTGAAAACCAGGTGGCAGGGTTTCACACTGTGGTCACACGATCATCTCCCAGTTGTGAATGCAGCTCACTCCTCCCCATCTACCAGGAGACCAGTCATTCAGAAACATGTAGCAAGCCTGAGACATCTGAGTTTAAATACCAAGCACCACTGGGAGGGAGTGGGGTTGGGGGGAGCCCTGCCTTAGTCCATTTTCTGAAAATACTCCAGGCTGGGTTTATAGGAAGAAAAGACATTTATTTAGCTCACCGTTGTAGGGGCACTGGTTTAGCTTCCGATGACAGCCTTCCAACTACACCACAGCATGGCAGATAGCATCCTGGCGGGAGCACATTCAAGAGATACATCATATGACAAAACAGGAAGCAGGAAGGATTAAAAGGCCCCCTCCCCCCTCTCCCCCTGCTCCTGCCAAGGGCCCCCTCCCCCTCACCTTAAATGTCCCTATGCCAGACACACACACACACACACACACACACACACACACACATACACACAGCCCACCCTCTACGGTTGATGTTCTAACATCTCACTCTCTCAGGATCTGTCCCCGGTCACTTGAGAACTATTAGTGTCTTCTGGTGGCGCCACACTGGGATGAAGCTGCCAGCACAGGGACCCTGGAGGACTCACTCAAACTATATCCAGACCACAGCACACTGGACAAATCCCTTAATGCTGAAAGAAGCGGAAGTCCTGCTGGATGCCGGGAGGGTGAATGTGCACACATCCATTCATGTTACCATGTGTACATTTATGCGTACACATGTGGGGCTGGATAGAAATAACCTGGCTTGAATCACAGGCCTGCCGAGGTCTTCCCTGTATGCTCACACCTCCTTACTTGTAGGTGAGACTACTTCCTTCCTTCCTTCCTTCCTTCCTTCCTTCCTTCCTTCCTTTCTTTCTTCCTTCCTTCCTTCCTTCCTTTCTTTCTTTCATTTTTTCTTTTGTTTGCCAGTCCTTGGGCTTAAACTCAGAGCCTAGGTACTGTCCATGAGCCTCTTTGTGCTCAAGGCTAGTGCTCTATCACTGTAGCCACAGCTCCAATTCTAGCTACTTGGTAGTAAATTGGAAATAAGAATCTCACAGACTTTTCTGCCTGGGCTAGCTTTGAACCATGATCCTCAGATCTTCAGCCTCCCGAGGAGCTAGGTGTGAGCCACCAGCACCCAGCTGAAAGATGCATTTTTTTTTGATGTATCATGAAAACTCATTTCTCACCCACCATATCTTGGCACTGTATCCCAAAGAGGATGTTTCCAGAGGGAAAGGAGGCAGGTCGAGCCACCTTGCCATCCTCTGAAGCTCCAGTTTACAGCATTTAAGCTTTCATTCTGAACACTCATCTCTATTCGTGAATAATCAATGGTGCTAGGCTGCCAAAGACTCAGTCGGGAAATGAGGCTCCTGCATTGGATCCAGCAGCCATGGCTGCTGCCTGGCAGAACTCAGCCACCCACTAGGGGCATCCGTTCTCCCAAGAAGACAAAAGACCCAGACTCATAGGACCTAAAACCTAGGGCACTGTATTTCATATGTCTCCACCTGACTACCAGCACCTTCCACACTCACTGAAATGTCCCACGGAGGCAGGCTGTCTGCCAGTCTCACAGCTAGAGCGTCCTTTCCACTCGCCCTTTCTCCCACAGTAACATACCACCAGCTAAGAGATGACTTCTGAGCGGGCTTGGACCCCCTTTCTCCTAGCAGCAGGCATGCATCCCTCCCTCATGCTACCCCAGCATCAGAAGGTCCCTTTGACACCAGGGACACCACAGCCCTCCTCCCCAGTGCCAGTCCCACCTCTGCTCAGTTTACTTCCATTTGAGAGAAACTTAAACATCTTCTGTGGACCAGGCTCTCTGCTAGATATTGGAGGTGTGACTTGGAGTGATGGAGCTCAGCCCCCACAGAGCCCCAGGTCTAATGTTTTCTGCAGTGGTGGATACATGCTGACTTTCTGCAGAGTCACTCTGATTTGTCTGCCCGGCCTGGCTTCAAACCACGATTCCCAGATCTCAGCCTCCTGAGTAGCTAGGATCACAGGCATGAGCCACTAGAACTGTATTTCAAAATAACTAGAAGACACCCAGAAGTTCCCAATAAATGTTTGAGAAGACAGAACTGTTATTTATCCTGGATTTTATCAATACAGGATGAGTGTGTATAATACTGTACCCTGTATGTATAAATATTGCATGTTAACAAAGTTTTCACCAACAAGAGAGTAGACTACTTCTTGAGGAAGAGGGAGAGTCAGACAGGTAAGTAGAACAGGGGAAATAGACACTTGAAGTCAGTATTTTGAGTCCACCCAGGTGAGGAGGCCGTAATCTGAGCAGCATGGCTGGGACAGGCAAGCCTGGGTCCCTGGAGCTGGAGGGGCAGCTGAGGGGAGAGGACCCTGGCTGGGCTGTACAGGGCCCTGGCCATCTTCCTTAGGAATCTGGACCGAATCTGACGATGTTCCAGTCAGCTATTGAGATAGGTTCTGTTAAAATCACCTTGCCTTAGTATGGATGAGAGATTGAAGAGGAAAAAAATGGATTCAGTATCACATTTTTAAATGTAGATACATTATTGTATTTTAGGCTTTGAATTAAGCTGAAGACACCATTACTGTAGCCCAACAGGCTAAGGAGACAATTCACTAAGACAATTCATTTGAGACAATTCATTTCAGTATAACCTCTTCAACATCAGATGGCATTTTTAAGTGAAATATTTTAAGATACTTTTGGAACTTTTAAAACACTTTAAAAGTCCTGCCATATCTAATATCAAGTTTAAAAAAATCCAGGTCTACCAATGAAAGAATACCACCCCCACCACAGGCCCCACTGCTGCTAGTTCCCATCAAGCCTTTAAATTCGGTGTATTTTTAAGATTCATAATTGAGATCTTTCATTCATTTAGACTAATCTTTCTCCTATATCACTTAGATAACACAGCCTGAGTTTGTACTGATTGGCTCCTTTCACCCTGTTTGTTTCTGGAATATGAAAAGTTCATGGGATATGACCAAATTCTTCTCTCCCAGTAGTGAAGATCTAGACAGTCACAGTTCAAACAGAACCCGAGGTGGCTGCCAGCCTGTAGAGGAGTGACGGCTTGTCGCGTCTGTTATTCAGGGATCGTGGAAAGGCTGAGTAAGGTCAAGAGTAGGACATGCTGCCTTCTGGAAAATGGTTTTGACTTTAAATCAAGGATGTTATAAGCTAACATTTTAAACGTGATTCTGAAAAGAAAATATTTAAAAGGGGCCAGGAGGGGCTGGGAAGTTGGCTCAGTGGTAGAGCGCTTGCCTTGCATGCCTGAGGCCCTGTGTTCGATTCCTCAGCACCAAATAAGCAAAAAGAAAAAAGCCGGAAGTGGCACTGTGGCTCAAGTGGTAGGGCACTAGCCTTGAGCTGAAGAGCTGAGGGACAGTGCTCAGGCCCAGAGTTCAGGCCCCACAACCGGACCAAAAAAAAAGGGGGGGCAGGAGTTTCCATTGTCTAACTTTTCAGTTGTCTCACTGTATAGACACTACAGTATGCACAAAGGCTCCAATCCCACAAGTACTGCAAGCACTTACCAAATTCCACTGGCAACACAATGTCAATGTTATATACCTAACTGACCAAGAAGGCTCAGATTCCTTCTCTACATGCCTGTGTTGTGTTCTTACACATCCAGCCAGAAGCTTCTCTATAATTGGAACAACATGAAGCTGTGAGAATATAGAAAGAGCCGTCTATTCTATTCTTAAACCCTGGGTGAGAAGTAGCTGATGGGGAAAGTTTTTGCTTCTTTCATCATAGTCCCCAGCCCAGTCCACTGCTCGAGATCACACAGATAGCCTCACAGTGGCTCCCAGAAACCTCCTGGTTTCTACCCACTGCACCTTGCTGCCTCCTTTGTCTGTCATGTAATAGGCCCATGGACAATCTTTGCTGATATTCTCAATTCTCCAGCTGTGGAGAACATCTACTATGGATGAACTGGTGCAGTGGAGGGCTACACTCACCCCAGTCCTATGGGGGCCTTCCTACAACCACAGCTGTCAGGCCTCAGCATGCATCTGAAAGCTCTGGAAGGCTTATGAAAATTCAGATCACTGAGCTCTGCCCCAGAGTGTTCCTGACTCAACGAGCCTCAAGTTAGGACTGAGAATGTGTTCCTACATGCTTCCGGTGCTACTGCTGACCCCTCCCTAGAACCTCACTTTTGGTGATAAGGTGCCAAAATAAATTACCGATGATCCCTTCCCATTCCTTGTCTACCTCCAGTTGGCTTTGGGTGCCGTGGGGGAGGAGCAAGGCTTTGAGACCCCAGAGCTAAGTCTTGAAGAATGAGAGGGACAGGAGTCGGTGGTAGGGGAAGAGCAGGAGGGCAAGGCAGCCCTGCCACCATGTATTGAATCTGGAGGAACCTGGGTTTCCATCAAGAGAGGGATTTGATTCCTTGGGTGGAATTGCTGTGGTGGAAGCTGGGGGAGGGAAGCAAGAGAGGGGGAGGGGAACTCCAGAGCAGGTTCTAGAATTGTTGGAAGAGAGTGGTAAGAAGTGGATCTGGGCATCTGCCATGGAGGAGTACAGCAAAGGCCCAGTGGCCCCACTGACTCTCGCCAGCTCCCTCTTCTCCCACCCCAGGTGGACATGAAGGGCGCACCCCGCTGCCCTCCACCATCTCAAGCTACGCAGGGCCCTCCTGCCTCTCCCCTCCTCAGTCACAGCCCCAGAGGGAGGAGGAACGGTGTTCTGGGGGAATGTGGCAGAGATAAGGGTTCTGTTGCTGGCCAAGGTGGCAGGCACAGGATGAGATGTCCTAACCTAAGTCACACAAAAAGGTGGCCTTGGGAAGGACATCTTCCTCTCTGGCTCCGACAGTTCATGAAGGCCAGAGATAGTAACAAAGATCCCTCGTGGGTACCAGAATCATTCATGGGTTTGGGGCATTGTTTTGGCCTTGGGGTTTGAATTCAGGGCCCGGGTGCTGTCCTTGAGGTTTGCTGCTCATGGGATATGAGCAGAAAAGTTCACTAAGAATTTGGCAAACTTGATTAAGTTCCATAGATTATCATGACCAAAGCATTGCTGCCTTTCTGTTTGGAATCATGTGACTGGGGTTGCATAAGAGACAATTTGTGGTTTGGGTTTTTTTTTAAGGAAAACCCCACTGAAGTTATTTGGAGGTAAAGGACCTTCCCTCTGCAGCTTACTGTGGTGCAGATGTTTCCGAGAAAGCATGGCCCTGTGGGGAGGGTGATCAGGGTTACCTTCTGGGAAATCTGGACTGGGGTGAGTGGCAGTTTCAGTTGTATCTACAACTTTTTGCTAAGCCTAAAATTCATCCAAAGAAATTGTTTTGAATGACACAAGAAGTACTGCAGCTGAACTGGATGAAAACTCTAAAGTTACCAACAGCACATGAAAAGATGCAACTCATTAACAGCATATCAACTGACCCAAGACAGCTAGATGCCTTTCACAGGCATGAAGGTAGCTAGCCGCAGAAAATCAGCTGACAGTCGGGCGCCAGTGGTTCGAGCCTGTAATCCTAGCTACTCAGGAGGCTGAGATCTGAGGATCACGGTTCAAAGCCAGCCCAGGCAGGAACATCCATGAGACACTCTCATCTACAATAAACCACTCAGAAAACTGGAAGTGGCACTGTGGCTCAAGTGGTAGAGCACTAGCCTTGAGCTGAAATGCTGAGGGGCAGCTCCCAGGCCCAGAGTTCAAGCCCCACGACCACCACCACCAACAACAACAAAATCAGCTGACACCAAACATTAGCAAGGTGGTGAGACATTGGAACCCGGGAACTGAGAGCAGGAGTAGACAGTGGTATGGCTGCTTTGGAAGACAGAATTATGCAATTCATGACCCAGCATTTCCACACCTAGGTAGCTACCCAAGAGAAATGAAAGCATGCCTACACCTGTACTCAGGTATCCAGAGCCCCATTTTAATAGCCAGAGGCTGATAACAACCCAAATGCTCATCAACTAGTAGATGAATAAAATGTGGCATAGCCACAATAGAGCACTATTCAGCCAGAAAAAAAGAATGAAGTATTAGCCAATACTACGGCATGAATGAACCCTGAAAACACTGCCAAGAGAAAGTGCCAGCTACAAAAGAAGCATACATTGTATGAGCTTCATCATGAGAAATGTCCAGAGCAGGGAAAGCTTCAGAAACAGGAAGACTTTTTGTTGCCTAGGACTAGGGGAGTGGGCTAAGGGAATAGCTCAAGGTTTGGAACTCTTCATTTTTTTTATTTTTTTGACTCAGAGCCTCATGTTCACTTGGCTTGCTTGCTCTGCTGGTGCTCTCCCACTTGTGCCACACCTCCATTCCAGATTTTTGCTGGCTATTATGGAGTCTAGTGGACTTTTCTACTCAGGTTAGCCTGGAACCGTGATCCTCAGAGCTCACACTCCTGAGTAGCCAGGATTGCAGGCATGAGCCATTCCCACTCTGCTTGAGGCCTCTTCCTGAGACGAAATGTGTGTACATATCTGAGAGCCTACTAAAAGCTACTAGATTGTACACCTCCAATGTGTGAATTGAATGCAGTTTGAATTATCTATCAATAAAGCTGCTGTAAAAAAAATCTGGAGGGGGTGATGAGCATCCCTAGTCTCTGATTTGAGGTAGATAGATCTCCCCCTACACACACACACACACACACACACACACACACACACACACACACACACACACACACACACACACACAAGCACCAATGAGCAGTAGTGTTGAGAACCACAGACAGGTCATTTCACCCCATGTGAACACACATTTAAACCATCCAGTTAGTCTGTAGGCAGGGCAGTGACCTTACAGGTATAAAACTCGACACTGGGATTTTAGTGAACTCATAATCGTATTTATTCAACCAATCTGTGTCCCACTGGGCCACCCCATTTTCCTCCATAGAAGGCTGAGTTTTGCCTGGTGCAAGGAAGCCTGGAAGGCAGACTGTGTAGCCAGCTCTGGTCTCACAGTGCCTGGATTAACAGGTACTTACAGCTGCAGCCAGGGGCTGCATTGAAGAAGCACATTCTTGAGTTGATTTTTGTTGTTTCTTCTTGTCAACTTGGTTGCATTGCTGATGAGGCTGTCAGCTGTCAGCAGTCTGTACTCACGGATCGGCTGTGGCATGGTACCAGCAGAGCATTATTCCTGATGAATCACGGCCCTGGTACTTTTCCACTGGCCCAGCCGACACTCTCCCTTCTCCACCCTCCCAGAGGGCCCTGTCACCTTGCATTGCAGAACCTGAGCCTCTGTTCCCTACTGCCCTTGAGTTCCTGTGGGAGTTTCTAGAGGCTTCCACCTGGTCCAGAACCCGCACCCACTTATGAAATCAACTATTCCTTCAAAAGGATAGTCACTAGCTTGAGAACTCCTTCCTCCCCCCCCCCATAGATACATGTAGACACACGCATGTACGCATGTGTAGACTTACACACACTTCCTCTCAGGATGCAGCTTAGGAGGAGAGGAGAAAAGCCCAAAGCCTCAAGCTTCAGAGAGACCCAGTCCAGTCAATGCAATCATTCTGACGGAATTCAAGAAACTCTTCCTCATGCGGGAACAACCCTAGTCTGAGGTTCCAGAGGAAATCCTATCCTATTTATGCAATACTTACATGCTAGTCTTGATTCTTTCCTTTTCTTTTTGTGCTGGTACTGGAACTTGAACTCAAGACCTCAGCACTGTCCCTTAACTTCTTCATTTAAAGTTAGCACTTAAGCCACAGCTCTATTTCTGCCCTTTAGTGGGTTAATTGGAAAGAAGAGTTTCATAGACTTGGGTAGCTTAGAAGCCTGATCCTCAGATCTCAGCTTCCCGAATAGCTAAGATTACAGGCGTGAGCCACCAGCACCCGGCTAGTCTTGATTATTTAACAAAACAACACACAGACTCAAACCTAGAAGGAAGGAGAAGCAAAGAAAGCCATAGTCTTCCCATGCATGCCTGGGCAAAGTGGTCCTGGAAGCAGGCTCCCCTCTGGGGCTCCAGCTGGCCTGACCCACCAGGCTCCTAGCCCGTCAGGTACTTCACATTTACTCTCTGAGCTCAGCACCTGAGCTCCTCCCACTGGTCCATCCTCTCCCTCCATCACCCTGCCCTCTGCTGGCCTTCACGGCGTGTGCACTGAGTGCTCAGATAAAGAAATTTTCCAAATCGAGCCATCCTCCTGGGGAAATGGCAGCCACTGGGTGACACTTTCAAAGGAGGATGCCTTTCCCCAGCATATCTGCCCATCTTTTTAGAAGTTCCCTCTTTATAAAATCTCTTTCAGCTACTCAGGAGGCTGAGATCTGAGGATCACAGTTCAAAGCCAGCCCGGCAGGAAAGTCCATAAGACTCTTATCTCCAATAAACCACCAGAAAACCAGAAGTGGCGCTGTGACTTAAGTAGTAGAACACTCTCTTTGAGCTGAAGAGCTTAGGAACAATGCCCAGACCGAGAGTTCAAGCCCCACAACCAACTAATAATAATAATAATAATAAAATCTCTTTCAGGGCTGTGTGTCAATGGTTGATGCCTTAAACCCTAGCTACTCAGGGTTGAGGGTTGAGGATCATGGGTCAGAGCCCTCTGCACAGACAAAACCATGAGACTCTTAGCTCCAATTAACCATAAAAAAAGTGGAACTGGAGGTGTGGCTCAAGTGGTAAAGCCCCAGCTATGAGTGGAAAAAGCCACATAAGAGCTTAAGGCCCTAGCCAGGGGCACCTGGTGGCTCATGCCTGTCATCCTAGCTACTCCGGAGACTGAGATCTGAGGATTGTAGTTCAAAGCCAGCCCAGGCAGGAATGTCCATGAGATTCTTTATCTCTAATAAACCACTCAGAAAATCAGAAGTGGTGCTGTGGCTCAAGTGGTAGAGTGCTAGTCTTGAGCTGAAGAGCTCAGGGACAGCACCAGGCCCAGAGTTCAAGCCCCACAACCAACAACAACCACAAAAAGAGCTTAAGGCCCTGTTTCCAAGTTGTAGGATAATATACTCTCTCACACACAGGGGGGGGGAGGGGGAGGGAAGGAGAGGGAGAGAGATTTGAGAGAGAGAGAGAGAGAAAATCTGAGTATCTAGACCTGGCCTATTTACTCTTTCTATTTTCCCTATCAGTAACCAGACTACTTCATCGTTTTTTAAACAAAATGTTAGTATCATATGACTCAATACTTTTGTGTGTGTGTTCTGGTACTGGGGCTTAAATTCAGGGTCTCATGCTCTCCTTTGGCTTTTTTGCTCAGTATTGGCACTCTACATTTGAGCCATACCTCTACTTCCAGCTTTTTGCTGAGTAATTGGAGATAAGCTTCTCAGAGACATTTCTGCCAAGGCTAGCTTTGAACCAGGATCCTCAGATCTCAGCCTCCAGAGTAGTTAGGATTATAGAAAGGAGTCGCCAGCATCTGGTTGGTTCAACCTTTGGATGAGCAACTTGGCCATACTATTTTCTCTGACCAGATGAAATGTGAGCTCAGTGAGCTTAGTCATTAGTAGTTTAAAGAGTGATTGCATGGTAGACAGCATATCTTTTCCGTATGCCATGACTACCAGACATTTCTCAGATGGAAGCTGCTCAGTTTGTTTGAGTCCCAGGGTGAAAACCCAGAGCAGAGCCATCATCACCTACCCACAATGGACAAAGCACATAATGAGTCAATGAGACTTTGTGTTATAAACCTGAAATTTCTGTGAGCATAGCCTGGTGGATTCTATCTATACACCTTGTCAGTCAGCCTTACAATAGAAGGAGCTTGTGGGTGTATCTGTCCCGCATTACATTATATCTCAGAGTCTAGCAAAATCCCTAAGAAGCTCTTGAGAAATACTGATTGAGTTTTGTTAAGCACAATATTTCTTCTGATGAGCATTGCCACAGACACTTTGTGGAATTCATTAAGATTGTCCTACTTTTAAGCTTGAGGACAAGAATGCATCATGACCCAAGCTATATTAGGTCAGCAGAAAACCAACAATTAAGGTTCCAAGGTTCCGTTAAAGCTGGCATAGAGCTGTTTCCATAATCAGAACAAGCCCAGTTTCTGAATGCTAGCCACTTGGAGCAGAAGTTTGACATCAGTCACAAGGCATTGGGATGCTCAAGACAACTGGAATTCGATCGTGTCCCACTTTATGGGCCACAAGCTAAAGCAGCAATAGGACACTACTGAGGGAAAACCAGCAGAGAAAGGGACAAATCTGGGTTTTTGTGTTTTTTTTTTTTTAACATTGTGAGGACTCGAGGCCTAGGTTGTAAAAAGAGTAGAAACAGGAATGAAATAGAAATGTGCTCAGAATTATAAATTACCAATGCTGATGAAAGAACAGACACCTTAAGAAAACCAGTGTCTAGAAAGAGATATTTTAAAACAAACCATTGAAAATGTCCTCTGGAAAATTCTCGAGGCTGTAATGGTTTTGTGGTTGAATTCTTTTAACCTTCAATGAACAGATAATTTCAAGCTCTTTCAACTGAGAGAACACATGGAGGGAAATGGAAAACTTTCCAATTCATTTACAAAGCAAGCTCATCCAAACACTAAAACATGTCAAAATAATAGCACACTTTCTTGCCCACAAAAAAATGATTTATGAATTAAAATCACCTATGTAGATAATATACACAAATCTATCTGTCACTATGTTAAATAATAGAATATGAAAGAATCACAGACTAGTCATTCAAAGATATATTAATACAGTTTATCATATCTCCTAAATGGCCAAGAAATTTCTAATAAGATTTCATATCTGTAGGCCAGGTACCAATGGCTCTTACCTATAATCCTAGCTACTCAGGAGGCTGAGATCTGAGGATTGCAGTTCAAATCCAGCCTGGCAAAACGTCTGTGAGACTATGATGTCCAACAAACCATCAAAAAGCCTGAAGTAAAGCTGTGGCTCAAGTGGTAGAGTACTGGCTTTGAGCAAATAAAGCTCAAGGTCAGCAGCCAAGCCCTGAGTTTAAGCTCCAGGACAAGCACCCAAATCAAAGATTTCATATTCCTTTCTGAGAGGAATTTTATTTTTGGTAAACTAAATAAATAACTTTCTTAATGTGGTCAAAAATACATCAAGGAAACAGACAGTACTGAACAAATGCTGGGCACCAGAGACATTCCTAGTCGAATGTGGATTAAAGCAAGAATGCTAGGCACTAGAAATTCTGACCAATTTAGTAGGAAATACCAAAAAATAAAAATTGGGAAGAGGGAAGTGAAAGGATTATTTATCAAAGTCAGGATTTTTACATTACTGAAAACACAAGGAAGTCAACTAAAAACATTAGAATTTAATATGGTGGCTAGTTTTAAAAGTCATGAGCTCTCCTATGAACTAGCAATAAATGGTCACAAAATAACAGAAAGAAAAGGGGTATCATCCAATGGAACTAAAAACATAGGTAAAAAAAATAAAATATAAGTAAAAAGTATTTTTTAAAATCAAATACAGTCAGGTCCTACCTATTCAGGACCCCAGTTCAAAGCCAGCTCAAAAAGTCCATGAAACTCTTATCTCTAATTAACCAGCAAAAAGAAGTAGAGCTGTGGCTCAAGTAGAACAGCACCAGCTTTGAGAGAAGAAGCCAAGGGAGAAAGCTCAAGGCTCTAAGTTCAAGCCCCAGTACTGATACATACCCACACCCACAAAATCAGAGAGAACAGCCTAGAGATTTCCTGAACAAAAATGTACAGGAGTTCTATGGATATAATTACTACAGGATTTAAAGATGTGAGAATGTGCTTAGGTGGAATAAAATATTGTATGTGTACATGTCTGTGGATAGCACTTAACAGCATCTGGGCTCCTTCTTCCCTGGAGCCCCGTGGAGTGTCCCTTCCCCGCTCTCCCCACCTCCCCCTCCCCCACACCAGGTGCTGTCTGATGCTGTCTGGAGTGTTTTCTCCCACAAACAGACCAGCCTCCTCTGCTCTGCCTTTGCAGAAAGCCAAACTAAGCTGCTGGCAAGTCCTCCCCACAAACTTACCCTGTCCCAGAGCCAGTGGCACATGAGTAGGAGGACGTCCTCCTCCCTGGATGCTTGTAGAAGACCCTTGAACCTCTCTTGCAGTTTGTAGAACATGTGACACCATGGCATGTTGTAAACTGTATAGCAACCAGATTCCTAGGGGGAAGAAAGTTTACTGTAAATTTTACTGATACGTAGCACATGGTATACAAATAATATAGAACAGTCATTAAATCTACTCGTTGCTTTTTGGACAACCTTCAGTTAAAGTACATTTCCCACAATAGCCAAGTTATGGAAACAGCCCAGATGCCCTACAAATTGGTAATTATACACAATGGAATTTTACACGGCCATTAGAAAGAATAATATATCATTTTCAGGGAAATTGTTGGACCTAGTTTATGTTTAGTGAGGTAAACCAGCTTACCTTATATGTGGAAGCTAGATCTAAAATACACCGAGACATGATAAATTACCCAGAACGCCAGGCATCCACACACAGTGAGACCAAAGGAGGACACTTTTAGGGGAGGAACACAATGCCTATGAATTCCAGAAAATGGAAACAAGAGATTTATTTTTTTCCTTTTTTGGGGGGGGTTTATTTGTTCATTTATCTGTCTTTGGGGGAAAGGGCACAGAAATGAAAGGACAAAGGATAACAAATGCAGCCATGGTACTCATGAGACACTTATGGGTGGGTAGGGATAAGAGGGAAAAACTGGGAGTGAAGAAAGCAGTCCAAAAAGCAATGTCCTCATTACCTGACTTACGAAATGGTAACCCCTCTCTATATCACCTCTATAATAACAATCTTTTTTAAAAGCATGATTTTCTGTTTCTGAATGATTGAACTATGAAGAACAGTATTTCAGAACACGTGAAAACCATATGGAAATTGAAACTCCAATAGCCAGGAAGAACTGCGTTGGAGCCCAGCCTTGCTCATCCATTTTGTCTATGTTTGCTTTTGCTCTGTCACAGCAGAATTGCTAATTTGTGACAGAGACTGCACGGCCTGCAAAGCCCAAAACATTTACTATTTGGCACTTTGCAGAGGAGGTTTGCCAACTTCTCATCTAGACAATCATCAAAACAATGAATCATGCCCTAATTTGCAGTTTCCAGTCTCCGTGGTGTAACTACTCCCACTGTGCCAGTGTGACATTACTGCGTGTGGAAATTGGAAGAGGTGGGCCGCACCTCATCATCACACACCCGTGTCAGCCAGACTCTTACTGTGACAAATACCTGAGAGAATAGTGGAAAGGAATGAAGGTTCCTTGTGGCTCACCAGAGGTTTCAGTCCATGATGGGGTGCTCCCATTGCTGGGGGCCTAGACAACACTGAACATCATGGGCGGGAGGCCTGTTGTGGAAGACATAGAGTACACGTCATGGAATACGGGAACCAGAGAGAAAGAAGGGGCCAGTGATCAGGTATAACACGTGTGTGTGTGTGTGTGTGTGTGTGTGTGTGTGTGTGTGTGTGTGCGCGCGCATGCGCGCCTCTGCCAGGGCTTGAGCTCAAGGCCTTACACTCGCACTTAACTTTTTTGGTTAAGCCTGGGACTCTACCACTTGAGCCATATCTCTACTTCTGGCTTTTTACTGGTTAGTTGAAGCATCTCAGAGATCTGGGCTGACTTTAAACCATTGGTCCTCAGATGTCAGCCTTCTGAGTAGTTAAGATTACAGGTGTGAGCCACCAGCACCTGGCAAAGGTGTAACCTTGAAAAGCAGGCTACCAGTGACCTACTGTCTCCAGCTAAGCCCAACCTCCTAAAGTGTCAATCACTTCTCACCCTAGGACCACCGTGTAGGGAATAAAGTTTCAATACTAGAGCCTGTGGGAAATATTTCAGATTTAAATGTCACAATACTGGACAGGATTCAATAGCGCTAAGTAAACTCAAGAACACAGACAGTTCTAAGAAGTAGTAAAAAAAAAAAAAAAAGGAAGTAATGAGTTGGAGTATTTCTTACCTTTTCTAAAACAAGTTGTTTAAGGATTCAGGTGGACCTGTTGCAACAATGAGAAGTACAAATTGTCATGTCAAAAACAAGCTTTACAATGTCGGTGGGGGGGAGGGGGAAGGATTGGGTGGGGGGTAGGCTGGGAAGGGAGGTAAAGGGTAAACAAAGGAGGAGGTTGCAATGCTTGGTAAGAAATGTATGCATTATCCTGCCCATGTAATTGTAACCCCTCTGTACAGTATGTTCACAAATAAAATAAAAAAAGATAATAGCACCTCGAAAAAAAAAGTGGATAGAATTTAAATTTTGATAATGTGTTCAACAGCCAACCTACACATTTCCTGAAAGTTTAACAATTGGCTGTTCCAAGCCAGTACCTCAATGACTTGGAGTGCCAGGATGTCAGTCCTCGTGGCTCTTGTTCACACCAAGCCCTACCTACAGGGGGTGAACACCCTTCTCTGTGCCCTGCTCTGCCTCTGTGGTCCTCACCAGCCCTACGTCTTGCCACCCTACTTCATTTTATTTTTGGTGCCAGCCTGGGACTTGAACTCAGGGCCCGCATGTTGTCCCTGATCTCTGTTGCTCAAGGCTAATGTTCTACCACTCAAGCCACAGCTCCACTTCAGGCTTTTTGGTGGTTAATCAGAGATAAGAGTTTCACAGGGCTGGGAAGGTGGCTCAGTGGTAGAGCCCTTGCCTTGCATGCCTGAGGTCCTGGGTTCAATTCCTCAGCACCACATAAACAAAAAGAAAAAAGCCGGAAGTGGCACTGTGGCTCCAGTGGTAGAGCGCTAGCCTTGAGCTGAAGAGCTGAGGGACAGCTCCCAGGCCCAGAGTTCAGGAAAGAGTTTCACAGACTTTCCTGCCTGAGCTGGCTTTGAACCACAATCCTCAGATCTCAGCCTCCTAAGTAACTTGGATCATAGGCATGAGCCACCTGAGACTTGTACCACCCCACTTTGAACTGCAGATCATTAACAGCCATGTTCAGAGCCCTGAACCAGTCTTCCTCTCTCACCATGCCCACACCAACTGGAGGAAAACTCCCTGAAAGAAACACCTGGGAGACCCCAAGTTGGGAAAATCATCTGTCTAATCATGAGATGCAGCAAAGGGTTTGATGAGAGAATTCAATCTCCCTCTTACATTGGATTCTTAATATCCACCATGAAGGTACTAAGAGGCAGGGCCCTTGGGAAGTGAGCAAGCTATAATGGCACCATGCTCATGCATGAGATTAGTATATTCTGAAGAGAGGCCCGAGGAAGCTCCTCCTTGACACCTATAGGGACAAAGTAACAATGAGCACAGAGCCAGCCCTTACCAGATGCAATCTGCTGCCAACTTCATCCTGGCCTTTCTGGCCTCCAAAACTGGAAGCAATAAATTCCTGTTGTCTTAAACATTTCCCAGTCTGAAACATTCCATCATAGTAACCTCCAATGAGTAAAAGGCTACAAACAGCACATATAGCATGGGCCTCAATATCTGTTAACTATGTGTCCCCGTGAGCACAGGGACACCCAGAGCAAGGTGATGTAGTGTGAAATTGAGAGGTTTTCATTTTTATGGTTTTGTATGGTGTATGATGTGTGGCTTACTTACAAAGACCAGGACGATCCAAGTTCTGTCTGAACTGATTGTGGTCTGGATGACTTTGTTCTTTGCTTCTTGTGTGTTTGTTTCCTGTAATAATATGTACTTCAAATACAAAAGGGTATTTCAAATCCTGAAAAAAGAGGTGGAGACATTTTTACACACATGCGCGCGCGCGCACACACACACACACACACACACACACACAGAGTTATTTACATTCACATGTACTGAAAGACTTGTGGTAGAGCCACTGTGTGCCAACCCAGGTTACTTTCGGTGATGAGATGACAAGTCATTTTCACTTCTGTTCACATAGATGTTCTGCATTAATGTGTTCACTTTAAAATCAGAAATCAAAATGAGAGTTATTTTTTAAACAAAACAAATATTCTTTCCTTTTTTTCTTTTTCTTTTGACCAGTACTAGGGTTTGAACTCAGGACCTCATGCTTTCTTGACTGGTACACTATTACTAGAACCACACCTCCAGCCTGGCTTTTTGCTCATTATTTTGGAGATGAAACCTCTCAGACTTTTCTGCCCAGGCTAGATTCAAATCATGATCCTCTCGATCTCATGCTCTTCAGTAGCTAAGATTACAGGCGTGAGCCATTGCTGCTGGCCAAAAGAAATATTTTTGTCTGAAGGAACTTAGAGCCTTGCAAAAGAAGAGCACAAATGACACATAAGACAATATGACCACAGCAGTCTGAGGAGCATGGAGTCCTAAGGAAGGAATGGTCAGTCACATGAGCAAGAGGAGGCTTCCCAAAGGATGTCACACGATGTCACACTGAGTCACCTCACCACAGCAAGGTGTTTACAAATGGACAAGAGGGAAGGAATTATGTACAATGAGCTGCTCTTGGCTCTAAAGAATTTTTCCACCAGGCGCCAGTGGCTCACACCTGTAATCCTAGCTACTCAGGAGGCTGGGATCTGAAGATCACGGTTCAAAGCCAGCCCAGGCAAGGAAAGTCCATGAGCTCTTATCTCCAATTAACCACCAGAAAACCAGAAGTGGTGTTGTGGCTCAAGTGGTAGAATGCTTGCCTTGAGCTGAAGAGCTGAGGGACAGTGCCCAGGTCCAGAGTTCAAGTCCCACAACTGACAAAAAAGAAAGATAAGAAAGAAAGAAAGAAAGAAAGAAAGAAAGAAAGAAAGAAAGAAAGAAAGAAAGAAAGAAAGAAAGAAAGAAAGAAAAAAATAAGGAAGGAAGAAATTTTTCATATTCTACAAAGCTGGTCTCTATGTTGCTCCATCTCTTGTAGCCCACACTCTGAGTTTCTAGTTCATGCCTGGAAGATTCCCTGGATTAAAAAGACTAAATCTCCATCAAAAAACAGAGGCCATTACAGAATCCAATGCTTCCCTCCCCCACCTCCATTTGTTTTTTCATCGCCAGGAAGTTCAGAGTCAAACTGATGCTTATAGGTACTAACACACCTTTCCTCAGTTCCTGATAAAAATTCTTTCTATAGGGACTATCAAATAAAGAGCACTCACAAGTTGCACTGGTCAGAGTAGGTCCACACCCAACAGCCTTTCTCCATGGGGTTCCTCCTTTGAATCACAATGATTGGGGTGACTTTTCTGTGCTCTCCTAGGATGCTATAGAACACTGTCATTCTAGATGTGTAGGAAAGAAGCTCAATCATTATGTGCAATATGTACTGGGAAGTCTGCCCTGGGAGGGGAGGGCTGACTCCTCCCTCCTCTTGGTTAAGTCTCTACCCAGTACCTGTGTTACCTAGGTAACTCTTGGAGGCAGTCACCTCTTCCTCCTCCAAGGTCACATCCTGGGCAACCTGTCATGCCTCCCATAGGACCAAGGGAGGGTCCTAGGCCCTGAGGTCACATCTGCATCCAGTGTGGCCACACCTCCCCCCCAACTGGCCACACCTCCCAGCCCCTTCCCTACTTAAACCTGGGTGGGTTTCAGCTTGTCCCTTTCGGCCATGTGGTCTCTACCATGCATGGCGGGGTAGCAGTTCAGTTAATAAAGTGAACTCTTCCTACCTAATTAAACCTACCTATTTAGTTTACCTTACAGCCCCTTAGGTCAGAGGGGTATAAGACTCCACTGAAGGACTTGATAAAATGTCTATTGCTGGCCTCATTTCCAGAAATAGAATAGGGTGGGCCAATAATCTTCAATAGTGAGCTTGTGGGTCACCCTGGAAGGCTTTGAGAAGCACTGCCTTAGGGTATTAGGTATAATTTCCCTCATTGAGGTGACTGGGGACCCTGGAAACTGAAAGCTAAGGGAAAACAGTAAAGGGCGAAAGGGGTGCGTGTGGGGATGCTGCCAGAGGATCTTTCTGGATTCTGCTCCCTATTTTATTTACCTCACCTTTAGGCCAATTTAATTAACAAAGAGCTGGACTTGGGCTGTTTCCATTCTGTAATCTCTTCCAAAGTTTGAAGTCCTTTGGCTTTTAAAAGGGACTGCAGTGGAAAGAGGAAAACGATTCAGTCAGCCCAGAGTTCAAGTGCCAGCTCCCATGAGGTGAACACTGGCTTGGAAACAGCCACGTGACTGGGTGTCCGCAAGGCCTCCAGGAGAAAGCTGTGTTTTGGTCAGAATTGAAGCCTAAGTGGAGTGAGAAGGCAGTGATTTATTAGGAAAGTGGGATTCCAGGCAGAAGGAACAGCAGGGATGGCTGGGAGGGAGGTGGGAAATTAGGAAACAAAGAACAGTTCAGTAGAATGAGGCCAGTATTGGATATACACAGAAGCCCTCCCTGTGGGAGGGAGTGGAATTGGAAGGTCAGGAAATGTAAACTAGAAGTTTAAATGTCAATCAGTAGTGTTTTTCAAGCAGGAGCCTAGAACGTTCTCCAGGGATCACAGGTCCTCTAGGAGAAGTTAGGCCTTTTCACGTGGAACTTCATTGTAAGACAAACTTAGATGGCTTTCTCTGCTGAGCACTACACTGTTACTCCGGTGCCCTGCTGCCGTCATTCTGCAGGGCGTCACCATCTGCCAAGCGAAAAGTCTCCACGGTGGTTTGTATATTCATGCTGAAGACAAAGGAAGGTCTGTGACAAAATGATTCTCTTTCAGTAGGTCTGAATATGTTGCTCGGCTTTGTGCAAATATTTCTGAAAATATAAATAAAATGTTTCATTTTCTAGAAATCATTTATCACAGCATGTCCCCAAAAGAGCCCAGGGGTCCATCGGGTTCCAGAGAAAAAGGGAGGGCCCCCACCTGCAAGAGCAGATGATCTGCTCTGGAACAATGCAGAAAATATCTCCCCAGTGAAGTTGGTAAACTACCACAAAACTGACAAGGACCAGACCCACACAAAAGATACCACACCCAAATCCCCAATAAATAATAACAAACATAATCAAGCAGTATGTTAGTGCTGCTGACCAAATGTCAGAATGTTTTAGAAAGCATATCAATAAAATTCACCAAATTAATTCATCTAAAGAAGGGGGGAAAAGATTATTTTCACAGATACTGAAGATATAGTTGACAAAATTTACTAGTCTGCCTTTAAAACAGCTCATTAAGCCCAGAGTGGAGGTGCACATGTACAGTACCACCTACTCCAGCAGCAGAGGGAGGACTGAGGGACAGGACTTGACCTGGGCAAAAGCCCAGTAACCTAGCTGAAAAATAACCGGAAGCAAAAAATGGTGGAGGGGAGGTGGTGGGTACATAGTTTAAGTAACAGGCATGAGGCTCTGAGTTCAATTCCCAATACTAAAAAACATGTAATAGTTAATTTTTCCAAATCCTCAATAATGGATGTACAGTTTGGATGTTGAACTATTTGGCTTAATCTAAAACCAGAATTGTATGTAACTATAATCCCTCTGTACAATAGCAATTAAAAATTATTAAAGCCAGAATGGTGTCCCGTGCGAAGCCAGCATGACCCCTCCACTGAGCCCACGGGCATGGCAAAAATGACTAACTAGGCTAACCCAACACTAATTCATGACCATGGAGGTCAAGTGGGCTTCTGTGTACCCCAATTTCCCCAATTCTGGAAATTCCTTGTCTTCTCAAACCTTTTCTACCTCGTTCCCTATCTCCGGGGTGGAGAATTCTGCTTCCTAATTCATTGAAATTAAGGCAAATAATACCCCGGACGTTCACCCCCACATCTACTCTCTTATCCAAAGGCTGTGACTAGACTGTGCCTTTTCACCCCAGAGAAACAAATGTGACAGAATAAAGCCATCTTGTTGTACATAACTTTCCATTTTATCTCACTTTCTTCTGTGTCTGACCTCATCAATTTTTCTTTTGCTAGTGGGTAATTCCATTCACCAATGTTAGTTCTCCAACCCCACTTTTGACCCCAGCAATTTTTCCACTGCTCTTCTTGCTGCATAACACTTTTACTTGCCCCCAATATTCTGCCAGCTCTCACTCCTGTCAAGACCATCAGCCCCTGGGCATTTGTCTGTTAACTTGGTCCATATGCAGGGCTGGACACAGCCTGGCTGGACACAGGGCTGGACACAGTTGCTCCTACTTTCTAGATGCATTTCCTTTCCAAATCAGCACATACTGTTGGCAGCCTATGGACTCATGGACTCAGTGGTCAGGTCTTCTCTTCTTTAGAGCTTTTAATGGTGGAACACCTCCGGCTCACTCTGGTTCTTTCTCTTCACTCATCTTCTCCTTCCCCAGTTACAATTTCATCCAGTGTCATAGCGCTGAGTAGAAGCTAATACGTTGAAGACTCTGAATTCCCTGTTTCCAATGATTTCTCACATTCCAGACTGCTTGCTTGACATTCCTACTTAGATCTGAAACAGGCATCTCAAATCTAACACAGTACTATGTTCATCATCCTCCCCCTGAGCTTGCCTACCACAGCTCATGGCTTCCCTATGCATCTCTACGAGTTGGTTGGGGAAAAAACAAAACAACTTTCACCATTCCTGACCCACTAGAAAATCTTCCACCTTCGAAACACAAACAGACAAAAAAAAAAAAAAAGAGGCGGGCAGGAACAAAGACTTCTAATTTCCTAATGGGAAATAATCGTAACTCAGTGTTCACAGGTCACAGATTATATTACTATCACAAAGGTACCAAAGACAGGCAAAGATTAGTGAGGGAGGGGGTGTGCTGGATTGGGCAAGTTCTGGCTCATTGGGCATTCCCCACACCTGCCACCTCACTCTTACTCTACCCCTACAGCCAATTATGGTGAGAGCTGTTAGTACTACGGCTTGAAAGGCCAATAAAATCTTCAAGAGAATGATTTAAATTTTCCGTGCCAGTGTGGAGCCTTCAGATCCCAAATGAACATTTCCAAGAGTGTTGTCAGGTCACTCAGCTGCTACTTATTTTCTGTTAATCTCACCACCATTCTTTGACCACCAGTCTCTGGATGCACAGATTCTCAGGTGACGTCTTCCATGCTAGATTTGATCATGTGTTGCATTTTGTATTTCTTTTGGCAAATTCCTTGTGGATGTTTTCATCATCTTCTTGCTGTGCAGCCTGCTGTACCCTGAAGAGACAGAGTTGTCTTAAGGTAGAGAGGTATTTCACACACACACTCATTCTTCCTTACTGTATTGCAACTGGTTATCTTTATACCCAGTCTGTAACTATTTCCAATCTAAGAATTTGGTATATTAATCTGGTTGTCTTATTTATACTTTATACTGGTAATCTTACTAGTCGTAACATCAAATGTCAGAGCTTGAAATCTTTCGGGGAGGTTTTCATCAGGATACCTATTACTGTTTCTCAAAAGTCAAGTTTAGAGAATGTCTAAAGAAATGTTAACTTGGTAAGTGGTTCTGGAAATGTTGAAAACAAGCTGAAAACTCAGCTCAGTAACTAACTGAAGAGCAGTTTTCCAGATTACTCTCAAGACAGTAAAACCACAGGGGTTAAAGGTTAAACCTTGGTATTAAAAGATTGCACTTTAAAGGTAATGTGACTGAGCAAGTGACTAAAAATGTGACTTTGAGCAAGTGATTAAATCTGTTCCTAAGCAGATGAATGTGACAACCAAGGATCCTTGCAATGATTAAACTGTTCCATATTTTCACAGTTTTCACTATCAATATCCTGGTTAAAATGCTGTATTATTTTTCAAGCTGAGCACTGGTAGCACCCTGGGTTCGATTCCTCAGTACCACATAAACAGAAAAAGCCAGTTCAAGTGGTTGAGTGCTAGCCTTAAGCAAAAGAAGCCCAGGGACAGTGCCCATGTCCTGAGTTCTGAGTTCAGGCATCAGGACTGAGGACTGGCAAAAAAAAAGTAAAGAAAAAAGAAAAAAAAGATATACAAGTTCATGCTCATTTCTTTTCTGAGCAGGAAACTGTCTTGCTCTCTTCCTTTTCTTTTGCCCTCCTTCCCTTTCTTTTCTTAGAAATGCTTTATTCTGTAAGACATAAAGTTAAGAAACACTTTGTTGGAAATGTCCTTCTATACTTAATTTCTCATACATTTTCTTAAAGTATTTATTTTTTAAGTACAAAGGTTCAAACTCTGGGCTTTGCACTTACTAGGTGGGTGTTCTACCACTTGATTCATGCCCCCAGATCTTTTTTGCCTTATTTTTTGAAAAGGATCTCATGTCTATGTGTCAGCCAACCTGGACGGCAAGCCTCCTAATTATGTTTCCAGCATAACCAGAATGCCATGTACATGTGAAGCTACAATCAACTCCAAATAAAAAGTTTAATTGGAAAGTTGTTGCTTTAAAATGGTTTAAGTAAGACATTGAGGTACCAAGCTTGGTGGTACACACCTGTAATCACAACTACTTGATAAGCAGAGACAGGAGTACCACAGCCAGCCTACTGAAAAATAAAAGTGAAAAGGGGGGAGATAGGATCATGATTCAAGTGGAAAACCTTGCCTAGCAAGTGCAAGGCTCTGAGTGCAAGTCCTGGTACTACATGAATATATATGTAAGTATTAATTTCAAAGCTACCCTAGGGAGTCACATACCTAATTTTCTGTTAGATGCAATAGATGTCAAATTACTTTCAGTGTAGCAGAGATATCCAGAAGGTGGCGCTATTATCACACTAACATAAATAGTAAGTCACCTGTGGGTGGGGAAGGAAGAAAAACTAGGAGGAAAGGCAGGACATTGTCAAAAAAAAAAAAAAAATGTACTCATTACCCTCTGTACATCAGATTTATAGTAACAACTAAAAAATAAAAAGTTTAAAAATTGAATAGGATTTCTACAAATAACAATAACCTCAGATCAGATTTTCAATGCATGTCTTTGTTTGGAAAAGTATTATAAACCACTTTAAAATGATTAATTTGTTGTGATTCCCTACAATAAGGAATGTAGCAAATGGAAAACCAACTCATTTAATTAAGTGTACTTTCAATTATGTTCTATATTTGTCAAACCCTTCCAAACAAAAGCAAGTTCTGGTATTGTTGGTATACAAAATCTGGTATTAAGCCACTAGTTTTAAACAGCTGTCAGGTGGTCTTTATATTTTTCTTAACTATTTCCTGTCTCACCACCAATATTTTTGTTGCTGTTGATTTGTTTCTGAGACAGTGTTTCACTATGATCTTTAACTCTTGAGATCAAGTGATCCTGACTCAGCCTCTTGAGTGCATACTACCACACCTAACTTTTGATAATAGTTTGAGTACCACAGAAACAAAATAACTACAACTAAAAGTAGTAGGAAAGCTGAGAGCAAAAATCTTGAGGCTTTCCCTCCTTGGTTTTCTTTAAAGTGGAAACATTTGATAGTGTGTGCAAGCACATGATTATGTATGTGTGTGTGTGTGTGTGTGAGTGACAGAGACAGTTTCTTTGTAAAAACAGTATTCCAGAATTTCAATTGAATGATTTGTATTTAAAAGTTTAAGTATAAGGTTCAATAATTTATTATGAGTGCTCGGTCCTCATTTGCTGAAGAGGTATATTTGAGTTTCATTTGGGTTCTAATAACAGGTTGACAGACTGGCCAGGGTTTCCCATGGCAGTAAAAGAACACTTTCTATCAAAAAGCAAAAGGAGCCTAGAAGGCTTGGCGGGATGTGGGGGAGAGGGGGGAAGAAAGGCTGGGGAATGGAAGCACATGTGCCAGTACTGAGGCTTAAACACAGGGCCTTGAGTTCTCTGTCAGCTTTTTCCATGCATGGCTGGTAAGGCACACCTCCAGTCCCAGCTTAGCTTTTTGCTACTTAATTGGAGATAAATCTCAAATCTGTCTGCCTGGCCTGACTTTAAATCAGGATTCTCAGATCTCAGCCTGCTAAAGAGCCAGGATTATAGCTATGAGCCGTGAGCACCCAGCTTGGATATGGAGACTTACTGGTATACCTCAAGAGCCCAGCCGGAGATCCAGTCCCCTCTAAATTGAGCAGATTCTGCATCTCATCCACCAATAACCAAGCACACAGAAAGCAGCTCAAACAACTGAAATGTGTTCCACAGGTAACACCTTTAACTGTGCTTCTGACAACATGGTTTTTAATTAGCAAAATAACTTTTTTTCCAAGAGAAAAAATTTTCCTTGTACAATTTACATGAAAATGCCTTTAATATATACTCAGACTTGCAGTTTCCTATTCTTTCAGAAATTACCAAATAATTACCACCATTCAGTCTGTAAATTCATGTCAGTCAAGCAAAATTATTCTGTCCTTATTCCATTGACTTTCCCACACAGAGACCAAGTAAAATGAGAAATAAATAGAAGGAATTCTGAGCAGTTTATTCTCAAGTCATTACAGTGTTCAACCAGTTTGACACATACAGGTAACAGAGGTAACAGTGAACATTGGGACGTGCACACTCCCACTGTGAAAGAAGACATGTTATACACACAGGAAAAATGCAGCACATAGTAAGGGATGTCAGATTTTGTGACACTTCAGATGTGACATATTTACAGGAAAAGTGTAAGTTTTAAAATAATTAAATAATTTCCATAGAGTTATAAAAGAATTGAGATAAATATTAAGAGACCCTGACAATCACAAAAACATTTCCCTATGCTATTAAGTAAGGGTAGTTCTATCTAAAAAAGTTCCAAAATAGAGCTAGTATTTTGCCACCATGAAATATATCAAATTACCAATACCAAAATATGCTAGCATGGCATGCAATGTGGAAGCTGTACCAAAGAAAATGCTATGAGGTTCTTAGGTACTACGAAAGGTCTACACAAGATTTTAGATGTGTTCATGAAAAAGAAACTCAAAAGAACCATTACAATGGCTATGTCAGCAGAAAAAGTGGCAATTACCTAAACCTTTTCATTCTACCCTTTCAAATGAAGGTGCAAAAGAGAAAAATCTAAATATAGCTTTTAAAAAATTAGCTTATGAATAAAAAGTTGAGCGGGCATTCTTAGGCATATGGACTTTTAAACCAATAGATACTGTGTAATTCTAGTATAATATATCTTATAACCTCTGGACCCTACTACCTACCACTGTAGTAGCAACTTCTCTCTTAGACAAGAAGTCATCTTAGAAAATAAAAAGAAACAAGTGGTGCTGTGGCTCAAAGTGATAGAGCATTAGCCTTGAGCGTAAAAGCTCAGGGACAGTGCCCAGGCCCTGAGTTCAAGCTCCACGACTGACAGAAAAAAAGAAAGAAAGAAAAAAAAAAGAACAGTGATATGCATGAATTCAAAACAAAACAGTACTGTAAAATGGTAAAATATCATAAAAATAGCAGCATGTGAAATTCAAGACTTCTTTTCTTAAAGCAAATATTCAAGACTGAACCACAAAATGGTACTTGCTCAAACTGGTCTATCATTCAACTCTTGAAACTAAGACTTCTTTAGAGAGGTGCTAATATTTATGATATCCCCAAGATTAAATGTATACTCAAATTTGCTTTTAAAAAACATATATTGCACAGATAGAAGAATACCAGCATTCCGGTATATCTAACATAAAATGCTATCTTATTTAACACATTAAACTATTCTACTGAAAATTAATTTTATCTCAATGTTTAAAGCCAATCATATAGGACTTTTGAGCATACTCCTAGACAAGATGAAAAACACAGGCACTTGAATATAGGTTATTAATGACAGAAAAGTAGAGGCCACACCTTTTTGTGACTGGGGCAGTCCTGACTTTACATATAAACTTGAGGTCTTTCACTGATTCAAATATCAAAATAAGAACTATATAGAAAACTTTGATAAGAAAATCAGATCTCCAAACATTTCTGACCAAGTAATTTTCACTGAATAAAGCACTGACAGCTCCAAGTCCTGACAAATCTTTTCAAACAAGCATCTCGGATACAGTCACTTGAATGTTCATTTTCCCCTCTTCTACAGCTCGCTATCTTTAACCATGGTCTAACCATATCCTATCCTCTATGCAAAACCTAGCAGTCACCTTGAGATCCAGAATATCAAAAATGTATCATTCAAAACAGTCCACCCCGCAGTATACATCTGGCAGCACCACAGACACCATGAGTTTTAGATCTTAATCTGGTGGTATTCCGTTTGATAATAGTAACCAATAAGAAAAATATTGAACATTTAATAGGAAGTCATAGTAGCATTTTTAAATGACCAAAATAATTAGTAAGCATTTTTCATGTTTTAAGTTGTTAAAACATTTAAACTGTCCAAGTCACTAGGAAAAAAATACCACATACAACTTTTTACCACCCAAATGAGAACACAGAAAGCCTCAGACAAATGATACTGAAACCATTAGGCATTTTTCTCTCATTCTTAAAGAAATGACATTCCCTTTGGCTACTCCCTAGATTCTTGGTTTATCAGCTTACATATAGACAGTGCACATCTAGGAGGCAGTCCACCATGAGCACTAACCCATCTCACTATCATCTTTGGCTACAGCCTCATGAAAGGACACTGAGGGATTGGGATGCGTGGGGCCAAGAGGCCCCACACGCCTCCATTTTACACGTCGCTCACTGGAAGGCTTGCGTCATCCAAGTCCACTGGGTCGTGATCTATTTCCTGAGGGCCATTTTTACTTTGATGTTTTAGCAGAGCTTGCTCAGTCACTTTGGAAGCTGGTTCTCTTGAAGAGACAGTCTGGACCTTGAAGTTCCCTGGCTTGACCTTGGCAAGAGATTCGTAAAATCCTCGCTTCTCCATGGTAAAGCTTGAGACCAGAGAGTGGCTGCGACAGGCTGCGGAATGTGAGGTGGCTGCTGCTGCACCGGCAGGGCGGGGAGTGTACTTGGATTCGGAAGGACAGCTGGAATGCTCCTGGAAAGAGTAGCGGTGGTCAAACCCAGTCAATCATTAATAATAAAGTTAGTAACTCAGTAAGACTTGATTCTCTGAAAAACAAACACACATAGACACACACACTCAAAGCAGAAGCATGAACCATGCAGCATAAACGTGCCAAGCTCTTTCCCAAAGCAATGCATTTTTAGAAGTGAGTTCAAAGCAATGACAGCCAACAACCATTTCCACTAAGAAGCTAGTTCTGTCACCAAAGCTGAATTCAGTACTTTATGACCCTGTAAGACAGCTTATACTGGGAAACAGTGTTCCAACTGCAACCGGACTATGTTTAAAAGTAGGCTACCAGCTTCACCCTTTGATCTACGAGTATATTCTCAACTGACAATGGGAATTGATGCGTTTTAAAAAGATAAAAATAAAATGAACATCAATAATGGAATACGTGTTTTGGAGTACTGAGGTTCGAACTCAAGGCTGGTACTTTACCAATTGAGCCACACCTCCAGCCCTAGTTTTTACTGATTATTTTCAAGACAGGTTCTCTGTCTAGGCTGGCTTCAAATGTTTCATCAATAAGAATCAAGATTTTTCAAACATTATTTTGTCTAGCAGTTTTTTGCTTTCTTGAATTTCACTGCAGTCAAAAATAGCAAAGTCTTTTCACTTTTTAATTTAGTGTATTTAGTTGTACGCATGTGGTTTATTCACAGGGTCTAAGATTTTAAAGGTAAGGGTGCAATTGAGTCTTTACTTTGGTGAGTATCAGTTGTGAATATTCTAATATGCTTCTAACTAGATCAAATCTGAAGATACCATTAAATATGACCATTCTAAATGCACTGCACTATGCAGTTCCAAGCAGAGTATGTTGATTTATGATACTAGTAGCTTTGAAAACAAAGTGCTTGAAAACACTATGAAGTCTTATTACATGGCTAAATTTCACTAGAGATTTAAAATGTCATGCAAAACATAACAATATACAGCCTATGCAATATATCTGCATGCAAAGTTTGCATGTAATTTCCTTAAATTGCACGCGTTTCCTTAAAATAAAGGTGCATTTAAAATGTTATCTAAAATATCTCAAAGTATATAAACTATAAAAACCAAAACACTCTTGCAGCAATTTGGTCAATTAATTTTTAGAAGCTACTTTAATGTCTCTTTCCATTAGTAAAGTTGTATTTCTTTAATTTTAAGTGCACATACTCAACTTGATGTCTCTAATGAAGTAGTTTGTGTTAGTGTTGACAAAGTCAGTTATGACAACTGCGAAAGGCAGTTTGGTTAACTCAACTTTCTAAGATCAGTTGTCAGTAGTAAGTAAGTCCGGGCCCTCTACTAAGAAGGCACGTTTGCGTGAGCGCCCACATACGTGCTGCATTCACCAGTTCTTGATGTATACCTCTGTATACAAGGGTTCGACAGCCTTCTGGCCTGCCGCATCTGGAACACAGTGCAAAGCTACGATTAGAGTTAACCTATACTCAGGAGAGGGAGGGAGAGAGAAAGTTCCGCTGATAGTCATAGCTAGTCCAATTTGCCCCACCACAAAGCACAAAACACAAACACCCTTCTCCACCTTTTCCTCTTCCCAACAGACACTGTTTTTGCAGAGAATCTCATACTTGATTACTGAAAAAGTCACATGAAATAGGTGCAGTTACAAAATTAACACCTAGGAAGGTGGCTTCTTAGATATCCCAAAAGATAAATAGGTAGAATTAAGAACTGAGAAAACAATTAAGAAATGAGAAAAACTACTATCTATAGATAGTACTATCAGGAAAAGACAATACTATCCAGGGAAACCTACAATGCATGGAATAGCTAGCACATATAGTGAATCTAGATAATAAAGGCTATTATATTACATGTTAGACCAGTTCTGCTGGTGATACCATACATTTTCATTTTTCATCAGGATTTGCATTTTTAGATCAAAGTTGCTAGAGTTGCTAAAGTATTCCAAGCAAAACCTAATTCTATAAGCCTCAACATAATAGAAAATATTTTCTTACTATTTCTAAGTAGAACATTTCTTTTCAATTTTATTATTATCATACATGCACAAAGATAATCACAGTAGTTTTCAGAAGCAAACTTTTATATTAACATACTAAATTAGAATAAAAGCATGAAATAGAAAATACTAAACAAGAGCACAAAACTACATTTAAGACTCCTACTTGGTCAGGAGCCTTTGGTACTATTAAGCCAAATAAAACTTAACTGAAATTAAGGAAGTAAAGAGGAAATGGGATGTCACAAAAGTGTAACACTAGAATTGAAGGTCGTTTGCATAATTAGGCCACATACTATACTAAGTGTCAAACTACTAAGGAGTAAGTAAGAATTGCTAAAACAAAGCAAGGAAACATTTATTCCTTAGTTGTCCTGCTTGTGCATTTAACACAATACAGTGCACACAGAAAGTTATGTATATGGAACACTACAAGGAAGCATTACATTAGAAATGCATTATTTTTTGCAAGTCCAATTTGTATGAAAGTCAACATGCAAATAAATTTCAACAAAGGAAGAAAAGAGGGATTAAGGGTCAAAGGAAGGAAAACAATTCAACAGGATGGAGGACCCTCGGGAGTCTCACCCCAGAGAGCAGGAAACCTACAGAAGAGGCTGATCGGCCAGGTCCCCGCTGTGCTACAATGGCACCAGAGATGGCTTTGATCCAACTGTGCATCTCTTCAGGACTATCAGCCTAAAAGAAAGAAAGGGCTCATTCAGTCAACGTTTCCTCAAAACTACCTTGTACGTCTATAAATCCAATGTATGTATTTTGGTAACATACCGTTACTGACAAAATTATTCTAGGGCAATGGTATACAAACAATATTGTAGAAGCATTTTCTCAGTAAGTTACTATACTAAGACACAAGTTCGGCACTTAATATTTCAAGATCAGACACATCAAAAAATGTTAATAATGCACACTTCTGGAAAGAAAATGAGAGAGGAAGAAATAAAGCCATTTTTTGTTCTACCGGTTACACCACTGAATCAACTACAAACACACACACACACACACACACACACCTCGTTATATATTTAAAACTATGATTAAAAAAACATTTTGACATCTTTTTTATTTCTTGAAATAACTTCCTGAACTATTAAAAAACTACTGATGACCATATACCAAAGAACTCTATTTCCAGAAAAGGACAGGCTACCAACATGAATTTAAAATCTTATGAAATTACTCTAATTAAAAAAGGGCCTGAAAGGGTGCAGATACAACTTCTTGCTTCTAAAAGTTCTTGTATCTAAAAGTTCAAAAATGTTAAAGATACAGAATGTTTATTGAATCAATGACATTGTAACAAAGACATTTTAAAGGAAAAATTTAAGAAGCACAATTCTAGAAATCAATCTGACAAAATTAAGACTCTTGCTGATGGTTAAAACTTCACCTAGAAACATATCCTTTAAAAAAAATTGGAAAAAAATTCAGGCATATTGTCCAAAGATACAATATATATGGTAGAAGATATATGAAACAATGTACATGAACAGTTCAGACACAGAATATGGAGAAACAATTTACTTGTAGAACATCCATACACTCAAGTATGGTTTTCAGGCCATTTTTAACATATGGGAAAAAGATAACAATATGCAAAACAGGATTTAACTCTACAGCTAGTATCACCTTACTAGCTCAGATTTGTAATCCTAGCTACTCAGGAGGCTGAGATCTGAGGACCACAGTTCAAAGCCATACTGAGTAGGAAAGTCTGTGAAACTCTAATTTCCAATAAGCTACTCTGAAAAGGCTGGAAGTGGCGCTGTGGCTCAAGTGGTAAAGCGCCAGCTTTGAGCAAAAAAGCTCAGGGACAGCGCCTAGGCCCTTAGTTCAAGGCCCAGGACAGGCAAAAAAAAAATAGAAAGCAGGAAAAAAAAAAAGGTTCTCAAGATGGAATTGTGTATGAACTACCACTTTCTTCATTTCTCTGTAATAATAAGCATAGGTAACGTTCATGAAACAATTAACTGACCTTTTAAATATTCTATTTAAATAATTCAAACAAAAACCACATTTTAAATTTAAATACAGATGCCTACTAACAGAATATAATAATATCTACCAACTATTTTGATAGTGGGTACTGAGCCTCTCATTTTATAAAATGACCAAAAATGACATAATTGAAAAACAAAGTTCCAAAACATGTAAAGATAATCTAATCTGAAGGTATACACTTAAAATGTGAGTTAAAATATCATTTCCTTTCCTCCATATACCATTTAGTTCCATTTCATTAATTCATCATAGATAACCCATTCCTGAGCATATAACCTACCAATAACCCTTCATGCACAATGATCTTAATTAAGTTAATGAACTGTAGTTTCTTTTAATATCAAAAGCTACACGCTTTATTTACATTTATTTCACTTCTAAAGTTGTAGATTCCTTATGAGAAGATCTAGTCTCCAATTAAGTCTTACCTGAACATAGAAAGTTCGAGATGTTGTTACAATTTCAAATAAGTTGTCCCTCATCATTATGTCACTGTTGAAAAAAAAATTATCCAATTGCACTTAAACAGCAGTTGTTTGATTAGTCTTTCACTTGTTTACTCAGTGCCAAGTTATGAATCAAGTAAAATATTGACTTAATTTACCAAAAACCCAATTACTTTCCCATTTTTTTGGTATTAAAATGTATCTATTATGTGTAGTTAACTGGTTTTAGAAAAGGTTCATAAGGCAACTTTGAAGTCCAAAGCTTCTAAATGTAAAAAACTAGTTTATTCAAGTCAACCACAGCCCAGCAAATATAGTTTTTCTTCCTTTTTTTTTTTTTTTTGTCTGAGAACAAGATTTGAACTCCTGATCTGATACTTTTGCCAACTGGCTGACACTCTACCACCTAAACCACACCTGCAACTTCTTTTAATTTTATATTTTTTGCTAATTTATTTTTTATAATGCTCTATTCTGCAACATATTTTACGCACAAAAATTAGTACAAAATCTGATAGGGTCATTCCATTAAATTTTTCCTTTTCATTTCTGAGTTTTGTCTTCATTTTTACAAACAAAATATTTGAATAATGGTTTTGAAAATTTTAACATATCCCAACTATGAGGAACTAAAGATAACACTAAAACCAAAATGGAAAATACATGCTATAACAAGCACATAAATGAAATTAAGGCATGGTTCTGTATTACTGAGTGTGCCAAATGTATAGTCAAGAGCAGTTCCTTACCTTTGTTTACATTCCTGGACTTTATGAACCTCTTTAAGTGGTATTACTCGGAGAGGTTCCTTTTCCTGGCCAGAAAAAAAATAAAAGTAAACAGATTCAGGACTTTTATTCTTAAAATCCTTTCAAGGGTTAGCTGTCCTATCTGGAATTGCATCCTCTCTTGAAGTACATCTAAAACTTAACCATTTGAACCATTCAGATTTAAAACAGCTCAAATTCTATTCTCTTAGCAGCACTGTTGTTCCAAGAGTTTTGTGCAGCTTAGTAACACCAATTAATTAGCCAGCAAGCTAGGTCCTAGGTGAACTGGGTGACTCAGTTACTACAAACACTTCCTCTCTCGGAATGCCATTTTGGCATCTGTGATCCAGCTTGACTCAAATCTGTCACATTACAAACACATCACTTTCTTATGAAAACAAGCACCACTTATCAAATGCATGTTTAATAAATGCTGAGACACCTACTACACTTTAAATGTTTTAATCTCCTACCTTCCACAGCCTACAATCTAGGTTTATGTTGCAACTTAACTTATTCTCATAAAGAAACTGATGATTTGACATTAAACATAATTAAATATAAGAAACAAATATAGCCAGACGCCGGTGGCTCACACCTGAGATCCTAGCTACTCAGGAGGCTGAGATCTGAGGATCACGGTTCAAAGCCAGCCTGGGCAGGAAAGTTCGTGAGACTCATCTCCAATTAACCACTAGAAAACCAGAAGTGATGCTGTGGCTCAAGTGGTAGAGCACCCCCCTTGAGCTGAAGAGCTGAGGGACAGTGCCCAGGCCCAGTAGTTCAAGCCCCACAACCAATAACAACAACAAAAAAGAAATATAAAACACATTTATTCTTAGTAGCATAGCAATAATTTTCAAAAATCCATTAAACACTAATTTGTATTTCACTAAAACTGCTCTCATGAGATTAAGATATGCCTCATTTTATGCAGCACCAAGGGGAAAAAAAGTAAACCATGACAGAACATTTGTTCTTTTAATCGTAAGTTTTTAGAGCTTTACAAAGTAAGTTTTATTCTGAACTTCTGACCACAAGTGACTTACAAAAGTAGTACAAATTATTTCTACATACCTTGCAATTGTTTTATGTCAGTACACCTATGCATTTGTGTATAAAATATATTTGTGGGTATATAGATTTTTTTCCTGAAATGTCTTAAGACAGGTTGTAGATAATGGTACATCTTACTACTAACTACTTGGTTATACATCGTCTAAAACATACACATACTCTTATGTGATCATGGTACAATTAGGGAACCCAGAAACTTGACAGTCACAATACTGTTATCTAATTACTATATTCTGATTTCACTAATTACCTGACAAATATCCTTTTATAGCAAAAGAAAAATGACCTCTTTTCTGTCCAAGGTTCAATACAGGCTTATATCTTATTTTTGGCTGTCATGTCTCTTAACTCTCCTTTACTGTGGAATAGTTCTTTGGTCTTTTTTCTTTTCTTTTTAGTTTTAAAATTTCTAGGCCAGTTATTTCACAGAATGTCTCCCAATTGGGTTTGTCTGATTATTCACTCAGATTCAAGTAATACATTTTGACAGGAAACCACAGATATGACGCTATGTTCTCAGCATATCACATTAGCAGGCGCATGTATGGGGGCTGGCCAGATATTGGTGTGTTACAAATGATCTCATGCTTACTGATAGTAACTGTTGTCAGTTGCTGTAAAGTTACTTTTTCCTCTCATCACTGTTATGTTTTGGGCAAATAACTGGAGTTCATGTAGTACACAGTTTCTCACTATAATTTTGCCCACAAGTTTCATCAAACATGGAACAAATCTTTATTGGTGTAGTAGCTTCCAAATGGTGGTTTCTCTAGCCCTGAAAATCCATGCAACATGTTTTAAGATGGAACTGGGCTCTGAGGAGACACCTTTCTTTCTGCATATATTTATTCACGGCTCATGGATTCTCTGGGTTATAATCCATAGTTATATTTACTTTGCTGCTCAAATCTGAGTGCAGTCACTCGGAGCACCTCCATGTTGGCTACCATGTCTTTCTAACTCACAGCCGTCAGTATCTGAGACTCTAATTTCTGGCACCACTAGTTGTTCTGGGCTCAGCATGTACTTTTTTTGTCCAAGCACTGAAACCAGACAGTTCTCTAGGGATCCTGGTTCTTCTGCTTACACAATGGCATTTGTAATTGTTTGTGGAAGACAGTTTATGGAGCTCTTCGAGCAGTCACAACCTTCTCATGACAGATGAAAAGTAATAGTGCTGTTTTAATTGCATTTCTTTCATTATGAGTGATGTTGACTATCTTTTCACAATTTTTTTTTGGCCCAGGATTTGAACTCAGAGCCTAGGCACTATCCCTGAGCATCTCTGTGCTCAAGGTTAGTGCTCTACCACTTGAGCCACAGTGCCATTTCCAACTTAGTTTCTTAGCAATTTATTGGAGTTAAGAGTCTCGTGGACTTTCCTGCCTGGGCTGACTTCAAACAGCAACTCAGAGCTCAGCCTCCTGATGAGCTAGGATATACAGGTATGAGCCACCAGCACCTGGCTTCTTTTCACGTTTGTAAGACCATTTTACTTTTATTTTTTAGTACTAAGGGTTGCACCAAAGGCTTTGCACTAAGTGTTCTACCACTGAATTACATCCTCAGCCCAGTTCCTTCTTAAATAAATTCTTCTTTGTTCATTCTTCTCCTACATATTTGTCCTTCTATCCCTGCTTAAAACTTCGAAACATAGGCTAAATACTAATATTAAGAAACTAATTTAGCGGGGCCACTGGAGAGTGAGTTGCTGACCTGGTCACACAATCCCTGAATACTTCAGTGTGCTTTTCCTGTAAAGCCATCCTTTCACACGATCACAACCACCAGTCAGCAAACTACCCCCAAACTGTCTTTTATTAAGGCAAACAGATTCAGCTAGTCACAGGTTCCATTCCTTCCATTAGTATAGGAGAGTTGCCCACCCGTTCCTCAACTAATAATCTTGAAGACACAACAAGATACCTTGTTTGGTAGTATGTCCCTCATTTTCTGTGTCTGATGTTCCTTTAGGATTAAACTCAGATTATGTACCTTCAGCCAGTGAAGGGACTGAAGTAATGTTGCACTTAGTGCCATAATTCCTGTCAGGTGGCTTTAATTTCTCACCATCAATGAAGTTCTTCTGAAAAGGCTGACTGCCTGCCAAGGAAGTGACTACCAGCCAAGTCACTGAATGTTACTTTTTGTGCTCAGTTTTCGACTTTGTCTGTAGGTATTTTGTAACTATGTAAACAGCTCTTCCCTCAACATATACATACATACATTCACCATTCTACTATTTACTTACACTGGTTTGGGCTCCTGAAGTCCTATTTCATTTAGAGGGCTATAATCTGTATTATAGAATTTTGTATTTTGATGCTCTGCTCCTAATTTGGTGAGGGGAATGTTTTCAAAGTGACCTTATCATTCCATAAAGATCACAGTCCAGGCCATTCTGAGAAAAAAGCAAGACCCTA
This sequence comes from Dipodomys ordii, assembly GCF_000151885.1. Classification (NCBI taxonomy): domain Eukaryota; kingdom Metazoa; phylum Chordata; class Mammalia; order Rodentia; family Heteromyidae; genus Dipodomys; species Dipodomys ordii. The sequence continues at coordinate 7,284,028 of NW_012267274.1, forward strand.
TCTCAAAAATAACCAGAGAAAAATGATTGAGGGCATGGATGAAGCAATAGAAAATCTACCTAGCAAGATGGAAGCCCTCAGCAAAAAGCCCTACTAGACAATGTCACCTTGATCCCTTCATTTAAATAATGTACATGGTTCTTCTCTCAATACCATGTAACTACATTAATTTATAGAACCATCTATTATTGAAATCATGTCACCTGACAATTTTTACAATTTTTTTTTTTGTCAGTCATGGGGCTTGAACTCTGGTCTTGGACGCTGTCCCTCAGCTCTTCAGCTCAAGGCAAGCACTCTACCACTTGAGCTACAGCGCCACTTCCGGTTTTCTGGTGGTTTATTGGAGATAAAGAGTTTCATGGGCTTTCCTGCCCAGGCTGGCTTTGAACCGCGATCCTCAGATCTCAGCCTCCTGATTAGCTAAGATTACAGGTGTGAGCCACTGGAGCCCGGCTCACCTGACAATTTTTAATAATGCTACTTGGACCAGTGGAAGAGAATTCTTATTTTCTGAGTCTACCTTCAGATAGGTCAAACCGTCTCATGTAATCCAATTTAGGAGTCAATCTGATCTAGGAAAAGAAAATATCAAGAGAGGGCTGAGAAGAAAAGCAGAAATACAAAGGTTTAAATACTGACCTTCCAACTATGCTTCCAATACCCCTACAGAGGAAATTTACAGATGAGGAGGTACTAGTAATTTTAGATCTTTCAAGACAGAATGCTTCTTTGAAATCAAAACAGTTTTATGTAAGATATGTTTAAGAATATTCTATTAGCCAAAGAAATCACAACAAAGTAAAATGAACTATCAGTGCCTCAAAACCAGAATTGGATTATTCTAAAAATAGAGAATGGCATAAATCATACAATTACTACATTTCTTAAACATTTGTAAAGCAATATTTGAGACACAGCAACATACCAGTTCTGATTTGAAGTAGCCTATTGTATTTTCATCCAACTGAAAGTATCTTCTTTTCCAGTTTTTCATCTACCAGAGATGAATACAGATGTGAGACTTCTAAGAATGCCAAATGTTAATGACTACTTAGTTCCATTATGAACCCACAGTCAGAAGTGCCAAGTTCTCAGAAGCCTTGCAATCTTCCCTTTGTGAGGTGGTAAATAAAACAGTTTCCTTTGGTAATGAGGCCTTCAAACTTTTGGTTATTGGTTTTCATATTTGATTAATGGCACTATGATATTTCATAATTTTTTGGATTTTTTTTTTTGCCAATCCTGAAGTTTGAACTCAGGGTGTGTTCACTGTCCCTGAGCTTCTTTTGCTCAAGGCTACCACTCTACCACTTGAGCCACGGAGCAAGGCTACCACTCTACCACTTGAGCCACAGAGCCACTCTGAGCTTTTTCTGTTCATGTGGTACTGAGGAATCGAACCCGGGAGTTCATGTATGCTAGGCAAGCACTCTACCACTGAGCCACATTCCTAGCCCAATATTTCATAGTTTTAATGCTCAGGTAAAAAAAGATAAAAGTATTTCCTTTCCTTCCTACCACCTAACCCCCACAAAGCAAAGAGCAAGCACAGGAAATGTTATTTAACCACATCAGGTTTTTCCATTTATAAAACTTACAAATCTTTCTTCAAGTAGTTTATACATAGGAATAAAGCAGTAAGTACATAATAAAATGAATCTAGAAAGGAAACATTTAAGGAACATCTTACACAAGTTTTTTTGTCACTGAACTAAAATATCTCAAAGTTACTGATATTGTAGACTTGGTAAACAAAAGGGGCTATCTCCCTAAAAACTCCAATTAGCATACACACAGTGTGCATCAAAGAATTTTGTGAGAGAATTCTGACTCTAGTGCCCCGTAAATACTCCACAGTGAAAATCCTCAGGTGCTTGCCTTCAATTTCTGAGACTGGAAGCATCACTTTTTGGACTGCCAGACATTGATGAGCAGCCAAATAGGAGAGTTTGATGCATTTTACTCATGACATTTGAAAGATTTAGTTCACATAGAAAAAATAAATTTTTAAGTACTTTTTTTTTTTCTAAGACAAGGTCTTCCTATTCAGTCTAAGCTGGTCTGGAACTCGTGAATCTCCCAAGTGCTGAAGAATGTGCTACAATACTAGATTACAGGCATATACTCTACCAGGCAGAAAAGTACCTTAGGTCTTTAATAACTTCGTCATAGAGCTGTCTGTGTAGGAATAGCTAGGCTAACTTGTAGCACTCTCACTAGGGAGTACCAGGTACTATCTCAATGTATACACTGGTCATTTACATCTTTCAAAAAACACTAGGCTGTAGGTTTTATAAAATAGTTTTCTTTTCAACTGGACATCAGTTATCCTAGCTACTCAAGGAGGCTGAGAGCTGAGGACTGTGGTTCAAAGCCAGCTCTGACAGGAAAGTCTATGAGTCTCTTATTTCTAATTAACCACCCCTCCCCCAAAAGGCCAGAAGTAGCACTATGGCTCAAGTGATAGAGCCCTGGCATTGAGCAAAAAAAAGGCTCAGGGACAAGTGCCCAGGCCCTGAGTTCAAGCCCCAGAACCAGCACCAAAATTTTAAATATATATATAAATATTTATATATTATATAATAGATAACATATTATACATAATATCAAATAGTATATTATATTGAATATTATCTCATATAATATATAACATATATATTTAAAATGTATAATTTCTTGTAATTATAATTTCTATATTATATTCATATGTGTAAATATATTTAAATTGTTTAAAATATACAAATATATTATATATGTGTGTTACATATACATATTATATATGTATATAATTATAAATACATATAAATTTGTTGTATATTATATATACATATATGTATATATGCATATATATGTGTATATATATTTGTTTTTTTTCTTCTCAAAAGAATCTAGAAGCCTACAAGTTTAAGAAGTTTAAGTAACACCACTCACAACAGCTTTCCATGGAACTCAGTCAAACAATAGCAGGTCCTGAGCCCTGGGCCTACCATCTTCCCTACTGTAGGCACAGTGAGCTCTTTCCCTGACCTATTATTGGGGAATGGTAATGGTGGTGTGAAATCAACAGAAAAACTTTCTGAAAGCTGTTAAGAAAGCTCAGTGGAAACAGGAAAGAAGAGCACTGCATTCATTACAAACACAGAACAAGACCCTCCCTATGTCCCAACTCTTTCTGGCATTCTAGTCTCCACTGTAGGTGTTTCATAAAATAAAGCAAACACTTTAATGTTAACTTGCAAGCTTCCCTGGCATGTGCTCATCTGTGATCCCTTCACATTTGTTCAGCTACTCACCACTGCTCCTTGTTTTACACAATATCCAGCTTTGATAACAGCACTGTCTGGAGGTGGTTTAGGAGGAAAGTAGGTAAGATGGCTTTGTGACCGCTTCAAATTATTTCTGTCAATACTTTCACCACATTCATTTACATCTTCTTTCTAAAATAAAACACAACAAAAAGATTATTGTCTTGCTTATTTAGCATTCAAAACCTTCTTTCACTTCATGTTAACCTGGCAGAAAATCTCTCTCAGGGAAGTAAGGAACAGAGATTTTAAAGTAAGAATTTTTTTAATTAACTGGAAATACTTCATAACCTTTCTGCCATTCATCAGTGCAAATTTCTACTTCTTTGCTTCTACTAATTCCTACATCTAGTACTTTTTCTTGAAGGGAGGGGCTTTTTATTTTGAAATAATTATAAAAGATTCATAAGAAGCACCAAAAAGTGGGGGAAACCATTAAACTAGCCAGGTGCTGGTAGCTCACGCCTGTAATCCTAGCTACTTGGGAGGCTGAGATCTGAGGATCACTGGTTCAACGCCAGCCCAGGCAGGAAAGTCCCTGAGACTCTTATCTCCAATTAACCACCAGAAAATTGGAAGTGGTGCTGTGGCTCAAGTGGGAGAGCACTAGCCTTAAGCAAAAGAGTTCAAGGACAGCATCCAGGCCATAAGTTCAAATGCCATGACTGACAATTTTTTTTTTTAAATCATAAAACTACACCAAACTAAACAACCATATCAGAGTCCTTCAATCAGAGTCCCCCAACAGGAACATTATATCTACAGAACACATTACCAAAACCAAGAAGCTGCTATTGGTACATTCCACAAACTGCATTCAGATTTTAATAGTTTACAAGGACTTATTTGTTGTGGGTACATGTACAGATCTGTGCCACCATTACCACAATCAAGACACAGAACTGTTTACCATCACCAGGTTTTCTTATGCAACCTTACCCCTAATTCTTCAAAACCATTCATTCTCTAGTTCTGTAATTCTGATGTAAGTAGAACCATATAAAAGGCAATCTTTTGAGTCTTTTTTTTGCCATTCAACATGACTCATTCAGGTTGTTCCTTCTACCAATCACTATTTCTTTTTAGTGCCACATCTCATGTAAGGACATACACACACCATTAAAGGGCACGGGAATTGTTTCCAGCTTTTGACTACTAGGAATAAAGCTTCTATGAACATTCATGTACAAGGTTTCACATGGATATAATTAGCCATTTCTTTAAGATGATGGATTAGGAATGCAAATGTTGGGTTGACAACTGCAAATTTACTTTAATAAAAATATATTTACCAAACCTTTATAGAGTAGCTGAACTATTTTACATTTCCCCCAGCAACAAATGGGAGATAAGGTTTCTCTTCGTCTTTGTTAGTACTTGCACTGATTTCTGACAGGTTGTGTTTTATGTTTTATGTCCCAAAAAGTACTGGCTTCCTGTTTGTTTATACCAGCCAATAATCTAGAATCCTACAAATAAAGCAAATGAATATTTTTTTTTGGCAAATGAATATTTTTAAGAAGTCCTAAAACTCAAGAGAAAAGTTAAGTGTTAGCTGTCATACACATCTTGAGGAATTTTTAACCTGTTTTATACTTAGGTGAACAATAGTAGGTACTTAACTTTTAATCCCAGTACTGAACTATTTACCCAATACTTGACAAATAAATTAATCATGCAAATGATAGTTAACATTTTTTGATTCTAAATTACCTAAATGCTTTCAGAATGAGCAAATAAAACTTTATGATTTTTTTTTTTTTTTGGTTGTGGGGCCTGAACTCTGGGCCTGGGCGCTATCCCTCAGCTCTTCTGCTCAAGGCTAGCGCCCTACCACTTGAGCCACAGTGTCACTTCCGGCTTTTCCTGCTTATGTGGTGCTAAGGAATCGAACCCAAGGTCTCATGCACACAAGGCAAACACTCTACCACTGAGCCACCTTCTTAGCCCAAAACTTTATAATTTTTAAAAATTGTATTATAAAATAAGAAAGCAATAAATTTGTTTGTAATTCTTTAAGGCTATCTCCCAAAGAATCCAAATTATTAAACAACATTAACTACTGTAGTATCTTAATACAAGTACAGATAAACAGAATTATCCTTAATATTAATGCAATATAACATAGGGAATGCTTAATTTAGCTATATATCAACAGGTTAAAACCATTACCTTTGGAAAAAGCAAACATCCATTTTATTTTTTAAAAATCTAAGATTGGTAATAACTAAAAGTTCTTGCTAGAGCAAGGATTTTTATTAATATGTCCCTTGCCAAATATAAAAAAAGCTTTTCATAATTAATGTAAGATTTCTTTCCATTAATCATTTTTCCCTGGCAAAAGACCTGGAAGATAAAATATATAACTTTAAGGTCTACAATATTAGTCTTTAAAGTTCAAGAGACATAAAAATAATAAAAATACCCAATGATTTCTTTTAAAATGTTGATTTCTCAACTACTAAGAATATAATTTGCATTACAAATTCTCACACAAACATTAAATTCATAGAAATTTGAATTTCACTTAAGAAAGTATATATTAGTATTTTGTTCCTACTACCTGAGCAATACTTAATTTAGCTATAGGTACTTCTGAGATAAAATTAAGTCAAAGTTCCACTTCTCTGTTTGTTTGGCTTATGACTTCAGGTTGTAGGAAAAAACAGGCTTTAAAAAATGGCATGTATTTACAAACTGTAATTCAGCAATTTCATTTCCAGGAACTTATTCTTTAGAAAAATCATCTGTAGCTAGGTGCCAGGGACTTATGTCTATAATCCTTGCTACTTGTAGGCTGATCACAGTTTGAGCTAACCTCAGCAGACTTCGCCTCAATGAAGAGAAGTTGGATGGTACCACCTGACATCCCAGATGACAGGAATCCTAAAATGGGCAAAGAGAGGTGCAGGCATGCACTTGGACAGGAAGTGAGACTACCTTAAAAATAACAAGTATACAAAAGAGGTGGAGCTGTGGCTCAGCGGCAGAGCACCTGTCTACCAAGTGCAATGCTCTGAGTTCAAACACAATACCACCATCAAAACAAGACAAAACAACAACAAAAAACTAACCTGTGTCTCTAAAATTTAAGACATCAAGAATGTTCATTGAAGTATTATTTATATAAGAAAAATGAAAGAAAAAGAGGGGAATAAACTTCTACATTTCTAATCACAGAAGATTTGTAAATTATGTAACTCCATGGCAGAACTAATTCTTGGAGGCCTGGCACTCACACCTGTAATTGTAGCTACTCAGGAAGCTGAGATCTAAGGATCGCAGTTCATAGTCAGCCTGGGCAAGAAAATCCCAGAGCTTATCTCCAATTAACTACCAGAAAACCAGAAGTGGCACTGTGGCTCGAAAGAGCTAAAGGTACAGCTTCCAAGGCCCAAGGCAGGCCCCAGGACTGACAAAATAAATAAATAAATAAATAAATGATGCAGAATAACTTGATCACTAGGAACTTGTTCGTAATGTAAGTGAAAAACACCAAAAAAATTTACAATCAACATACGTTTTTGAAAATAAAAGACTTTTTAGTAATTTAGTAATGAACTAACTAGGTAAAATCCATCGATTTAGGGTTTTGTATTGTTTGTCAGTTGTTTGGCTTGACCTCAGGACACCTGGGAGCTATTCCTGAGCAATTTTGCTCAAAGCTAGTGCTCTACCATTTTAAGCAACAACTCTACCTCTGGTTATCTGATAGATAACTGAAGACAAGACTTTCAGGGACTTTGCTGCCTGGGCTGGCTTTAAACTGTGATCATCAGATCTTAGCTTCCTGAGTAGCTAGGATTACAGGCTTTAGCCATCGGAGCCTGGCTGTTTTAGTTTTGATGACAATATAAACATCAATGTGCAATGAGCCCCTCACATAATAGGAGAATGAATTTATTACCTGAGTTGGAGTAATGATGGGTACACCACCAACAATATCAGTTCTATAAGACACCTGCTTCTTCCCACCTTCACCCTGGCGATTCAGGTTGTCAGAATTAGGCTGTGAGTCTGACTGCTTTGGTACCTGAAATAGTAACATGATTCATTTTGTAAACAGAATTATTTATGAAACTGTCTTTTTCTGTTCTTAACTGTTTATATATAACTGATAGGTATGTATAAGACATTTACAATGTTGTACATGTGCTTCAAGCTCTCCCATGTTATTTTCTGCTCCAGTCTGCTTTACAATAGTACAGCATCCCTCATCAAATGCTTACTTGTACAGGTACCATTCCAAACATGTTCTCATTCCTCCAGTTGCTAACCCTATGCACAGGGCAATACATCCATTTGAGAAATAAGGAAACAGTTAGGCACGGTGGCTCAAATCTACAATCCCAGATACTTAGGAGACAGATGCTGAGAGAATCATGGTTTAAGGCTAGCCTGGACAAAAATTTGCAATGCCCAATCAACAAATAAGCTGGATGTGGTGATACACAGGAAGGATAGGTAGAAGAATTGTGGTCTAGGGTTGACCGCAGCAAAAAATTATCCCAATCTAAAAGATAACCTAAAGGATTGGAAGCGTGTCTCAAATGACAGAGCACTTGCCCAGCAAATGAAGGGCCATGAGTCAGTCCAACACTGTACTGCCAATAACTAATTAATCAATTAATTACATGGAAGCTGAGAGCCATTAGGAAATACAGGTCTCCCAAGTTGTGAAAACTTGTTCAAAACTCAAACACCATCATCTAGATCCTGCTGATTAGAGCACTTAACTTTGGGTCACAGAATATATTAAAAAAAATCAGTGAGGGGAAAAAACCAAAAATCTTTAACATATATCAAAAATCAAAATGTTTTAACTAGCAAAAAACCATTTAAGAATTTAAAGGGAGTTCCAATACTTTAGATGATAAATCATTCAATATAAACCAATTACGACTATGATAATAGTAGGATATGAATAGCTCACTAAACATGAATCAAAGAATCAAGAGTTTCATTAAGTATTTAAAATAACATTTTAGATTAATAAAGTGACTTATAGGGAACACAATACTTATAAGTACCAGCCAATCAGTATTTTTTGTCTATAGACTGTTAACCATGAAGACTGCATTTGAGTAGTTTTTGCTGTTCACTTACTTTGTTTTGTTTGAGACAGGGCCTTGCTATGTAGCCCAGGCTGGCCTTAAATTGGCTATGTAGGTTTCAGGCTAGCCTCAAAGTTTTGATCCTCTGTCTCAGTTGCCTGGGTGCTAGGATTCCAGGCATGAACCACAATGCCCAGCCTGAATGACAAATTGTCAAGGTAAGTAAGAGTGAGTAAGGTAAGAGGTAAAAAAACACAATTCGGTACCAATTATGATGTTGAACATGATTTAGTTTCTCTCCAGTGAAGTCTTTCAGAAACACTATGAACACTACTACTGGCAATCACCATAATGGCACAAAATATTTTATTTAAAGTAAAATACAGGTTACTCAAAGAACTACAGAGGACATCACTCATACAGTATCCAAAGATCCTCCCATTTTACTAGGTCATTCCAAAACACAGTGTGTTCTCAAAGCTGTAATGTGCATCAAGTGTCACCAGGAACATTGTTAAAATCCATAGACTCCCAGGCTACACATCCAGAAACTCTGATTCCACAAATCTATAGAATAGCCCTCCCAATTTGCACTTTAAAGTAGAACAACAGGTATTTTTTAATAAGGTAGTTCACAAAACATACTTTAAGCAACACTGTTCTAAAACCTGAACTCCTACTTTATGAACCTTTATAAAGGTCTATGGATAAGAATGGTTTATTTTTTGCATGAATTCTAAGTCGTAGTCTTCCCCTTCCTTTCCCTGCCCCCCACTAGTGATGCTTCCTTGCAGGCCTCTGACAGAGCCCTCCAAACTCTCAGGCATACTTAAGCTGCACTGTCAGTCACGACTAGGGAGACAGGGAGAAGGAAGAAGAAAAACCACTAGTAAGGAAGAAGTGACTCCTTAATGCCCTGGAGCTCTTCTCAGAAGTTATATATTTTGGAGTATTTTTAAAAGAGTACAATAATGGACAACATTTTACTTGGTAAGTAATATTAATATATCATACCCTGGGACAATTTGCTGAGGAAGCCTACTATATTTTCTAACAAACAGCATCCTGTATTTAAATTATTTTGACAATGAAAAATGTGGTGCTATTATGTCAATAAATAGAAACTTGGAAGTGGTGCTGTGGCTCAAGTGGTAGAGTGCGCTCCTTGAGCTGAAGAGCTAAGGGACAGCGCCCAGGCCCAGAGTTCAAACCCCATGACCAACAACAACAACAACAAAAAATAGAAACTAGCATTAAGACAACTTGGAAACAGAGTGAATAATTATTTGACTACATTATAGGAGAGGTCTTAAGAAAAGTAGCATTCTTTTAGCTATACATGGGAATTTCAGGGAAAATTATTTAATATAACCCTAAAAGTACACTGAAATTTCTATTAGTTTTTCCACTTTTTTTCTGGGAGCAACAGTATATTTAAAACCCTGCCTATGCTATTAAACCAAATGCTTCCACTTTATCATTATAATAAAATCATATTAAATATCACATATCAATGTTAAAGTTCAATATTCACTTAGAATTACATTTTTACAATAAAAATTATCTAAATTGTAATCATCTCACTCCTTAAAAAAGGAGAACATTCAAGCAAGATATCATAAATACAGTCAACTCCCTCAAAAACTATAAACAACTGAATGAAAAGTTAACTAAATTTAGATGTGTAATCATTTTCAGCACAACCACACATGCACAGTGCCCGTAAATCAGCCAACTGTTAATGAGAATCCGAAAAGTAATACATCCCCCATGGCAGAAACCATGTCAGGAACTGAATAGGCTTGGTTTTTTCTGACTGTTGTCTTTCCTAGTTTTCTATCTTTTTTTTTTAACAAGACTGTTTCTCATAAGAGATCCAAATGTATTTTTAGCAGGTATTTGTTTGTTTGTTTGTTTTTCTTTTTTTTGCTTATATGGTGCTGAGGAATCAAACCCAGGGCCTCATGCATGCAAGGCAAGCGCTCTACCATTGAGCCACTTTCCTAGCCCTAGCAGGTATTTGTATACAGTAGAAAATTCTAATACTAAAAAAAAGGCTGAAATGACTAAAGAATATGGAGATGACTTTAACAAGACTTCAATATTTATGACCAAAAAAAGTTAAAATGCTGCAGATTTCTCAAAAATTAAAGGGGAAATTAGTGTTCATTTCATCAAGAATAATGAGAGTAAATAAAGATGGAAACTGAAAATGGTTAGATACAAACTCCCAGCTAATAAGATCTTTTAATGTCATATCCTACACCTAACCAGATCGGCTAACACTTTTGCGCAGGTAGGGCATCTTGTTAAAACCAAACTCTTATATTTAGCTTAACTCTTCTACTTGTTCCCCATTACTATTTTTTAAAAAAAGAAAGAAAAAGGTTCATGAGTTTTGTCCCAATTTCAAAAAAACTAATTTTTACATTAAAATTTGTATCCTTTTTTATTTTTTTGGTCAGTCATGGGGCTTGAACTCTGGGTCTGAATGCTCGCTGTCCCTCAGCTCTTCAGCTCAAGGCTAGCGCTCTACCACTTGAGCCACTGCACCACTTCTGGTTTTCTGAGTGGTTTATTGAAGATAGAGTCTCACAGACTTTCCTGCTGGGCTGGCTTTGAACCGTGATCCTCAGATCGAGTAGCTAGGTTCAGTAGCTAGAAGCCTGGCTGGAAAAATACACTTTAGAAACAATGGAAGGCTGAGTGCCAGTTCATGCCTATAAGCCTAGCTACTCAGGAAGCTAGGATCAAAGTCAGTCTGTGCCAGAAAGTTGAGATTCTTATCTCCAATTAACCACCAAAAAGCCAGAAGTAGAGCTGTGGTTCACATGGTATAGCACTAGCTTTGATCTCACCCTACATAAAAATAACTAACTAAAACCTATGGATTTCTGTTTAGGATTAATCATAAGCCATCTTGAATATTCTTTTTTTTTTTGGGGGGGGGTCCGGTCATGGGGCCTGAACTCGGGGCCTGGGCACTGTCCCTCAGCTCTTCAGCTCAAGGCTAGCGCTCTGCCACTTGTGCCACAGCGCCACTTCCAGCTTTTTTCTTTTTGCTTATGTGGTACTGAGGAATCGAACCCAGGGCCTCACACATGCAAGGCAAGCGCCCTACCACTGAGCCACCTTCCCAGCCCTTGAATATTCCTTAATATCAAAACAGGACCTAACACTCTGAGAACAAATAAACAGATGCAAATATACCTTAAATATTGTTTTTTCCAGACTTCAGTCACAGATACTCCCTTTAGGACGAGTTCCTCTAAGCCTGGCACTGGTGGCTCACACCTGTAATCCTAGCTACTCAGGAGGTTGAGATCTGAGGATTGTGGTTCAAAGCCAGCCTGAGCAGGAAAGTCCGTCAGATTCTTCTCTCCAATAAACCACCAGAAAACTGGAAGTGGCACTATGGCTCAAATGGCAGTGTGCTAGCCTTGAGCTGAAGAGCTGAGGGACAGGGCAGGCCCAGAGTTCAAGCTCAACGACCAACCAAAAAAAAAAAGATTGGTTCCTCTATTTTTGCTCCTTTTTTATAATAATAGGAATAGGAAAAGAATTTAAAATGCTGATCCACATTCACACAGACTTTGGTAAAGTAAGGAAATGCAGGCCGTGGTGCTGGAGGACAGTTCACTAAGATGACAATAACTACTGGAAGTACAAGGTAATAGCTAACCACCATTCTCTCACCCATTCCCCTCTAACAATCTCTATGTTGAAACCACTAATTCTCAAACTCTAATTTTGGATTTCTAAAAATTTTCACTCAACAGACCACCAATTACAGTTGACCAAAATGTTATTTGGAGTGATTCCATAGGAAAGCAAGCTGCACATGTATTAAAATAGAAACTAATTTTTCAAAGAATTTAAATATAAACCATCAGCCATTGGTTAAAAAAAAGGTGATCACTACTTTTTTCTTAGAATACTAAGAAACCATTGTTTATTATTACAAATTATAAAAACTGGATTTAATAAAGTTACTACATACTATCTTTCTACAGAAATTTTCCAAGTAGCGAATAGTTATTAAGAGAGTTAAGGATCAACTAAAATTTTTGAAGAATATATACTTCTGAACCATTTCAAAACATTGCTTTCCTGAAACTGCACAAACCCAAAATAACTTCTGCTTCATGTACAGATCAGATGTGGTGTGTGGGCGTTTTCTGTCATGTGGTAACAAGCTGTTCTGCTGCAAGACAGAAAACTCAACCTAACTCTGAAAACAGATTTAATTATATTAACCCTTTATTGTGTTATACAAACAGGGACTCATACATTTCAGATAGACACTAGCCGTGACTAATATATGCTGAATTTCAAGGCACAGGTTTAGGGACAGTAAATACGTACATTTTAGTAAACACACATCAACTGATCCCATACAGGAACTCCTTCCCAAGCTGTTCCAGGCAGCCTACGACATGTTTTTCTATGTGTATAAGGAAAATGCCTAGCAAGGCTCAGGGAGTAGATCCATGTACTTGCTCAGTAGCAGCAGTAGGAAACTTGCTTTGGTTTTACCAACAAAAGTTATCGGGTGAAGGCTTTTTCTTCACTGCACTTCAGAGTGCAGGCTCCAGAGCCTGGTAGGCTAGCCTAGGCTCCCCATCTCCTTGTTACAAGTAACTCAATCTTTCTATACCTTGCAGTTTTGTTTGTTTTGGAGGTTGACAGTCATGGGCTTCTACTCAAGGCCTGAGTGCTGTTCCTAAGCCTTTTTGCTCAAGGTTAGCACTCTACCACCTTGAGCCATAGTACCACTTCCAGTTTTCTGGTGGATAAGTGGAGACAAGAGTCTCACAGACTTTCCTGTATGAGCTGGCTTTCAACCATGATCCTCAGATCTCAGCCTCCCAAGGAGCTAGGATCACAGCACCCAGCTTAAACCTCACTTTCTTCCAGTGTTTGCACAATAAAACCATTAGTCCAAAGCCTGGAGTATGATGTAAAGCCTCAGGAAATGCTAATGTTCATTAGAAAACCAAATAGAAAAAAAAGGCTAGAAGGGTATAGGTTATAATGTTGAAAAGAGTGCAAAGGTACCAACCCCTGGAACTCAAGGAAGAAGTTGGGAGCTTGACACAACTCCTCAGGGCCACAGGGCCGTGTGCTACCTAGTCCTGTACTTAATCTTTCAGCCATTCAACTCCACTGTCCTGCTCCCACATTCATGGCTTCAAAGACAAGAATGCTTATGCCCATCACCCAAGTAGTGGCAGGACTCCAGAAGTAAAACTCATGCCCTTCAGGCAAGACTCTCCATGCTACTAGAATCTTCCCCACAAACATTACTTAAATCTACAATAATATATTTTTTATTTTTTTTCTGTCAGTCATGGGGCTTGAACTCTGGGCCTGAGCGCTGTTCCTGAGCATTTCAGCTCAAGGCTAGCACTCTACCACCTGAGTCACAGTGCCACTTCCTGTTTTCTGGTAGTTAATTGGAGATAAACGTCCTATGGACTTTCCTGCCCAGGCTGGCTTTGAACCTTGCTCCTCAGATCTCAGCTAGGAATACAAGCGGAGCCACTGGTGCCTGGCAATAATATTCATCTTTATAAGGCACTTGATAGGTGAAAACATTTACAGGCCAATGAAAGGGCTGAGAGTCTCCAAGAAATTGTCTTCACTTTCATCTTTTTAAGGAAGCTGAAGTATGAAATCTGTGGCAAGCTGATGACATTCAGTAGAGCTATTTTCAAAGTGCGAAGATTACTTCCATATAGTAAAAACTTTAAAAAAAAACTTACTGTAATTTTTATAGCTTTGTTCAAGACGTTTACCCATTCTACTAGGTCTTGCTGATCATTGGCTTGTAGAAAATACTTCCTCATTCCAGCATTCATCACTGTGGAGAAAAAAGAAACATGAGATATTGTACTTGTTACTTCCAAATTCATGCTTGCAGCAGCTGAAAAGTCTTGCTAGATTTAACATGACACACACTTTGGCTATCTCCAGTTTTTGAAATTAGATAAAACATCAAACAATGAAACATCACATATGCAGCTCCATAGCTTGACTAACATTTCTATAGGATAATTTTCCTGACAGTTTTACTGAGTCACGGAGAATTCACATTTGCAATTTTTGTAGGTATTAGCAAACTGTCTTCCAAATTGCATATGAAAAGTCATTCACTTAATACCCTTAACCAGGCCTGGTTACTAGCACTTAGGCTAATTATATAGCTCTTGTTCTCAACTCCAACGCTCTGGACAGTGGGTCTAGGAATCTGCAAACACCAATCCCTAGGTTTCATGTTCTGCCAGTAGTAAGTAGTGACAGGGTCACAGAAAGTAGAATTGAGGAGGGTGAGATTGGCTGGCTCTAATCTTGATGATCTTCCTCCAACAGCAGCACAGAACCACCAGTAGCACAGAACCACAGTGCTAGAGCCTTCAGATACCCAACCCAGCCTTGAAGGGTCATGAGCTCAACTTTCTGCTCCTCCACACTACTTCCTCTTTTATCTCTCCACCTCTCGAGAGCTACTTCAGATAGGTTCTAATTTCTGGATTATTTCAACATTCTCTTTATGCTCTCTCAACCTTTCAACATTTAGATTACCAATTCCCCAAGACAATTCTCTTGGAACTGCAGTATCTCATGTTTTCTTGACTGTATCTCCACTGATACAGCACTCTGACACCTTAATCAGTGGACAATTATACCCGTGAAATTTCTTTGATTGCTGCAAAGTCATTTTTTAATGTCTGTCACTTATATTTGTTTTGTGACAGCTGTGTACATCTCATTAATATACCTGCATTGTTTACCACTAATTCATGGGAGCTTTTATAGTCCCTCTTTCTGTTGTATTACAAGCACTGTTCATAGCTGCCACTTTATTTTCACACTGTTCACAGTATCTCTCATCAAGCAGAAACATTTTATCCATGTTTTTTCCTTTAATGCCTCTCCATTCCAAATATTTAGAAAACCCAGCTAAGTTAAGATAATAAAAATTGCAATACATTTGTGGAGTTTTAATGTAATTTGCACTGACCTCTCAAGAACTGGGTCTGTTTACTTTATAAAACAAAGAGCATCTAAATGTACAGTTGTCTGCAAACTACCAGTCAGCTTTTGAATTAAACTTACTTACTATATATCTTATGTATTTATTTGGAAAAACATAAATACTATTCAAGGAGCTAAGGTTTCTAATCAGCTACACTGTTCCTTTTATTCAAATGTAAAAATGACTTCCTGAATCTCCAAAACTTTACTAACTTTAATAACACCGAAATGAACATAACTAAGAGAAGTGGGAAATGAAGATCCTCAAGGAAAAACATTATTTCTCAAACACACAAGATTTTGAAAGTGGGACTATGATCAAAGCACTCTAACCTAGACCTTCCTGGTGAGCTGAAAGTCTCAAAAAGGAAGTCAAGGCCTATCTTGTGAAGTGCTATAGAACGAGGCTGGAAACAAGGAATTTCACACATTGTAAGCTGTTCTTTTACCCTTGTAAGATGGAGAAACTGTAAATACTATAAATATATTTTAAGATTAACAACTCACTAGGACAATACATCTGTCAACAGATAATTTATTTTTAATTCCTAGCAATGCTTTTGCATTCCAGTTTGGACTCAAAGTGAGCTCTCCTCCTAATAGTTTGTTTTTCTCAATGCTGGGCTGCGCATCTATTCAGAACACTATAGTTTGAAAATCTAAACATTTATTAATAAATTACAGCACCTGTTACACAATAAGTGAATATTGCACATATTTCCAAACAAATAATATTTAGATAAGACCCTTTCTTTTAGGAAGAGAGAGGCCAATATGCCTCTACAAAAGACTCTTGATGGATGGAGACGCAGTCCAGTGATAAAGCACTTTCTAGCATGCACAGGTTTGGGGTTTTCCCCCAGGACTGAGAGAGATTATTAACGTATCTTATGATCAAAATAAAAACTCGCTATTATTTCATGACAAAAGTGGCATAGAGATCTACTGTACAAAAATCCAAGTCTGGAATCAGTTTTGGTCTTACAATTACTGCCATCTCATAAATATCATTTGATCTCTCTGCATTGTTTTTCTCATCTACAAAGTGTGAGTGCCATCCATCCCTTCCTTGAGGAGTGATAACAATCTCCCCATCACCATACTCTGTAGATTTCCAAGGGTTATGTAAGTATTGTGGAAAACATACAGCAAATTACTGAAAGTGGTATGTGTGCAATGGAGGAACAGGTAGAAGGAAAGGGAGAAAAAGCTCTGAATAGTAAAAGACAGAACTAGGACACTTGAAGTTGCTACCCTTTTAGCAAGGGTTTCATCAGGAATAATGTGCATCCCCAGAGGCTTGTGCAGTTTCTGCCTCTTCATATGAGTGTTACTTCTAATCTTTACCATGAGATGAAAAGCAAACAGATAAAAACTAAAGCAGAAACATTATCTTAATTGCAAACAAAACTCTTCTCACAGGATAGGATTTACTGGTTATAGCTCAAATGTGGCTACAAATCAAGAAGTAATGAGACCTTTTATCATATTTTCTCTATTATCTATTCTTTATCATCTTTTCTATGAGATGTTGGACTTCAGTGATAAGGGTATAATTTTCTTACTTTTCTCCTATTACCTCTCTTTACCAATGCTCCACTTTTTTTAACTTTCTTGATTTTTACACATTGCTTCATGTTCCTTTCCTATGTATTTGATAACTGTCCTCAAATATTAAATCATCTTTGATTGGCAGTTCATATTTTAAAAGGAGGGACTATAAAGATTCATTGGGCACTTTCTTGGGATGAGGAGTTGCTAACTTGTAGAGTTCACCATACAGCAAATTCTCCTAGTAGAAAGGTCCAGATGGCAGTGCTAGTAGGGTTCTTCTTGAGGGTACCCAGGTTTTATTCCACCTACATCTGGCTGCACATTCTCTGGGCTACCTGCAGGGCACAGGGCTATCTGTGCCATTTCACTTCACTTCTAGTTTCACTTTTCTTATTTCTGTCCCATTTTCTTGTCTCTCTCCTATTTGATGCTTAGCTCCTTCCCTTTTCTGAGACTAGAATCTGCAAGGATATAGCACCTCATTAATTCTATTTCTGGAGATACCACACACCTCATTGCCCACTGGGATAGGGGAAAGGTGACTGCTCACCTAATCCAGATAAAGGTAAGAACTAGGGTTTGTTTTAAATACAGTCATTCAAATAAAATCTGTTTTTCAGATTTTCCTCACTGTTACTTCCCTCAAAAGTGTATTTCATTACCTAAGTGATGTAGAGTCAGGGTGAGGTAGGACCATGAAAATATTAACTTTTTATTAGTGTCTTCCTCTTTCTGCCAAGTCATTTCCCATTCCCCATCCACTCTCCACAATTATATAACGAGGGGCACACAAACATGACTCCTACTTTCATCAAAGACAGTTTGAATGCTTCTTCCCACATGCTTTGTTTTGGGACAAGCTGAGAGGAGATACGTTGCCAATTCCAAAGGAAATCTCTTTCTCTCTCTCTCTCTAAAAGCAAGCATTTTATGAATGTTTTTCCTATTCCCACTAGTATTAGAGGTCTAAGAAACTACAGAAAGACTAATCTTAACCTTTGTTCTAACATCATGTTTTCTAAATAGGAACAATTTGAATGTTGAGTCTACTACTTTATATTATTCCTTCAAACTATGAGATTTGAAATTATACAGAAAAATGTCTGAAGTATGTACATTATCTATTCTAAAATACGAAGTTCTTTGTTACTTGACTTGCCCCAGTAGCCTTCATTTACAAAGCTCTAAGGCATTTTCTCAGCAACCAAAATTAAGACATGTGGTAAACATTTATTTTAAAAAATGGTTTCACAGTAGTGATAAATGCATGATAGAAGATTGTCTGAACAGTCCTATTTTATCCTGCTTATACTTTGCCCAAGTGGATATGTAGAACTGCCATCAGATAAATAGGATTGTCACTTTTTTTCTAAATATAAAAGAATTGGTTTATTATAGATCACATGCATAAAACTGAACATTCAAACAATAAATTTTAAAAGTTTAACATTTAAAGAGATAGTCTATATTTGAGCCATACCACATCTGTATCACTGAAAAGTTCTGTCCTCATCTTTCAGGTGCTGGGCTAGCTTCTGAGCTCTGTTCTGCTGAACATTTTTTTAGAGGGCAATTGGCTTACTCTTCTGTCAAATCTAAGAAACTTTAAAACTTAAGTTGACTCCTACTTGTCAGAAAGACAGTCTTCTACATGCTGCAATAACTATCACTACCTGCTTACAGAGTTAGTGTCACTGGTGGCAAACAGGAAGTGGCCATGTCCTTACTAGTGGAGGGCTCCAAAGGACTGTCATTCTTTTTTTGTTTTTTTTAATTGTGAAAATATCGTACAGAGGGGTTACAATCAATGGGCAAGGTGATGAGTACATTTCTTATCAAGCATTGTTGCCTCCTCCTTTGTTTCCCCTTCACATCCCTTCCCATCTCCCACCCTCCCTCACCCCCACCCCCAGGACTGTCATTCTTATTAACAGCCTGCAAAGGAAAACTGGGAATGCGGCTCAAGTGGCAGAGTGCTAGCCTAGCAACTGCAAGCCCAGAGTTCAAACTCCAAGCATCTAAGAAAAGGACACTCTTTACAACCAAAAGAGAATAAAGAACTTTAACAGTACTTCTATCCCCAAAGTATCTTATATTACTTCAATGTAACATAGTTCCTTCTTATGCCAATTTGGATCTCCTCATTTCTGTCCCTTTCACTGCTAGGACCCACAAACATATTTTAAGAGGGTACTAATTCTTCTGACTTCAACTATCACACACTATCTTAACAGACTCCAACTTTGTAATTATTATAGAATTGTAATTAATGCACACTACTTGTACAAAATAGTGGGCCTCACTGTAATACTTCCATTTGTGCATTTATTGTGCTGATTAAGCCCACCTTCCTACCACCCTACCCCACCCCTACCCGCTGTTTCCTTGGTCCTCTTCCCCTTCCCTAATAGTACTTCTTCTACTTTCACATCAGCTTTATAACCTAGTGTCCCACGTCTATGTTTAATATGGAATAACACAAAGTACACTTCTGGAGGTGATTACAAACACCAAAATCATGGTTACAGATGGATGCAGTGACATAGAACCATGTTTTAAGTAGAATGGGACACAGAGAGGCTTTTAGATAGAGATGAGAGTCAAAAGTTTATTTCTTCATTGGATGGTGGTTGAAAGGGAATCTGCCTTAGAATAATTCACAGAAAAATATGATCTAAGTACATCTGTCTACATTAAAATTTCTAACATAAAATAAGGCTACTTACCAAAACAGAACTCAGCCTTTGGCCTTAGCTTAGTTGCATCACTAACCTTGTGAGAGAGAGAAATGAGTTACTCACTTCTTCAATTGCTGCTAGAACCAAACTCAAATTCTGTGTGAATGTCTACACGTACAATCGCCCATACACATATAGTACATAGATCTGAAACTAAACTTTAAAAACTGAAAAAGAACAGCTAATTAAATATAGGATCTGCATCCTAATTGTAATATGCTTAAAACAAATGATATTTCCAATGTTTTCTATGAAGAAATTTTTCTACTCCAAAGGAAATGTGAGGAAGTTGAAAGTGCAACAGTGGGTTTGGGGCCACACAGAAATATTTTAGCTTAAAAAAATCTTCAAAATGTCCTCAATGAACATAGAAACTATTGACTATTCCCAAACTGTAGGCAAAATGGTGGTGGGCAAGCATGACATTGCCCAATGTTGTGGTAAAATCCCAAACACTAAAAGGCATTGCTCTGAGGAGTCAACATGGTACTCCATCTACTCTTAACAATACCCCAGAGAAAGGGCGTTACTTTGGAAGTGAAGCAACTAGAAAAGCCCACTTGTGACCAGACATGCTGCCATGCTGCTGTCCACCGACAGGACATACAACTGTACCATCTTATACCTTTTAAAAGAAATTCAAGTCTGGGGGTCCTGATTCTAACTATAAAATTCACAGCTGAGTCACACTGCAGTTAGTTCTAGAAATAAATTTTAAGGGGAAAAAATGGCCTATTCAAAGTAAAGTACAAACTGTACAAGTCAAACTTCAATAAGCTAGACGCTAGAGACAAAAAGTTAACTGCACAAAAAGGAAGCTTGTATTTTAAAAGACAGAAGGAAAGCAGCTGGTCAGTCTTTCTACTTATTTTATTAAATCAATACTATACTTCAAGCATGATCTCCCATTTTAAAAAAGACTAGGTTAACAACTGAAAAGATATAAGTAGAGAAGCCATCTCTCTCATTTTCAACTGCTTATTCCAATAAAGTAGGCCTTTCCACATTAATTCTTTGGTGTAAAAATGTGGGGCAGTACATTTACATTACAGTATACAAGAACTGTGGGCACTCAAGCAAACAATTTATTTTACAATAAAATCCTATCTTTCTTAGTAACAGTCTCTGTAGAAGCTGGGCTACAAGCTACCTGAAGTATTTTTTAAATACCTTAATTTATAGGAACATTTGGGTTATCCAGTATTTGTCTTTTGTAAATTTATACAATATGACTTAAACAGAAAATATTTTAAATATGTAACCTATATTATTCAAAGGCTAGAATGATATTTTGTCAATGAGTGAATGTCTCTATTGTAACACTGGTCACAAATTACTTCATTCATAAAAATATGTCTTCTAAACACAATGATATCCAACTAATATTAAGTTGATATCCTGTTAAGATGATTTGCCTTTGTTAAAAGACCACAACATATGCATAACAGTACCTGCACAATTAATAGCACTCTGTTGCTACCTCTTATATGTGTTTTAAGTTACTGACAAAGTTTTATGGCTTCTGTGGAAAACAAAGAAAAAGAACAACAAAATCCCCAAAAGGCTATCAATATTTCTGTTTTCAAAATAAAAGAAAGGAAAACTATGTGACCAATAAAAAAATCTAAAGTTTTGAAATTAAAAAAAAAACTATTTCAAAAATATCAAATCAACAAGAAAATAGAAATTAAAAGAGTCAGAGTAAAAAAGAAGTGAAAAGAATCATTCTTTCAAGATAAAAATGGTTCAAATTTTCACTAAGATAAAATATAGAAGCCCAGTAAGACTGGCTTATGTGTATAATCCCCCCTTTTTTTTGGGGGGGGGTCTGGTTGTGGGGACTGAACTCTGGGCCTGGGTGCTGTCCCTCAGCTCTTCAGCTCAAGGCTAGCACTCTACCACTTGAGCCACAGTGCCACTTCTGGATTTTTTTCTTTTTGCTTATGTGGTACTGAGGAATCAAACCCAGGGCCTCAGTCATGCAAGGCAAGCACTCTACCACTGAGCTACCTTCCCAGCCCTCACGTGTATAATCCTTAAAAGCTGAGATCTGGAGGATTATAGTTCAAAGCCAGCTTAGGTTTTAAATAAAGTCTTGGAGACTATCTCCAAATAGCAAGCAAAAACTAGGGTGAAGATGTGGCTCAAGTGGTAGAGTGGCAGCTGTGAACAAGCAAGTTGAGTGACTCATGAGGTACCAAAGTTCAAACCCTGGTACCACCAAAAATAAACAAAAAGCCAAAAAAAGTCAAAACTGGACTTAAGTAAAAAACAATCTAAAAATAGATAATACATATTTCATCTCTAGAACTTCTCAAGATAAAGCTTCCTTTTTGGATTTTTCCTTTATTTTTTTCTTTTTTCTTTAGTGTCTCACTATTGTAGTTTAGGCCTCTTAACTCACAATTTTCTAGTTTCAGCCTCTGTAGTACCAGGATTACAGGCACATACCATCATACCTGTGACTGCTTTCTTTTCTGATATTCGTGTACTTGATCATAAAAGTCAAGCCATTAACTTGTACAATTCACCAAATCCTTTGAGTTCATTTCATATTCTCAATTTTATCAATTAAGGAACTTCTAACCATAGTAATTAGGTCTGTATCACTTTCATCATAAAACCTGAACATCACCAAGTAATATAGCAAGGTATCTACTGCTACTGCTCACTTTCATCTAGAGGGATTGTAATAGAAAGTAACACAATGTATAAAGACTACCTTTGAAATGTAGGTAAGTTTAATGGCTCCAACACGTGATGATCCTGAAGGTAAGTTCTAAAAACAAATTATTAATACATAATTAATTTCCAAACATCATGAATTCCACATATTCTAAAAATGGTTAAGAAATTCAATTTTTAATATTATATTTTACGAATCAACTTTACTCAGTTTAAGTATCTACTTGCCTAGCATTTGTAAAGTCCTGACTTACACATATACACACAGAACAAAAGATAACTTGGATAGCAAAGCTAAACCTTACTGTTTCATCATGATACATGATGAAACTAAAAGGCTACATTAATCTTTGGAACTAAACACTCAAATTTTTCATGAGAGTCAAAAACAAGATCATATTTTGTCCTGAAAGCAATGGGAAAAAATACTTAAAGACATAAAATAAACATAATTCTAACAAGTTTTAAAAGGCTTTGTCCTAGTAAAACTTTAACAAATACATCCCATAAAAAGTATACTTTCATCTCATTTAAATGGTTTAGTGTTATGTTACCATACTTAATCTACCCTGATATTTCTTCAAAAGTATTAACTGATTCTCTTTAAATCTCATGCAGAGTGTGGGTAATTGTAACTTTCATAGAAAATATTCTTATTTCTTAACAAGTTTGGATGGGGATTGTGTGACAAGGAGCTTAAGCTAAGGACTTAGGAAGAGGGAATAATTTCTGGCTGAAGCTATCAGGGCTGTGAAGGAATAATCAGCAATTAAGCTGGACATAACTTTGAAACACAAAGAGCAGGAGACAGAACATTCCAGGCTAAAAACAAGCTTTTCAGCAAGCAGCTGAGAAAACTCAGAATCTCTGTACTAGCTTGACAAAGCTCTGGTGCTGGGCTGTTGGAGAAATGATCATATGGGAGCTGGAGATATAGCTCATTGGTAGAGTACTTGCCTAGGGTGCTTAAGGCCCAAGGTTCCATGATGCACACAAAACAAAGAAAAAAAAAAAGGTGGTTTGGAAATTTGAGCTGAGAAGCTACATAGACAATCTAACTAAAAACAAAGACATAAGAAATTTAAAATCAGGGCTGGGAAGGTGGCTCAGTGGTAGAGCGCTTGCCTTGCATGCCTGAGGCCCTGGGTTCGATTCCTCAGCACCACATAAGCAAAAAGAAAAAAGCCGGTAGTGGCGCTTGTGGCTCAAGTGGTAGAGCACTAGCCTTGAGCTGAAGAGCTGAGGGACAGCGCCAGGCCCAGAGTACAAGCACCACGACTGGACCCAAAAAAAAAAAAAGAAATTTAAAATCAGATATATAAGCAGATCTATAATCAAAATCAATTTTCAATATATCTTGAAATATAATAAACTAGATGGACTATAGAAGTGGAAGATGGAAGTAGTAAACCCAAATTTAAAAATCTATGAGAAAGTAATAATATATCAATGAAAGGACTGATAGAAGCCAGGCACAAGTGGCTCATGTCTCTAACCCTCACTACTCAGAAGGCTGAGATCAGAGAATCCTGGTTCAAAGCCAGCCCAGGCAAAAACGTCCCCTAGACTCCATCCCCAAAATAATCAGCAAAGGCCAACCTGTAGATGTGACTCAAGTGGTAGAGCCAGCGTAGCAAGTATAAGGTGCTCAGTATGGGGGGAGGGGAAGAACACAGAGGTACACACTTGTCATTCCCCAACAAATGAGGAAACACATGTAAAAGATCACAGTTCAAGCTAGCCTGGCATAAAGCAAGACTCTACCTCAAAAATAACCAAAGCATAAAAGGCTAAAGGCATGGTTAAATTTTAGAGCACCTACCTAGCAAATGTAATGCCCTAAGTTCAACTTAAAATACCAGTTTCTATGAATGGAGTGATATAAATATTGTCAAGCCCATTTTTTTAAAAGGGGGAGGACTTTAAAATGTGTTATTTGACAACAAGAAATAATAAATTAATCATACATTTAAAAGAGAAACAAGCTATATGTTACCTAGGAGTTCAATTCATTTTGCCAAATTCACTTCCTAGAAAACTATTTAATTCTTTACCATTTCCAACTTCCAACACATAAAGCTGCAACTGATCCCTTATAATACACCTGAATGGGTTTTCAAACCAATGGTCAGTGGTGTACAAAGCAGTGAAAAGGAAACGGCTCCCTAAGGACAGGCAGGTCAAGCGAGCTACCTTTCACAGGGTTACTACACTCAATATAACCCCACCACTGCACCTTGACAAGAACAGCAAATTGAACTGTTTAAAATAATTTTTCAGTAATTAAAAAATGGCTATAAATTGCCAATTTGATATTACTTAACCAAATAATCTTAGCAAGAGGTTTGCCAGGAGAGGTATACACTGATCATGACATTTAAAGGTAAAACAAGGCTAAAGCTATCACTTGGCTAATATAATCGATGGCAGAATCAAGATTTTTAAGGATTTCTGTAAGAGGAAATAAAAATAGTAAGAAGTGGGGGGAAAAAAAGTTTAAAATCCTGCACTACCAATGCACTAACTACAACAGAATCATTTGGCCATGTGAAAGTTCCTATGAGAATACATGAGGCTACGGGGTGTAGCTAAGCATGCTCAATGCCCTGCATTCAATGTGAAAAAGACATAGCTGAGCTCATACTTTAACAGGTTCCCTCCCTGCCAAAGTGAATTACTGCGAAGGCGTAAAATTCAGAAGAAACCATTTCTGTCATCCAGACCCTGGAAAGACAGAAGCCTGCAGGGAGAAACCTGTGCCCTGCCTGTGGAAGAATCACAAGCTGGGATCTGGAAAACAGATCAGAGGGAGTCAAGTAAGATACAGTTTATCTTGAAAAAAGAAGTCAGTGTGGGGACTGTGCCCCAGATAGACAAAGGGACAAAGAAGGGAAGAATCGGATTGACATGTTTAGAAGGAAAAAAAAGTAAAAAGTTTTAATTTTTGCTAACCTGTTTTTTATTTCACTGTAAATAAAGATAATAAAGGTAATAATCATGTGGTTGTACAACCAGGTATCTACCTTCCAAAAAAGATGACTGCACATAGAGATACAGTAGTACAAGGTGTCAAAAGCCTGGCAAGGATGCTGACCGAGAGCAATGAGTTCCAAGCAAAAAAGTAGGAAATACGTAATACCCAAATAATATAAACTAAGTTAAAATAGAACCTACCTAAAATTTGAAAGGCTACCTATAAGTAAAGGACTAAACTTACATTATGAAGAATCAGAGGGCAGAACACTAACAAGCAGAAGATGTAAGGAACCAGATTTTTTTTATTCACAGCCAAAAATAATAATTGATACTATGCTAAGTATAAAAAGTACTTTTTAGATATGTGTAAGTCAAACAACATCTAAAATGAACTTGAGAACCTTGATTGAGGAGACTGAACTAAGATCCCTTATAACTCCAATTCCACATAAACATTTATATACTAGAACATATCTAATCTGAAATTTGTATAGGACAGTGAAGAATACTACCAGTTACTGGGGAAACAAAACAGAACCTCCTACAAGTCCCTACTTATCCCTAGACCTCATGTTCCCTACCTACATAAGAAGCACTTGCTTTCTATATACTTTATGATGTATAAAATCTCCATTTTTAACCTTTATAACAATTTTTATTTTAAGAGTTCCACAGGAGGGAAAGTTTAAAATTACTTAATAGATGATTTCTAACTTCAAGTCTCTCACATATATTAAAACCAGGATTCTTGTTTTTAATTTATGACATTGTTCCCCAGTCATTTGTAAGGAACAATAAAGTCAAACTGCATTTCAGTTCACTATGGCATAACAAGGACTAAAGCTCAAGTCTGACCAAAACAACAACAACAAAAACTACATTATGTTCAAGAGTTCCAACTAGATATCAAACACTAGCATTTTCTATTCTAGACATAGCATCATAAATCTGTATGGGTTAGAAATTTTCTAACATAGTATTTCTCTCCCAATGGAAATATGTTTATACAGGCATAAAGTATAATCAAATAAATCTAGTTTCATTTTCTAAAATTTAAACAAGACAGTAGGGGTCAGGGGTACAGGGCAGAAAAAGATAATGGAGATAAGTCTAAATAATATACTGTTTAGAAAGACAAATCCTAAATCTATATAGCATGTCAAATGCTTTAAGAAATAGAACTTTTATGTGCTTTTAAGAGGCAATCTGTGGCTTTTACAAACCTGTGGATTATCCATGTACCATACAAAACTATCTTCTCTGGTATCCAATATGAAGTACCTTCGAAGAAACTTCCCACTATTTTCATTTTCTTCAATATCTAGAAAACCACAAATGCGGTTCTGACGATCCACATAAGGCATTTCTGGGCTTGAACATTACACTGCAAAATAAAGACATTAACAGTAAACTCCCTAAGAATAAGATAAGCATTTCCCAGAGGACATAGAGGTTCACTTTGTACAGTACTGGCACAATCTGTTCAAGAAGCCTAAACAAAAAGCCCCTGTTAAGTGAGGCTACATAATATAAACTCACACTGATATCTGAAGCATCCAGAAAAATCACTTAAGGAAGTAAATTTAGTATGAATGTTCACCTGTTGACACTGACCAAAACAAAGAAGGGCCTGGAACTCAACACTGTTGAATGGTTTAGTTACTCTTTCCCCTAAAATAAACCTATATGAGCCAAACTAACTTACAAATCAAGATATGCTACATTTTTCAGTTGTTTCAGAATATTTTTTAATTCAAAAGACTCTAACAATACAAGCTAGTATTTACTGACCACCTATCTATATTTAGGTTCTTTTTTATGCATCATATATTTCATCTTCCTAACAACCTTTGAGCAGGCTTCATCTCCACTTCACAGATAAAGAAATTAACACTGCCGGGGAGACTTGTCCTGACTACAAAACTAGTAAGGGGAAAAAATCAATACTTAAACCTAGAGTCTTAGGTTCTAGGGCTCTTAAATTCTTCATCATCCTGTCTCTCTAAAACCCTTTAGATTTCTGTAAACTAAAGTTAGCTACCAAAATAAAAAGAGGGCTAAGTAGGTACCTCCAAATAGAAGCCATTCAAAAGTCACCTATGCAGTGAATTTAACAAAATCCAGGCTTATCTAATTCTGATCAACTACCACATTACGAAAATACAGAGCATAGAGGAACCTATTGAACACACCACAGGATGAAGTCAGCAAAGCCACACTATGGAAAGTAAAAGGACAAACAATATAACCCACAATACACAAAGAAAAGGAAGTTGGGAGGTGGAAAGCAAAAGAAGGGAGGAAAGAAAGGAAGGCTTTTACTTAAAAAAAAAAGTATCTAAATCAGTAAGATGATATTCCACCTAAAAGGCTAGTAAAAATAGAGTTAAAAGTTAACGAAACTAGAAAAGAAATATTTAAAAAATTAACTAAAATCAAAAGCTGGTTCTTTAAAAAGATAAATAAGGGAGGGAAAAACAGAGCAAGGGAAGGGGTGATATTGTCCAAAAAGAAATGCACTCTTCCCAGCCAGGCACAGGTGTCTCATGCCTGTAATCCTAGCTCCTCAGGAGGTTGAGATCTGATGGTGGCAGTTGGAAACCAGCCGGAGAAAAGTCCATGAGACTCTTATCTCCAATTAACAACAAGAAAACCAGAAGTAGTGCTGTGGCTAAAAAGTGGTAGAAAGCTAGCCTTGAGCAAAAAAGCTGAGGGAAAGTGCCCACAGCCCCACAGACAACAAAAACAAAAAGCCACCAAGGAAATGTACTCTTCCCCTGACTTATGTATGTAACCCCCTCTGTAAGTCATCTTTATAATAACAATACAAAAATGTTTTTAAAAAGATCAATAGAACTAGTAAAACCTAAAATGCAGCTATGTGGATAGACCATGCAGAGCAAACAACAGCCATTATGAGGAACTTCAGAGAGGTTCTATATTGTACAGTTTGCAGACATT
This sequence comes from Dipodomys ordii, assembly GCF_000151885.1. Taxonomy (NCBI): domain Eukaryota; kingdom Metazoa; phylum Chordata; class Mammalia; order Rodentia; family Heteromyidae; genus Dipodomys; species Dipodomys ordii. The sequence goes on from NW_012267274.1 coordinate 7,312,342, forward strand.
AAATGGATATGACTGTACACTTTTATGCAAACAAATTTGGCAATTTACAGGAAATAGACAAATTACTCAAAAAATAGATTTTTGAAAAAGTCTGACACAAGATGAAAAACAAACTCTGAATTATCCTGTATCATTTTCTTTTTTCTTTTTGGAGCAGGGAAAGAGCTGGTCCTGGGGCTTGAACTCAGGGTCTGGGTGCTTGTCCCTAAGCTGCTTTTGCTCAAGGCTAGTGTTCTACCACTTGAGTCACAGCACGACTTCTGGCTTTTTCTGTTTATGTGGTGCTAAGGAATGGAACACAGGGCCTCATGCATGGAAGGCAAGCACTTTACCTCCGAGCTACATTCCCAGGCCCTTCCCACATCATTCACTATCCATAAGTGGCAAAAAAAAAAAAAAAAAACAGAAGCAACCTTCAACTGTAAATGAATCTCAACTGTAGTATTTCTAATACTTCTTGGAAAAACAAACTTTTGATATACAAAACATCACAGATAAATCTCAAATTTATTTTGCTAAGTGAAAGAAAGAAGACTAAAGGACTATGGAGACAGAGAACAGATTACAGGGAAGAGGAAGATTTTTAGAGAGGTGCTTCAGGAGGTAACACAGATGTTCTCAACATTGACTGTGGTGTGAGCTACAAGACTATGTACTTCAGAAAACAATTTCTAATGCTGTGAATAGGTGAAAAGCTGATGATAGAGGACATAAGGGAACTCCATGTATATATGCTGGAATTGTGTAACATGATTGTGGTGGTAGTTTACGTACATGCAAAACCTTATAGAATCTATACGTTAAAATAGGTAAAATTTATTGTATGTAAACAATATCCCAATTATCCTGAGTTTAAACAACAAAAAAACATACACACCAGATCAATAAAAGCAAAGAGATCATTAAAGTGTGAAACATCTATAATTTATACACTGTTGATCGAAATATAAAATGATACACCCACTTCAGAAATAGTTCTGACAATAAAACAAAAAAAATACTATTCCATCCCAGGTATCCATGCAAAAGCAATGAAAACATACGCACACAAGGACTGGCAGCTTTATTTGTAACTCTCAAGCTAGAAACAACCCAAAATGTCCATCAATAGGTGAACAGGATAAATAAAATGCTGTATATACAATGGAGTACTAGTTTACAGTACAAAGGTATTATTAACAAAGGCAACAATATGAACAGCTCTCCAAATCATTACACTAAGTAATAAAAGGAAGACATGAAGAGCCATATGATTCTATTTCTAAAAATCTCTAAAACCTACAAATCAATCTATAGAGACAGAATGCAGATCAGTGATTGCTTGGAGCATAAGGAGAAGGACTGACTTGAAAAAGTAAATTAAGGATATGGTAGCAACTGAAAATCACTGAATTATTACAAATAATACTCCCCCCGTTTTTCTCTATCATCTATCCCTAGGGTTTGAACTCACAACCTTCTGCTTTCTAGGCAGGTTTTCTACCACTTACGCAGTGCTCCTAACTCTTTTTTGGGTTTAGCCTTGGACTACAAGCTTCTCACCTATTCTTCCCATAGCCAGCCCGACTTTAATCCTTCCTATGCCTCTCATATAGCTGGGCTTGCTGGCTCAGAAGGGGTTGCACTAACAGTTTGCCTGGGTTGGCCTTGAACCATTATCCATCTGCTGTCATCCTCCCATGTAGCTCAGATTACAAACGTGCACCATCATACCTGGCTCCTATCATTTTTTTTTAATTTTGCATGGCGAATACCTGAGCAACACACAAAAAAAAACGAAGAGAAAAATATTTGCAATGTACATCGAATAATCTAACTTGAAAAAAATCTCAATGAAAATATATCAAAAGTTTGATAGAAAAAATGAGTAAAAGCAGCCAGGCATGGTAGTTACACACCTGTAATCCCAGCACCCGAAAGCTGAAATGGGAGGGTCAAGAGTTTGAGGCAAGCATGGGCCGTATACTGACTTAAATGCTAATCTGGGCTATATAACAAGACCCTGTTTCAAAAAACAAATTTTTAATGAAAAAAGAAAAATGGTAAAAGACATTAACAGATATTGTTTAGAAAAATAATTTTACCATGGCTTTTAAACAGGTAAGGTGTTCAACATCATTCATAACAGAAATTTTAAAAAAGAATATATACTGTAAAATTCTTAGGACAGACAACTTGCATCTTCAAAACTAAATTAAAAAGCAGTAGAGGAAAGGCACCAAGGAGTAACTTTAAAACTGAAGAGACTATGAAAGACCTATAGACTGATTACAACATGTGGCTCATACTTTTAAGTCTAGAGCTACTTGAGAGCTTAAGAAATACTAGCCAGGACATAGAAGTTGGTGAGAGACCATCCAGACTCAATCAATAAAAAAGCTAAGTGGAACACACCTGTTATCCTTGCTGTGAGAGATTCATACATATAAGGCCAGCCTGGACAAAAATAAAACCTATTTCAAAAAAATAACAAAAGCAACTATGCATCAGTAGCTCATGCCTGTAATCCTAGCTACTCAGGAGGCTGAGATTTGAGGATCAAGGTTTAAAACCAGCCCTGGCAGTAAAGTCCATGAGACTCTCATCTCCAATTAACTACCCCAACCCAGAAATGGTAGAGCACTAGCCTTGAGCACAAAGGCTCAGGAACAGTACCCAAACCTTGGACTAGCATTAAAAAAAAAAAAAAGTAAAAAGTGATGAAGGTGTAGCTCAGATGGTACAATGCAAAGCCCTGAGTTCTAACCACAATAGTGCCAAAAAATAATAATTAAATTAAAAACTGACATATTTAAGAAAACTAGAAATAAAAATATTGCCTGATAATATTAAGGAAATAGACATATATTGGTGTTATAATGATAATATGATTGTTACCAAAGAAAAAAATTAGTCCTTATCATTTTCTGACAGAAAGACAAAATATACAGCATTTGGGACTGGACTTGCTACATAAGAAGGCATTACTTGGACTGATGGTTGTTGGGGCTAAATAAATGGGGCTAAATAATGGTTGCACGAAGTTATTTAGAATACTCTATCTACTTTTGTGGATGTTCACAATTCTCCATAAGAGAAAACTTTAAATACAACTATGCTACACAGAGATACCATTTCTCATCTATCAGATTTGTAAAATTCAACACCTTGACAATACACAGTATTGGTAAGGCTGTAAAAACCAAAGAACTTTCTTACACTGATAGTGAGAATACAAAATCGTGAACCCTATTGAGATGTATACTGAACTTTAATACTATCACACATGTATTTGTCCTATAACCTGGCATCCCTACTTGGTATTAGAATCTAAAACTATTTTATGTTTATGATAGGACATGTAGAGTTATATACATTATAGGATAGTGTATCTATATTGAAATAATTGTTTATATTTAAAAAATTTATTAAGATAGAAAGCATTTATTAGAACTAAGATTTTTATAGCAAAAGAGGTACAGACATAAAAAAAATTCTACACAATGTATCAGAATTTGAAATTCTATATATAATTCATGATCTTTGGAAATACAATAGAAAATCACAACTTTGCAATCCCCAAATAATCACTGATTTAAGCAAACATCTTCAAAGAACACTAAACTCACCAGATGAAAGGTTGTTAGGAAACAGAATACTCAGAGTCTCAAAGTATCACCCCACAATTTTCTTACTAATTATAAAGGAGACAACATATCTTTATAATGGAGATATATTATAGCCCCTACATTTACCAGATGATTTAGAATCTATGAATCTAGAAGATAAGTTCTTATGGATACCATTTTTCTCTCAGGAGACCAAACATTGTATGAGTCCACTAATATGAAGTATTCAAAATGGGCAAATCCCTAACTATGGGTGGAGGATAAGAGAGCAATGAGTTGGTTGCACTCTGCTCAAAACTCTTCGAAGTAGTAGTATCAACCTCAGCTGTTTATCAGAACTGTTTGAAAATCTGATATCCCAGACTGCCTGGTCCTTTCTACCAGATCGATTAAATCTGAAACTCGGGGATAGAATCTAGAAATCAGTACTTTTCTAAGGCTACCTAAGTAATTATCATGTTCAGCCAAGATTGAAAACCATTATTTCAACAGTACCATATCCTATTCAAAATAAAAACCAAAGCATTAAGGCCTATAAGCCTCACCTTTCTGCTCACCTCATCTCAATACAAACAGACTGCTTCTCCTTCATCTAGCCCCCAGACTCAGCAGACTGACAGAGAGACAGACAGACATAGATATAGACATACACAGAGACCCACACACACAAAGTGCCTTAAACTCAACTGTCATTTTATTTAGTGACCATTAAGGTCCTAATCTGATTTGCCAAGTCCTCTCATTAGTATTTATCAGTATCTAAGAAATGATACAGTTTATTCTTTGCTTCTTTCCTGTTTCCCTACACAGCAATGCAGGTACACCGAGAGCTGGGATTTTTTGTTTTTAATGCTATTCACTGTTGTTTCTAAAATACTTAAAACAGTGGCTGATACATGAAAGGCACTCAAAAACTATTGGCTCATTGAAATATTGAGTAACCCATAATTACTGCATTAAATACTAACAATGGAAGTTTCCAGATAAAAGCTAGCTTTTCCTTCACCAGGTAAGAAATTATTTAGCAGATTAAACTGTCTTATTTAGAAGGAAAAAGGCCCAAATATTTCTTTCTCTTTGAATTTATATTCTTAGTAAAACTCACATTAGGCAAGGAAATAAAATTATTAACCCCCTCCCCCCATTTATCCTTATGCCCTCCTTCTGCTCTAAAGCTAATTAGGCCGTACAAATCACTCATATAGTATACCAAAACACAAAATGACAAAATTTTTTAAAAAGGAACAATCAAATTCTGGTTAGTGAGACCTCCTCAGGTCCACAAAACTTCATATAATTAATGAAATGTTGCATGAGCTATCATGTCGCCCCAGAATTTGACAGAAACAAAGTTGAGGAGGCACCGTCATCCCTCCTTATCCAGAGATTGGTCCTAGAATCCCACAGATAACCAAAACTTTGACACTCCAGTCCCTTATATAAAATGGCAGTATTAGCGCATGACCTCTGTGCATCTTCTCTGCATCGTAACACGCCTATTTGTACAATACTTACACAACATTTCACCCAATGTAAATGCTACATAGCTACTGGACTGCATGGCTAGGAAATAATGACAAGAACAAAGTCTGTAGATGATTAGGATACTTTCCATCTCTGATTGGTGGTATCTGCAGACACAGAGGGCAAGCCGTACAGACATCAAGGGTCAGGTATCAGTGGAGTCAGGCATGGCTCACTCACCTCCCTGCCACACCCACCTTGGGGATCTGGCACCTCCTTACCATCCTCACCTTTTATAGAGGCAACTGTCAAAAGTGAGGGGGAAATCACCTATTCAACTCTTCAGAGAGTCAAGTGAAGAGGAAGGTGTTCACTAACAATGCCTAGAGCCTCCAAGAGAAATCATTCACTGAGATCAAGTGTCATGAAGAAGGGGTGACTGGCATCACATTCTCCAACTCAGTGTCTGCATACACAGTGAACTGTGTGACAGACTCAGTACAAGGACAACCAAGGAGAAACAGCAGTTCACAGGAGAGACACAGACAAGCAGCCTGCACACCATTTGGGATCAAAAGGATAATAATTTTCAAACCTTGAATGGCAAGTAGTAGTACTAAACAAGTGGTTTAGTAGGACTAAACTCAAGTGGTCTTGTCATCACCAAAGAATCTGACTACAGAGAGAAAAAAATCCTCCCCTGACTTACCCTAGAACACTCAAGAATATGCTTGCAGTGTGTTGGCTGGAAAGTTTAGCACAGAAAATTTCACATGCAGGAAATGCTCAGTAGGTGGTCTTCCTACAACTCTAACAAGGGAAGAAGGCCAGTCTAGCTATCAGTGGACATCAATGGCGGGCCAATGTTAATCAAAAGAGGGCTTTAGAAGAACCAGATAAAAAACATTTCCCTTTTTTCATTAATCTTCTCAGTACTCCCAGTCTAATTACATCCCTGAAGGGGAACAAGAAAGAGGTATCCCTAGAGCACGTGATTTAGGCAGAAAGTGGCCAGGCCCTGGGGTCAAGGGGAAAACAAGTTCTACAATCAATATAAAATTAATAGTTTTAGTGGTATTCACTAGACACTATGTTGAAAATGAACTAGATACATCCTGTGGGTGTGGATGGGAGGAAAAACTGAGAGAGTGCAAGGCAAGGGGTAACACTGTGGTGACACTGTCCAAAAAGAAGTGTACTTTTTGCCTGACTTATGTAACTGTAACCCCTTTGTACCCCCCTTTATAATAACGATTTTTAAAAATATTTTTAAAAGCCAGGCGCCAGTGGCTCATGCCTATACTCCTAGCTACTCAGGATGCTGAGATCTGAGGATTGTGATTCAAAGCCAGACCCGGCAGGAACATCCTAGAAACTCTTATCTCCAATAAACCACTCAGAAAACTGGAAGTGGTGCTCTGGCTCAAATGGTAGAGCGCTAGCTAGCCTTGAGCTAAAGAGCTCAGGGACAGCACCCAGGCCCAGAGTTCAAGACCCACGACCAACCAAAAAATATATATTTTTTAAAAGATTAATAGATTACACTGGCTAGATTAGACTGGAGTTCTTCAAAATGATGTAAAAGCTATCTCGATATATTGAGGCTGTATGGAGGAAAGGACAGAAAGAACTTACCAAAGCATTGTTGAAGCAGTGAATGGCAATAATTTAACACTGTCTTATATCATACGTTTGTTCTCATCAAGTCTGGACTGCTCAATGACCTGACCTGAGGACATATGCGTTAACACTGCTTGCAAGGGGAGAAAGCACCTGACATGGAGATGCTCAGGGAGGATTTACTGCACTGGGCAAGAAGCCCTGTTAGAAGCCCGCTGTGATAGCTTCCAATTCTAGTGTTTGTTGAATCCAGAATCTAGAGCTCAATGGCTAAACTAAAAAAAGAAAGGCTCCCTGAAGTGGGAAAACCACAACCTTTTGAAGAATAAAGCTAACAACAGACTGACAAGTCTGGTAAGTTTCACTTGGAAAAAGTATTTTAGTCTAAAACATATTTAATTTTTAAAGGAATATCCTAAATGACTCTTATTTTCTTTTACAAAATTCCACAGAAATTTCAGCTCAATAATGAAAGCCTGATATCCTAGCTACTCAGGAGGCTGAGATCTGAGGATTGAGATTTGAAGACAGCCCAAACAGTAAAGTCTATGAAACTCTTATCTCCAATTAACTATGAAAAAAAAGCTGGAAGTGGAGCTGTGGCTCAAGTAGTGGAGCACTCCTAGCCTTGATTACAAGGCTCAAGGACAACACCTAGGCCCTGAGTTCAAGACCCAGAACATCAAGACCCAGAAACACACACAAACACACACACACACACACACAAACACACACAGCTTGATATAAAATCCCTGAAACACTACCTTCCCAAATCAAAGCTATTCAACCAGTCAGGAGGCTTACTAAAATAAACAGCAAACAAATACTTGCTTGGATCTCATTTAGAAGTTACAAATTCACATACTTTATCACATAGTACCTACAAGGAAAAATATTACTTTGTTAAGTGGTTTAAAATTACTAATTTTAACAGAGTCCTACTGCTTAGCAAATATCAACAGAAAGTTTACCTTTCAAACAAAAGCATGTTTCTAAAACTAATTAAGCATTACAGGCAAGCATCTAAAGCTACCAAAAATATCTGAGTCATGAAGTCCTTTCAGATACCAAGTCAATAACCATCCAAATGCTGTGTACTCACGAATGCTCAGAAAACTTAAAATTCAGTATTTATCTCCTACTGAATCCATTTATGATTGCAGATCTCAAGTGATTTCTTAAATTTTGAAACTTAAAAGTCTTCACACTACCAATGAAGGGTTAAAAGTAACTCCATTTCGAAGCAGTAACCATTCTGCTGTTCATATTAACCCAGAGCCCATCCGAATTAAAATAAACTGCTCAAGTAGGTGAGCACCCATGCTCACAGCAATAAGCTAATGAGAAAGTACTTGGGGCAGTCACTGCTACAGTACTTGAAACTTTCTATATCATTAAAGCAATTATGAAAGTTTTGTCCCATCTGAATAGTTACTACATTCTATGAGAAAGCTATCTTCCTCATTTTTACTAATGCCAGGGTTAAACATTAAGAATAGCTAACATCAAGCAATATGTTGACATCAAAGTCTGACTAAAATTATACTAAAAAAATGATTTTTTAGATTTCACTCTGGGCTTTCCAGTACCACACCATCGAAGTGATAGTCTTATAGTCTTATATGACTAAGAATATTCAGCCTTAGGTAAAAACATTCTTTTTTTTTTTTTGCCTGAACTCTGGGCCTGGGTGCTGTCCCTCAGCTCTCCAGCTCAAGGCTAGGGCTCTACCACTTGTGGCATAGCACCACTTCCAGCTTTTTCTGCTTATGTGGTGCTGAGGAATCGAACCCGGGGCCTCATGCATGCAGGGTAAGCACTCTACCACCAAGCCACTTTCCCAGCCCCTTGGCAAAAATATTCTTAAAATTGCTTTTTAAAAGCTCTATCCAATGTGAGTGTTTTTTTTTTTGGGGGGGGGAGACATCTCGATAAAAATACCAAATGTTTCTACCTTCCCCAAGTATGTTCTAGAAGTTTTCAATAGCATCATATCCCATAATGTGTTAGCCAATACTTAAAGATTGGCCACAATGGCTTTCAAAGAAAAGAACCCAATGCTATTCTTAACATCCTTGAACACTTCTAAAAAGGTCCTTCCGGCTTATGAACTCATGGCAGTTTCCTCACAATTGTATACTTATCCTGTTCCACTGTCTCTCCTGGTCTCTGACAAACGCATTTACACACCATCTCTCTTTCCTATTTTGCTTGCTACATTGCTAAAAATATAAAGGAAAAAGTTACAAACCTAATCTCCTCTCTCCCATAGCAACAATAAAATTACTAATTAGCAAGATAAAGAAAGATGGAAAGCAACATGCTCCCTGTGGTAAAAGTAATCCACTGGTTGCCCATAAAGACAAATTCTCAAACCTACATCTTGATATAAAAGGAAAGAAAAACCTGTCAATGAACACACTGTAGAGTTTACAGCTTCTACTAGATTGGCCTTCAGCCTAAATTCTGCCAAGCTTAACACTGTTGTTGAAACGAACCAATAATCTAAAGTGTAATTTCCTTTGCGATGATTTGGCTAAGATGAGGAATATTTGAACAAAATTATTTGGGGAAGTATTTTTTTCACCACAGGTGAAAAAAAAAAAGTATGAAGAATAAGAAGCAGTTTAGTCAAAATAAAACTTACTAATACTGAAATAGTTCCATGTTCTCCAGATTCCAAAGAAAAAGGTTGACTTTTTTTCCCAAAATTTTTCTCTGACTTACACATCATTCACCCAAATATTGCCGCATTTTTTTCCAATGGTGTTAAACATACAAACCACGCAAGCTGGGTACTTGGGGGAAGTAAAGCAAATTGCTCAGTAGTTCTAAGATAAAAGACAATGGTAAGAACCTTAGAGTGCACGATTTGTTCCAGTCATTAAACACACAGGAAATAAGATTTTCTAGTTAGAAAACCAATTCACAAAGGGCAATGACTTCATTACAGCAAAGAAAACCTTATTAAAACACACAACACTCAATTGTAAAGAAAACGAGTACTGCATGGGCTCGGGAGAGGGAAGAGAAGAACGTGGCACGCACGGCTCGAATACGTGCTCCCGACCGTTCCGAGACGTTCTTGGGGTGTAGCACAGCCAGGACCTCCGTACCCAAAGCGGCAGGTGCAAATGCCGAGACCACTTTCCCCGGAGGGGCTACCCCCGGGCCGTCCACACCAAGCGTCGGGAACGAACCACAGGCCGCCCGGGACGGCCCGCCAGCCTCGCGCCCGGGTCCCGCCGCGTGACCTTGGGCGCGGAGTCGCATCCAACTCGCGCCCCGGCCGTCCGCGCCACGAGGATGCGAGCGGACATCACCCGCACGGCGCGAGGCCCACCTGGACGGGCCCGGGGCGGAAGCGCGCTCACGCTCCAGGAGGGGATGCCCGCGGGCACGCGCCCCGGGGTCGCCGCCGGGAATCCCGGACAGCTGGCCGGCACGTCCACAGCGGCACAGGGAGGGGGAGGGCCGGAGAAAAGAGGAGAAGTGGACGGAGAAAAAGAGGGAAGGAGAAAAGGGGAGGAGAGAGAGGGCGAGAGGAGGAGGGAGGGCGGGCAAGAGAGGAGGGAGGGCGCGCCCGCAGTCCCCGGCGGGAACCCCCG
>NW_012267274.1:7323013-7324867 GCF_000151885.1 Dipodomys ordii
CCCGCGCACTGCGCACGCGCGCACGCGCCGCCTCAGCCCCCAGACGGCGGCTGAGATTCCCGGGCGGACACTCCCAGCCCCGGCGAAACTACAAGTCCCAAGAGGCCGCGCGCGCACCCGGCGGCGTGGCGGGCCCCGGGATCCGAGCGTCTTCCTGGTTCCAGGGCGGCGATCCGGAACGCGCCGGGTGGGCGGGACGCGCGCAGAGCTCTGGGGGCCCCCTGCGCCGTGCTGCATTCTGGGATTCGTAGTTTTCGAGAACCACGAGGTTCAGCTGCGAAGTGGAACTCGGAGTTCTTTGATGTCATCACCCACAGCTGCAAGCTCCAAGTATCTTTAACAATAAGCCGGGTTTCTATGCTGAGAACTTGTTTGCTAGCTGTTATAGTCTGTCCAGGAGGTAGGACTTCGTAGGCTGCAGCGTGACCGGAGTAAAGCCCTTTTTTTCTTTCGCGCTAGGTTTTTCCGCTCCTGTTTTTTTCCTATAGATGGAGCTCCACCTCCTTAGAATTGGTGTTGACAGGACCAGAGGCTAAGTCCAGACATTTAGAGAAAGACTTGGGAATGCTTTCGGGACTGTTACGTTCTCGTAAATACTTACGAATGTCTAACGCTTTTGTGGAGCAGGTTCCGTGCGTCAGGGACCTGCCCTCATTGTAGCCTGTGTTCTGTAGGGCGAGCTAGCTCCTAAGTTACACTACCGAGTTCCCGAGAGAGGGGCAGAGGACACGTCCTCGGAGAGGGTGCTCAGGAAAAGGCCTCTGAAGAAGTGATACTTGACAGAAACCTGAAGAATGAGAAATATTCAGACATGCAAAGGGCTGGAAAAGAATCACACGTTTCGTAGGGCTTGCAATTGATTCTCCAATATTTGTTCCTTTTGTGTCCTTTCTTTCTTCTCCCTGAACAGCCTTACATCACACCCTCCCGCCTTCAAAATCTTTATCAACACTTTTCAGAACCTCCTGCCTATGTGAAGATGTACATGATACTAGCGATGTCTAGAAGTAGGACATACTGTTCTCAGCGCCGGATAAACAGGTGGATTAGTGGGGAACCGCGTGGAACACTCCTGTGCTGGCTCTGATTGTTCCCCTTCTGCTGCTTGTCTTTCAAACTGATTGTTATGGTATCTTCTGAAAAACCTCAGCTGTACAGCCTGCTGGCACTTCTCTCTTCTTCCGGGTCTCCTTTTCCTTGTTTCTGTAATGGTTGAAAGGCTTTGGACCCACCAATCTATGAAGTAGCCAGAGCACTCTGTTTCCGTCACTCACTGAGTTGGGTTTTATTGATTTAACTGGTGTGTAGCTGACATTTAAAAATAAAAGTTTTCACCTAAAAATCCAGATGTCACCTCTGATTTGGCTAGGCATTTGGGGCTGGCTTTTCCTGGCTTGAAGGTCTGGAAGAAGTCCTCATCTTTTGAGCTCTAGAGCCCTAGAAAATTCCATCGGAGAGATTTGTGACATACAAAACAGATATTTCCTGTTTGTCTGTAGTTCAAATTTAACATCTTTTATTCAATCTGAAAACCCTAGCCCTGAAATCAGACCACTGAAGCAGTGAGCCTCTGAGTTCTTCCTACCTGGAACCATTAGTCACCATTGGCCAAATAGTGTGAAATTATTCCCTTGCTCTATTTTTTTTTCTTTGCAGAATGAATCCTAAAGTTTGTCTGACTTTGAGAGCCAAATCTATTCACAATGAGGAAAGCCATAGAGGTGATGTACAACAAAGTAATCCCAGTAATCCCAACAAAGTAATCGAAGTTGTGATATAGAAAGAACTGGCTATATCTCCTGATCTGCCAAGAAGTACAGAGGAGGAGGAGGAGGAGGAGGAGGAGGAGGAGGA